>NC_092807.1:57299037-57626537 GCF_040954645.1 Diabrotica undecimpunctata | reverse complement strand
GCACTTGATTTTGTTTTTGATCCGAATGCTCAGTCTTGGTGAGATTGTCTACTCCAAAAGACAAAATTTTTAGTCTATGCGCCTCTAAATTATTTAGTACCCTTCTTACTGGTTGCTTGTGGACTTCCAACTGTAATGTAGGTTTACTTTATGTATTCTCTATGTATAAGTCCTTTAGTTGATGCAATGTTATTCTCGAAACAGATAAAACAGACTTACCACTTTAAACGTCTAGATTTGCCGTTGATCTTGCTACTCTGTCTGGATGGATGCCCCTTTTGAAATCACTCCTGTGCACCTTCCATACTGACCATACCAACTTAAATATTAGAACTGCCGTGATTATGTATAGCAGTACTTTCAGCTCCATATCTGGTTTGACATCTTTGGTCTTTACGATGAAATTACTGTTTACAACTCCATTCTCCTGTACCTCGTCCTTCGACGTCTTTCCTCACATTTTATGTCTGCTCCATTTTCGTCTGGTCTAGGATCTAGGAAATATTCAGATATCTTGATTGTCTAATTAATAGTACACTAGATCCACATTAAGAGATTTAAAGAGAAATAGAATATGCCAGAAGCGCTTTCCTAAGAATACGACTATTTTTTAATGCAAATGGGGGGAAATAGTACAATGGGAAGATTGGAAAACTGTGAGATTGCGAGAGCTGTGTATTGAAACGAATAAGTTCTAAGGCGAATGGTATTGGAAGGAAAGATTGAGGCAGACCAGGCCTTGGTAGACAATAGATGACGTGTCTAAGGAACAATTATTGACTATCTTTAATGGGAATTAACCACAACTTCAGTTTAAAATATGTTTCTTTTGACGTTTCGTTTTCCACTTCGGAAATCGTTCTAAAAATACAAACAGCTGTTATAATATATAATAAATAATGTTAACAATTAGGATAAATGTTCTTCCCAATTTTTCTTTTTTTTAACTGCTTGTTAGGTGGCTAAAATCGATAAAAAGAAATTCTTTGCTTGCAATATATTAATCAAGATTTTTATTTAAGACTATGGATGAACAGTTATGTCAGGAAATTCAGCCACCACCTGTGATCTCAGAACGAAGGCAAAATAAATTTCAGCCGAGATTCAGACAACCCCAGAACACACAGAGGACGTATACGAAAAAGAAGTCCTTCACGTTTCAGCAGCGACCTGGTTTAAATGAATTAGTGTGAATAGAATAGCATATTATAGGATATTGTAATTTTCTATTAAAGAAATAAGTACATCTTAACCATTTGTTTGATTTGCTCAATACAGCGATGAATGCAAATATTAATTTAAAAGTTAATTTTTGTAAAAACTAAATTCTTTATTTTGAACTGTCACTTATAATATATTGAACAGACGCATTAATATTTACATAAACGAATTATTGCGTATAAAACAGTATCAAAACAATATACTAAACATTACAGCCTTAGTAAACATTCTTTGGAAAGTAACTATTCTTTTCATAATAAATATATTTTGGACAGATAGTCAAATTACAATATTATAGATGATAAATATTAAAAAGCAACCAGCCTGTTTCAATAAGAAGACAATACCACATATCTCTCCAATAGAATATGTTGTAATTTAATTAACTAATTGTAAACACATTTACTATTGGCACAGTTTACCATAGTTTACAGTTTGAACAACAATAAAGTGTTTTATTAATACCAGACCGATAAACTAAGAAATTTCAACCAAAATATCTGATGATGTTTGATACAGTAATCATTTGTTTATGTGTTAGTTGTTATAATGTTTATTACTTTATGTACAAATTTTTATGTTTTTTTTTGTAAAACTATTTTCCCACAAAGACGATTTTTCTTGAAAATTCATATTAATATAAATTATTGAAACATTTAATAAAACAAAAATAGCTCTCGAAAAAATTAATTTATAGTGGTTTGTCTTACTGTACGGTTCCGATCGTACCTTTAAACGGTAAGAACGTGCTGATCGTTTAAAGCAAGAACCAGTTTCCTTTTATTTTTTGCTATGTTATATTAAAAACTTGATAAAAATGTAATAACTTAGCGAATTTGTAAATAAACAAACTAAATTGTTTCCTCATAATGGCGAACAAAGCTCATTAAGAATGTCTTTTCAGACGAACGACGACTTTATTGATGTGAATAATAAAAATTGTGCGATGGAATACAATAATGATATAAATACATTCATACATACAAAAAACATCAAATAAATGATATAAATAAATGTGCTACTTTACCTATAGAAAACCAAAAGGATATTAAATGTTTCAATGTGGTTTCAGATAAGTATAATTTACATAATATTTGGGTATATATTGAAAAAATTGCAACCGAGAACTTAGGTGGGCTACATCCCATGACAGTAGGCCATATATTATTTAAAATTTTGAAACTAACCAATATTAAAGAAATACAAATTATTGACAAAAATCATATGAAGGTTTTAGATGCGCTATGGAGGCGTATCCATAAACTAATCGACCGCATATGGACACTAGAAGTCATCCCAGAAGATTGGAAAGTAGGAATCATACTTCCTATGTACAAAGGGGAGACAAACGACTCTGCAAAAATTATAGGGGCATAACAGTTTTAAATGTCATCTACAAGATATTATCAGGAATTATATACAGCTGCCTGGAATCGTTTTCGGAGGAGATTATTGGTGAATACCAATGTGGCTTCAGACCAAAGAGGTCAACTATAGACCAAATACATATGTTAAGAGGTATACATGAAAAATGTGTTGAATATAACATACCTATTTACAATTTGTATATCGATTTCAAACAGGCGTTTGATAGAGTAGATCGACAAAAGATGTTAAAGGAACTATCTATGTTAGGGATACCCAATAAGTTGGTTAAATTTATACGAATGACTCTGGAGGGTTCCAAAGCTATGGTGAGAATAGATGGAAATATGACGCAGGCCTTTGATATTGAAAATGGAGTTAGACAAGGGGATGCCTTATCAACAACACTTTTTAATCTAACTTTAGAAGCTGTTGTTAGAAAACTGGATATAAACGGCTGTATTAATACAAGATCTGTGCAAATATGCGCATATGCGGATGATGTTGCCATAATAAGCCGCAACAAAAGGGTATTAAGCGAAAAAGTTATAGGACTGAAACGAGAAGCTGCTACGTTTGGTCTATATATAAATGAAAGCAAAACAAAATATATGGAGTGCACAAAATCTAATGAACATGAGAATCTGAAGGTAGACAACCATACCTACAAATATGCCTCCACTTTTCTCTACCTAGGCTCAATAATAAATGATAACAACATCAGTCAAGAAATACAAGCACGGATTCTTAGCGGTAATAAGTGCTTTTATGCATACAAAGACTTAATGAAAAGTAAGTTACTGAATCGTGAGTCTAAGCTGAGAATCTACAAAACAGTAATTAAACCAGTGGTCACATATGGATGTGAAACGTGGACCCTCTCAACCACTGATGAAAATCAACTGAGAATATTTGAGCGCAAAATACTAAGGAAGATATTTGGACCAACCCAATGCAGCGATAGTTCGTGGAGAATTAAAATGAACCACGAGCTGGATGAACTAATGCAGAGCGCAGATATTGTCAGATTTGTAAAGTCACAAAGACTAAACTGGCTTGGTCACCTAGAAAGAATGCCAGATAATCGAGCTGTAAAAGTAGTCCAGAGATGGAAGCCCCAAGGAAACAGAACACGAGGAAGGCCCCGTAAAAGATGGGTAGACGACGTAGAGAGGGATCTTAAAACCATGAACATCAGGCAGTGGCGAAGGAAAGTATCCCACAGGGCAGAATGGAAGAACATTGTTAAGCAGGCCAAGACTCACAAAGGGTTGTCGCGCCATCAGAAGAAGAAGAAGAAGAAGACCATTAGAAGCAAATAATCTTGTTAAAAATGAATTACTAAAATCAAAATGTAAGAGCTTACATACCAAACCATTTGTTAGAAATTAAAGCCTTAGTTAGGGATGTAGATAAAGTTTTTTTTAGCAGAAAATGGTTGACTTCAATTAGTGCGGTCGTAAATGTTATTAAATTTATTGGCCCATTGTTAAGACCGGTCCGGAGTAATAAGCAAACGAGGTAGACAGAATTATAGTTTATTCGTCTTCCGGGTTTGGACCGTGTCATTTGTGAGTGACCCAAAAGTGGGTTCATCTCGAAGTTTCGCTACAATTGTATGTAGCTTCTTCAGGAGAACAAAAAGAAAAAGAAAAACAAGAGACAGGAAGATGGGTAGTTAGCAACGGTAACTCAGTTACTCAACGCAACCAGAGGCGAATACTAACTACCAAGATGGGCATTTGGTCACAGTAACTCAACTACTCAACGCAGCCAGAGGTGAAAACCAAATGCCAGGACAGGGATTCACGTCCAACAGCTCAGAACACTAACGCGTCGAGAGGCAGGGAGTGAATCCGACGATTACTCCGCTACCGCTCTATTTATAGTCGCGGTGACCTGTCGTGTCGGGACGTATCGGCACACTCCGTGGCGCGAACGTCAAGAAGCGCGCGCTGGCCAATCATGTGGCTGCATCGTGGTAGCGGGACCGGACGGCGGCTCTAGATTGAGATTCCATGAGAACTATACCGCGACTATAAATAGAGCGGTAGCGGAGTAATCGTCGGATTCACTCCCTGCCTCTCGACGCGTTAGTGTTCTGAGCCCACTATTGGGTCACTCACAAATGACACGGTCCAAACCCGGAAGACGAATAAACTATAATTCTGACTCTGGCCGTGGAAGCCTACGATTTCATTTGAGGTAGACAGAGTTGGTCTTTTGACAATTAACACTAACTAGACGGTACTCCTATAATACAGCAAAGGATCCACAACATTTACAATAATTACGACGACAAAAACAAAAAACGGATGTAAAATATATTGCTTTGCTTTATATACCCGAAATTAATGTTTTCAAAGGAGTTTTAAAATAAATTAAATCTATTTTAATTGCTAGCATTATAGAAAAACAAACATTAATAATAATTTATGGTTTTGTAAAGAACCGTTTTTTTTAATCGTAACATTTGTAGATTTGATGACAGTATCACTCCACACATAGTTCTGTTTCGCTATCGCTATCCTTATCTAAATTAATTATGATCGGTTCAATTATATTATGATCTACATGAATATATGAATTTTCATTACTTATTACGTGTCGGACTGAATTTCTCCAACTCTACAACAGTACTACTTAACGTTGGAGAAATATTTTGTGACCTCAAGTTAGACTTCAATTCGTGCCACACATGTTCTATGGGATTAAACATACAATAATAGGGTGGAAGTTGCAGCAGTGTATGTCACATTTCCTCTGCCAATGTATTACAAACATATACTTTTTTTATAGAAAATGCCTTTAAAACTTCTAAAAGCTCTTGTTTGGTGCAACATTCTTCAAAATACATATCATTCGTCTCCATGTAATTTTGAATTTCTAATTTAGTATTATTCGAGTTTGGAGCCTTACTTAGTTGGCGACTGTGATAGCTTGCATTGTCCGTTACTATCACGCTATTCTGAGGAATGTTTGGCATAAGATTATTTTTGAACCATTCTTCAAAAAGTTCTGCCGTTGTATCTTCATGTTAGTCGACGCAGGAGTCTTTAATATTCTTTGCAGAAAGCCACAGGGCGTTTGGAACATAACCATTTTCTGATCCACCATGTAAAATCGTTATTCTTTTCCCTTTATTTGGCGGAGCTTTTGTTTTACATTTACCGGAGGAATCGGCAAATCCTTTAGGTCGCGTTGAATGTCTGTCAAACCATATCTCGTCGAGGTAAATTATTGGACGATTTTCAGAACGGCATTTTCTTATCGAAGTTATATACTCATAACGCCATTTTTGTAATCTATGAGATTCCATAATTACTTGTCTTTTGTCAATTATACGATATCGAAAGCCCATACTTTTCAAAATTTTCCATAAGCTGGTGAGGCTACAGCTTATTTGGGTTTCGTAAACATTAAGCCGTTGCTTTAGTGCTCTTAATGTAGGTATGCGTTGCTCTTCATACATGGTATAGACTTTTCGACGTATTAAGTCCTTATCGGCTTCGTCCATACATTTGGTGGAACTGGAATCTTTACGTTTTTTTTCTTGTTTTTATGGGATTTGATGTAATTCTTTTTACTGTGGTCAGAGGTATTTTCGTCAAATCGCATATTTCACTCTTAGCGGAGGTCGTGTCAAGTCCTCTTTTAAGTAAGGTACTGTATATAGTTTTTACAATTTTCTTTGCATCTACAGATAAATGTTTCTTCTTTACCGGAACACTAGAAGAAGCACCATTATTATTATCCCACGGACGCCACATAATGATAGAAAACATAATAAATAAAATGAGTAATACTACTTAACACTTCCGTGATACATAAAGACAAACAAATTTTATCAAAGAACTCGTATTTAAATACTGGTTGGTGTTCAGTTCCATAAACTTATTATATAAATACCTGAAATCCACTTACAAGGTGATTAGCAAATCCGTCGCGCATTACCATCGAATTCGAAAAACCCTCTTATCAGTACAGTTTCGTCAATATAAGCCTTATCTGTACTAATGAAATTATAATGAGTTTGGATTATACGCAATTAAATCAACATTAAGAAATAAAGATTGACAAATTTTACCAGGAAACATATTTAAATTGTATCTGAAACCGGGCCTTTTATACTATTATCGGTTAACCCAGGATGTTTATAGTCGGTACTAATTGAAGTCAACCATTTACTGCTAAACAAACTTTACTCGATATTACATCTATTATTTCATAGAAAACATTAAATCCACGCCCAAGGTTATACATATTTATAGGACAAAGCATAGGGTACAAAGACAAGATAACATTGACTTAAGAAGTTTATAGATAAAAATACAATAGTTGTAACTTTTGAGAGTAACATTTTACCCAACTATATAGCTTTCAATAGTTTTTTTCTCTGTCGAACAATTTATTGGTAGGGTTGTTAAATGATATAAATGTTTGAAATTTGGTCATGTCTTAAAACAGTGCAAAAGTTCCCCGGAGTTATGTATTCAGTGTGGTCAAACTAAAATTGATAATCGTACTTGTGATAAAGCTATGTACTGTATACATTATAAAAATAATGATCATTTGACAATATTAAAAAAAGAGTCCTATTGACAAAAAACTATTTTTTTAAAAGTTAAAAATTTCTGTGAACAGTCATTTTCTAGTCCTACTAATCAAAATCCTTTTTATTAGCTTGACAATAATGAACAAGAATTTCCTGTGCTTCCAAATAGTAATAGAAATTCTGCTTCAACTCAGCCAGGCGCAGATACCTATAAACCGCATTTTCCAACATCCCCCTAATTATTGAACAATAGCTCACATGTGCCCATAGACAAGTAAAGAAAAACAAACTCTCCTATCACACAATCTCCAATACATAATTTTTTTTCCCTTTTACATTTGAGCCTACTCAACCTTTACCGATTAACCTACAGAAACCTAATTATCACAATGTAGAAAATAAAAACCAATTAACAAAAAGTGTAACAACTCCAATAATTAATGTTTTACAAAATATTCGTTCCATATATGACATAAAAATTTTAGATGAGACTAAGGCGAAACGAAAGATATTAATAACTGGTTTGAAACACGTTTTAGATACAATACACAATAGTAGCTCCTAATGGCTGTACAACACATTTTAAAAATAAGTCAGTAGCAAACTAGATCTATTCTGTCAAACAAATGCAGTTTAATTCAATACTTAAACAATAAAACAATCGATATTCTGCTTATTAGGTATTTCACAGGGAATACTCATAGACACTTCAGTTACTAATTTGATTATAGAAATGAACAAACTAAAACTGATTTCAGTTGAATTTTCTATTCACTTTTTGCAGTACATCT
Organism: Diabrotica undecimpunctata; assembly: GCF_040954645.1. NCBI lineage: Eukaryota > Metazoa > Arthropoda > Insecta > Coleoptera > Chrysomelidae > Diabrotica > Diabrotica undecimpunctata. Next base: position 57,618,605 of record NC_092807.1, on the reverse strand, counting down.
TTTCTCTCTTAAGGCTTGACAGAAAGTGTATAAAGGACTGTGACAGTAGGCGCACGATTGACGTAAACAGTGTCGTATCAATATATTTCAAAACACTTAACATACCGGCCACCTTGAATGGCATAACTTTCAATAATAATTATTAAATTGCACTGAACATAAGCAAATTAACAAATATAATTAAATGAAATTGTTAAAAATTAAACATTTAAAGTAGGAAGAGAATTTAAAAAAAATAGTAAACACTTTAATGTAGTTCATCAGTTATCACTTCACTGTGTCTATAGGAAGCGGGCATATTGTACTAACTGCTCTCTTGGTAAGACCCTTTGTAGTACGAAGAGTAACCACTCTGGTTACATCATCTGGACCAGGATGAAGAGACTGAACACGGCCCACCAACCAATTTAACGGATGCTGTCCCCTATTCTTTATAGGACTAAATCTCCAAGTTGAATGATTGACATGTGTATCTTCCATTTTTTTCAGCTCTGCAATTCTGATATATATTCCAAAGACCATCGTCGCCAAAAATGCTGACGAATCTGATAGAGTCTTTAAAATGATGAAGTTTCCCAGGATTGATGTCTGTAAGGTCAACTTCTGGAATTAATTCCATTGAGCGGCCAATCAAGAAGTAGGCAGGAGTGATTGTGGTAAGGTCGGAAGGATCAGAGGATCATAGGACATAGAATCTGAATAAGAACAGTGTTGAAATCTTCATAAGTAAGATGTGAATTTGAAATACCTCTTTTCAAATGAGATTTAATAGACTCAATACCTGATTCATAAATTCCTCCGAAATGAGGTGAATATACTGGTATAAATTGCCAATTTATTTGATTATTCGCACAAACATCTGATATATTGGATTGATTGATCTTAAGAATGTTACCTAAATCCTTTAATTCAATATAAGATCCTATGAAATTTGTACTATTGTCAGACAAAATCTAAACTGGTTTTCCATGTCTAGGTATAAAACGTTTTAACGTAGATATAAAAGATTGAGCAGTAAGATCAGTTACTAGTTCCAAGTGAATTGCTTTGGTAGAAAGGCAGGTAAATAAACTTACGTAGGCTTTATAGAATGACGGATTACGGCCCTTTTTGGTTTTCAAGGTAAAGAGACACCAGCGCAGTCAACTCCCGTAACTGAAAATGAGAATGAAGGAGTAACACGAGCTTTGTGTAACTTACCCATTATCAGGTAAACATCTTTTAGAATTAAAACAAAAGCAATGAATTATATCTCTTACTATTCTTTTGGTTTTGTTTCTGCCATTAATAGGCCAGAAATTTTCTCCAAAGACTGCTAAAAGATGTTGAGCACCTGAATAAAATAATAGTTGATGCTTCAAACGAAATATCAGTATTGTCAAATGATGCTTAGCTGGTAACAAGATAGGATGTTTCTTACTAAATTCAAAATTAGAATTACATATTCTTCCACGAACTCTAATTATACCTTTGCCGTCAAGAAAAGGATTAGGAGAAAGAATTTTACTATTGGAGGAAATCATTTTTCCCTTTTCCAAAGATCAGATAATTCAGTGGGAAATCCATTACCTAGAGCTAGCTTGATTAAAAAATGCAGAGACTGATGTAACTCTTGAGCACAAAGGCTTTCTTTGAGTTTTATCGCGTGTGGAGCAATTATAAATAAAACGTAACCAATAAGCAACGAGTCGTTTAAGTTTATTAAGGCAGGAGAAATCATCAAATGGAAACTTAAAGTAACCGACTGCAATTAGAGCTTGAACTGAAATCTTTATTTCGGGAAGAGACATTTGAGAATCAATACTTCAGGGAGAGACAAGAATTGTGCCACCAAAATCACAAGTTTTAAGAAGAGAAGGGCTTATTCCGCGTGACTGCAAATCAGCTGGATTTTGACTTAATGTAACATGTCTCCAATTGTGAACTGCTGTCATTGATTGAATTTCACTGATACGATTGGCTAAAAAGATTTTGAGTAGATGAGAAGGCGTGTTTATCCATCCAAGAATTATTGTAGAATGGGTCCAATAGTATGAGTTTCGAAATTAAAGTTTTAATGAACTGTTTACTTTATTAACAAGCCGAGCCAATATAAGGGCACATAGTTCGAGACGAGGTATTTTAACTCGCTTGAGGGGAGCTACTTTCGATTTGACAAATAATAGGTTTACGGATATTTTACCATGTTCATTGATACTGCGAATATAGATACAAGAACCATATGCGAGTTCACTAGCATCAGAAAACGCGTGCATTTTTAACACAACACAAAAATGTTAACCACTGAATATAAATATCTGGAGAAACCGATTGGTCCCAATCAATTTTATGTAGCCATAATTGCTGCAAGAGAATTTTATCTTTAATCACTACTGGACTGACTAGGCCCAAAGGATTGAATATCTGGAATATACTTGATAATATAGAACGTTTCGTAACCTTTGATAAAGGTAGAGAATTAACATTGTAAGAAAGTGTGTCCTATTGAGAGCACCACTGAAGGTTTTCGTATTTTCATTTGAGCCAAATGAAAATGGAATATCTAACGAAGATATAGAATCATGTAATGTAATGTAATGTAATGTAAGAAAAACTCCCTGATTTCAGAATTTGTATCATTTCTGAATATAACCGTGGCAAATCGTCTGCTGATTCGGAACCCGTTAGAATGTCATCTACACACATGTCATTAGAAATAATTTGAGAAGTTTCGGGAAATTGAGTTGCAAAATCTAATGAAAAATATTTAATTCGTAAGAATTTAAAGGTTGAGTTGGATCAGATTTCCAAATTATTTTCTGTAGGCATCTTTGAGAAGGTTCTATGAAAATGTGTCTATACATTTTTCTTACTCGATGCATTTTTGCTATGTCTGCAAAAATTACAGATGAATGCTGTCTGAAGCGTAATAGGATGGAAATGCTGTATGACTGGTCCTATCATTTGTAAATCATTGATAGAAATACCTGAAGATAATTGAAAATAACCATTAAAAACAACTCTGGGTTGAGTCGTCAGACTTTCTTTAATAATTTTATGATGAGGAAGATAAAATTCTACTTTATTTGAAATTCTATTGGTTGGTTCACATTGCGTCATGTGTCCCATTGACAAGTACTCGAACATGAATTGACTGTAGTTTTGCCTTAACTTATCATCTAACTGGTTGGTGGGTTGGTTGTTACCTCTCAGGGCATAAGGTTCCCTTTTTCTCGTTGAAATTGTACGATCCCTTATAAAATGTAATCCTACCTCATTATGTGGCTAGTTCCAAGTACTTTATAGACGTTTTCACTGATGACGATCTGACAGGATCGAAAACGTTCTGAAAAATTATAAATCCATTTTGGAAAATTTTAAAAAATTTTAATATTAATAAAAAAAAATTATACCATTTTACAAAAAGAAATTTTTACTTCATTGTAAGTTTTTTAAACATGTAAATGCATTCATCTGTTCCATACGAAGTATATTACATCGTTGGATCTACCAAACTAACATCATAGACATAATAAGAATCTTTTTATTATGTTTATGACTAATATTCGCGATGAGCTTTTGACTCTATGGTAGAAAACGTGAAATAGCCGGAAACATATAGTACGGGAGATAGCGTTGTGTTTTCATAGGAAATTGATACCTAATAAATTTTATTTGTAGCAATTAAATAGTGTTCGATACTCAGCAAAATGAGCACCAGTCGTCGTATCAGTCGTACCTGCGGCGGAATTACAGGTGACAGATTCTAAAAGTTGTATAAAAAATTTTGTTTTAATAGTCTAGTCGGGATGGCATTTGACCCTACATGGTGGGCTACTCCCAATTTTATTATTCTAACCTTTAGGGGGGTCCAATAAGAATTCCAGAAAAAAGAAAACAACAAAACACAACACTACAGGCAATCCATAAACACTTACAAGAAAGAACTTAAGGATGACAACAATACCACATATAAAGGGCTTATCAGAAAAATTAAAAAGGATAGGAAACACGTACAACATCACAACAACCTTTAAAACAACCAATACACTTAGATCTATCCTGTCCAAAACCAAACCTAAAAACACACAAGAGGGATCAAAGAATTGCATATCTATAAAATACCATGTGAATGCAACAACTTCCTTGTGGGAGAAACCGCAAGACCACTAAGTGTGAGGATAAAACAGCATGAATCATACATAAAAAACAGGGACTTTAACAGATCACAGATATGCAAATATGCCTGGGACAATGAACATAGAGTACAATGGAAAGATGTAACAATAGCCATAAAAGAAACATACCTGAAAAAGAGAAAAATAAAGAAGCAGTCCTCAGCCTACTCAATGAAGAAAAATGTGTAGCAGACCCATCAGCAGAATGCAGTAGGCTTTAGTTGCTAATTCTAAAAGAAAAAGTTACCAACAACAGCGGAATAAGAAACCCTGTATACACATCATCCCCTATCATACACAATACATATGCAACAAACAACACACGTTCACTAAACAGGAACACTCTACTCACATACAAACGTTTAGAGCACATATTAACAATACCGAACACTTAGAATAATCAGAGTTTAAAATTTCCATGGGGCAAAACATCCACCCTCACATCTTTTCAGGCCAGAAATGGCTGTTGCACATAACACCGTGGCCAAAAGTAAATCAACCTCCAATTTTGTGAAATAACATAACCTTGTCAACTTGGACAACATATAACCAAATGTGAAGTATTTTCCTCAGCTGCGTATATTTCTCAGACCAGGATGTCCCAGCGTTTCTGTATAGCCCAGTGATGGCGAACCTATAACACGCGTGTCAGTACTTACAAGCGAGCTCATTTTTGGTGACACGCATCTTCAAAGATTAAAAATTTAATATTTCAAATATATTATTTCTGGATACAGAGAGCTATGGGACGGGAAATGCTCAATATTAAGCTCAGCGATTGCATATCTAATGAAGAGATAAGAAGACGATCAAAAGTAAGAGATGTAATCCAAAAGATTGCCATGTTAAAATGAAATTGGACAGACACCTAGGAAGAATGGAAGATAACCATTGGACGAAGTGGATTGAATGCCGAACAAAAGCAAATAGAAGAAGCAGACCTTAAACCAGATGGACTAATGACATCAAGTGAACGGCGGGAAATGAATGGATGCAAAAAATAATGAAAATAAATTAATGGACACCCCTAAGGGAGGCTTACATCCGACGATGGATGGAATAGCTGTAGATGATGATGATGTAAAAAATACCTACTACATTTTTTTAAACATATGTCTTGTTATACAGTGATGAGTGCCTTAAGAACCGGCAAAATAACGCAAAAGATAGAAAACATAACACGTTGTGAAATAAAAAGAGATGGAAGTAGTAGAGGTGGGAAATTATCGATACAAACCACTAATTTACATTAAATTACATTAGGACTATCGATAGTTTCCCACCCTTAGACGTTAGCTTATGAGCTAGTTGACTTCAGTCATAATATTACAAGTATGACGTCGAATATTTACATTTTTTAAATTTCGCATAAAGTAAAAACTGATTGAAGGCAATAAAGCAAACAGTTTAATTAGTAGTAATTTGATAATTAATTCTGTGTTGACGAATACAGAATAACAAGTTATGACAATTCTGTACTGAGAAGAGTGTATGCGACGTCTCAAATCATAGTTTATTATTGATCAATACTTTAATTTTGGATAAAAAATACTCCTACTTAAACTGTTTTTACTTACATTACGTGATACGTATTACTATGACTGAAGTCAACCAGCTCATAAGCTAACGTCTAAAGGTGGGAAATTTTCGATAATTCTAATGTAATGTAAAGTAAATTATAGGTTAATATCGATAATTTCTCACCTCTACTACTTTCATCTCTTTTTATTTCACAACGTATTATGTTTTCTATCTTTTGCGTTATTTTGCCGGTTCTTAAGGCACTTATCACTGTATATAAATAAGTATGACTTAAATGCTGACTCTTCCAGTCACTGTAGCTAGTCGGGAGCAGTCATTTTCGAAATTAAAACTCATGAAAAACTATTTACAAACAATGAGCCAAGAAAAGCTAACTAATTTGGCGCTAATTTCTATAGAAATGTGTGATGGATTAGATACAGAATATTTGGTTAATATTTTGCGAACATAAAGACCAGAAAAGTTGAGTATTTAATACCTATATCCTTTTTTTAATTGTTAATTTATTTTGTTGCCTTTTTTTTATTAATTTATTAATTTCCAGTAACTAAATCATATAATGTGTCATATGGTAAATTATCTAAAAGACTTTCTGTTATAGGGGCTACCAATATTTTCTTGCAACAAGGCGCAAGTCACCTCAGGAACACAAATGAGTCGTCTATTATAACAAAAAGCCCACAAAGTAGACAAACATGGTGTCAGAAGTAAAAAAAAGTAACTCAAATATCGAAGAGTCATTATAATAGTTACAAATGCCGAAACATAACCTAAGAACACGTGTTGGGGTGTTAAAAGCAAAAAGAGATTTATTATTAAAAACAGTCATGGAAGAACAATATGCTGTCAAGCAGAACCAACCAGTCGTTGTAAAAATAAAAAGGAACGTAAGTAGTCGGCAATGAAATTCAACCTTTGTCAATGGAGGGAAATTTGGCTTACAACTGGGAAGAATGGTGCATGAATTTCAAAATATTTTTGAGGACGACAGGTTTAGAGGATGAAAATGATGCGAGAAAAATACCTCTACTATTACACTATATTGGTCTATTTGAGGTTAACACGGATACTGTAAAAATTGTAAAATTTAAAGAGGTAATAGAGAGATTTGAAAAATATTGTAACCCGAAGAAAAATTTAACAGTAGAAAGACATTATTTTCTTACTAGAGTACAGAAAGATGGTGAAACCATTGAGGATTTCATGACTAGTTTAAAGAATTTGAGTTAACATATAAATTAGTAATTTTCAAAGAAAGTTTGGTGTGTGACATGTTCATTATTGGTTTAAATCCTAAACACCATTCAATTAAGCAAAAACTATTGCAAGAAGTAGATCTAAAGACATGATCAAGACGACCTCAGCTATATGATAAATAAATAAATAATAGCTTTATTACCCAACAGTTTCCCATTTCTAGGGTAAAAATTTAAGATAAATTTTTAATTAGTATACAATCATTAGTAGGTGATACAAAAATATCAAGTAAAAAAAAGTGCAAAAAATAAGTAGGTGAACAACAAAATAAAGAGTGAGAACAATATAATTAAACAAATCACTACGTATATAAGAAATAAAAAAAATACACAAAAAAAAATTAACAATCTAATGTACTCCATGAACTAGTGCGGTATCAACCAGATGATTAATTGAGCATGAGAAAATATCACAATGGTTGCATATTTTGTTATAATTATTGCACATAATATAAATGGGTGACTTCAGTACCATATTAGTTCTCGCACGTGGACAAGTAAACACTATAGTCGACCTGGAAGTAATTCTTGGCACATTAAATCTAATTTGACCTAATATATCACTGCAGTCAATACAGTTGTGTAACAACTTATATAAAAATGAAACCGAAAATATAATTCTTCTTAACTCTAAACTTACAATATTAAACCTGTTACATGATGAAGACACTACAAGAAGAATATACCAAGGCTGGCCTAGATATGAACCTCGCGAAAATAGAGTACCTATCTACAAGTGAAGAAGACATATCGGGACCCTAGAAGTAAAGGGGTGTAAGTGATAAAACGTAAATTTTGAGTAAACGCCGTTCAAAGTTGAGCCTTCACTGTAATTGCCATGATTATTTAATGCTAGTTTTTCTTCTCCGGTTTAGTAACTGTAGGCATTAATATTATTTTTAACAAAAACTCATAATTTGATCGACTTTACTCATTTTGGAGCTATTTTTAGGTTGCTAAGTAGCACTTACCCCTTTACTTTTAAGAAATGCAACATAAAGGTAAAAATGTAAATGGATCATAAAGTTGTTGTACAAGTTTATTCTTCATCATAATACTAATACATAGTTGACTTACGATTCTTCAATATCAGTGTCATAATGTTGATCCAAATCGTCATTGTCGACTCCTGCTTCTTCTGAGTTTGCTAGTTCTCTAGCTTGTTGACCATCACGTCGCAGATTTGTGAAGAACTCATGGTAAATTCTAGGTGCGTAGTTGAGTAACTGTTGAAGATTTAAATATTTAGCCTGCTTAATGAGAGGCCTTATGTCAATCGGTACTGGCAAGAAATCTGGCAGGATAGAATTTTTTCCAGCTTGAGTGGGTCTCGAAGATGGCTCACTAAACTCTTCTATGCTACGTCCAGCTGTTTTCATTTAAAACGGGGTGAAAGGGTTCATAGATGGCTCACTACACTCTTCTATGCTACGTCCAGCTGTTTTCTTGTAAAACGAGGTGAAAGTTTTGTCCCGCTGAAAATGTAACCATTGCATACTCTGTATTCCGTTTACGCTCTTGAAGTATGGCGCAAGTGTTTGAAAGTCTAAAAAATCCTCATTTTTCATCTGTACTGTAAAGAACTTTCTACTTGTAGAAAGTGACCAGCTCCATCCTTTTTGGTTCTTTTCTTTTTTAACTCTATCAAACCAATGTTTTGGTTACACTCATTATAAGAATAACCACTTATAAACAGCGATGATCTACTGTTTGAATATCAGTGTTTCTTACAATGTAGAGCCAAAATTTGACTGTCAGATGACTCGACAATTGTCACTAAATGCAAAACCGATGCAGCACCAAGTGGTGTCTACATTGTTACCTCCTCTAGTCTTGATTAGTTCGGAGTTAAGGATTATTAACCTAGGTCCTCTTGAATTAAAGAGGTAGGGCGCGTCTCACCTTTAACTTTTTGTCTCTGGGCCTGAACTAAGGGACGGGATATCACGGTTTGCGATATAGCGCCTGTTTCACTCAGGGTGCTGAACACGACGTCAGATATTTTAAACGTCTTAGTTGTGCTCAATATGTTGAAAATGGCATTCAGAAAGGCGAAGTTGAAGCCAGTATCGGATGGAGAGCACTGGAAATCAGTGGGTCCTACTCCATTAGAGAAAGCTAGATTTTTAGTTTTTGGGCGAGTATGCCGAGGGGGCGGTAACCTAATAGGTTTTGGTTTACCCTATTATTTGCGTAAAATAATTTTCTTCTTCCTGTTTTTCCTTCTTACAGAAATCACAATGAAGTTTGTACATTATTTTCAAATTGAAACTCCTGAGGAAGATACCTCCTATTTGGAGTCTTATTTCTAGTGTATTGGCTTGTGTACCTAGGGAATTAATTAATATGCTCTTTTATAATTTCAATTGTCCTTTCAGAAATTTTGTTCGGGGGTGATTTCTTTTGTCTTTTATCTATGCATTCCACGCCTGATGAGGGGATTTTTTTAAACTTACGTTCAGTTTTTAGGTTACGTACATCCATGTCCTTTAAAGCTTAAAAACGAACTCTTCTTAAAAACACTAGTTTACAATAACGTAAAACACTGCAGTTTACAATAAAGTATTACTATAACAACAAATTAATATTGCTTTAGAGGAGCTATAATATTACTACCCATCCAAAATGATAACAAACTCAACTAACAGTCTGACACAGTGGAACAGGAGTACAAGTGCACTTGTACCTCTTCTCTTCCAAGCCCTACTTGTAGTTGGCTTGAAGGTTAAGTAACTTGCCGCTAGAATGCAGCACCTGTTAGACTTATCGCTTAGATTTCTTTACCTCCAAATAGAATGAAAAATTTCCAGTTCGGCGATGCAGTTATCTAAATATTTACAAAAATGTCACTTATACCCCTTTACTTCTAGGGTCCTCATATAAGATCTACAGATTGATGGCAACGTAACAATCAAAGGAAAGGATAAATTCAAATACGTGGGGTTTATAATCACGAAAAAAACAACAGAGGAAGAAATTACACAAAGATTAGGACAAACAAGAACAGCAATCCGACAACTTAACTCAGTATGGTGGGATAGACACCTAAATATGAAGACAATAACACAGATTTATAAAACATGGGGCTGAAAATTAGATCATAAACAAGAAAAACAGCAGTAAGATAGTAGCAACAGAGAAGTAATGACGAAATAAAGCAAAGAACATCAATACAAACAGACATACTAACATATATAGAACAAAAAAGACTAAAGTGGTATGGACATGTAAGAAGAACTAGCGACAGCAGATGGATAAAGAGAATAACCGAATGGAGCCCTATAGGAAGGAGGAAAAGAGGACGAAAATCCTGGAGGAACGAAGTAGACGACACCATGAGTAAGAGAGGCCTAAACGATGGAGAATGGGACAACAGAGAGAGATGGAAACGGTTGAGCGAGGGAAGGCCAACAGTTAAATAAAAATTCAGAATCTGTGAATTGAATCATGAATCATGAATCAAAGTGAAGAAGAATAAAGATGCTCCAGGTTCGAATTTTTACCAAAATAGCAGTTACAAGAGTAACAATTCAAATTATTTTAAATCAAGAAATAATGGATATGCAAACCAGAGTAGGAATAATGGAAATAATTAAGTGATAAGAAAGGTTTGTCAAAGATGTGGTAAAAACTACAGAAATAAATGTCCAGCATTAGTAGCTATTTGTCATTTTTGTAAAACGCAAGGTCATTATGCAAAATGTTGTCAAACTAAAAGAGTAAATAAAATAAATTTAAGAGAAAGTACAGTACAACCATCTAATAATGGAAATGATCCATATTTTTTTTATTAAAACAATTAGTCAGAATAGTATCAATCAGAATTGGTCAATTGTAGCCAGAATTAATAAAACGAATGTAGTATGTTATTTAGACACATGTGCACAAGCTAATGTGATGTCAATATGTGTTGTTAGCCTAGTTTAAGATATAGGTGCCGGAGTTAGGCAACACGGATGACGGGGGTTAGACATGTAGACATGGCATGTGAAGGTTGCCGAAGCTCTGGCATGGATGTATGTTTTTAGGGTTGAGAATAAACTGATGTTTATGTGAAGTAAGGATTATTATTTGTAACCCCTCTTCGATAACACGACATGGTGGCAGCTGGTGCTTTGTTTTGTTAACATTAAACAAGCAAAGAGTGATCGAACGTGACAGCAGTGCAAATCTTATGCATAACCTATAAATCAGAGGGGACCTAAAATCCTTAAAATGGATGCACCTATCCAAATAAATAAAGAAGTGTTTGCGAACATTTCGGCTCCAAGCGAATTTGATTTTACACAGCCCCAGACATGGCACCAATGGAAGAAAAGAGTAGAGAGATATATGTCTGTAAGTGGATTTGGACAAAAATCTGACAAGGATAAACTAGACCTTTTGTTGTATTTAATGGGAAATGAAGCAGAAGATATTTTACTTCAAAATCAACCAGGGGAGAATGCATCCTTTCAAGACGTAATGCAGATTTTCGACAATCATTTTATTCCCCGAAGAAATACAATCTTTGAGAGATTTCAATTTAATTCAAGGGTACAAAGGCCAGGAGAACCTGTGGGAAACTTTATTTCAAGTCTACATACTCTTGCAGAGCACTGTAGCTATGGAGCTCTTAAAGATGAGTTAATTCGTGACAGGATTGTTATCGGAATAGCTGATAAAAAGGTGAGCGAAAGAATGCAACTAAATGATGGTTTGACACTAGAGAAGGCAATACAAATAGCACGCCAAGCTGAACTTCAAGATAGTCAAAATAGAATTATGAGACAGGAGCAGTCAGTTAGTGCAGTTAAACAGGACTACAGGGAGCGTAGTGATAAAAGACATCAAGGTAAGAGTCTTGCTAAACAAGAAACAACTCATGAGAAAGTTAAGGAAGGTTACAGATGTGGATACTGTGGCATACCTACATGTAAAAATAGGGAGAAATGTCCAGCCAAGTTCTCTGAATGCAGATCTTGTTCACGTAGAGGTCATTGGAGTGTGATGTGCAGGAAGAAAGCTGTCAGAGCTGTTAAGTGTTCAAGGTCCACCAGTAGCAGTAGTACAGACAACGAAGGAAGGGATTCAGTAAATCAAGTGGTACATACAGATTCCTTTATTGGCCAAGTGTACCTAGACAAGAAGGATCGTTGGTATGTAGATATCTTATTGGATGACAAATTTAAGGTACCTTTTTTTGTGGATACAGGAGCAGATGTTAACTGTTTTCCCTATGAAAAATTACCTCCAGAATATATGGGTAAAATTGTGGCATGTGATGCAATTGGTGCAGCGGACGATCATAAATTAGACACAGTGGGTAAGCTACATATAAAATTTACTTATGACGGTTTTACAAATGATGAAACAATATATTGTATTAGGAAGTTGAGACAACCTATATTAAGCAGAGAGTCAATCATTAGGTTTAATGTTCTAAATTTTTCTAAATGTAAGCTTAAACAGGTAAATCAAATCAGTTGCAATGTTGTTCATTGTAATCAATCTAAGAGTACTAATATGTTTTCAAAATTTAATTTAGAGTCTGTTGCTAAAACATTTCCTGGTATTTTTAGTGATATAGGTGAATTTAAAATAGAAATGTCAATTAGAATTAAGCCAGATGCTAAACCTTATGTACAGAGCGTTCCCAGAACTGTTCCTTTACCTCTGTTACCAAAATTAAGAATTGAAATTGATAGATTGCTAAAATTAGGGATAATTGAACCCATTGAAGATCCTACTTCTTGGGTCAGCCCAATTGTTTGTGTGGACAAGGGAGATTGTGTACGGCTTTGTGGTGACTATACTAAACTTAATGAAAACGTGTTACGGTCACATTTTCCTCTCGGGAAAATATCTCATACACTAGCACAGTTGAAAGGGTCTAAATTCTTCTCAAAATTGGATACCACAAGTGGGTTTTACCAAATAAAATTGAATAAGGAAAGTCAGTTGTTAACAACTTTTATAACACCTTTTGGCAGATTTTTCTTTAAAAGGCTTCCATTTGGTATATCTTGTGCCCCAGAGTATTTTACTATGAGATTTTCAAAAATCTTAACTGGCATTGAAGGCTGTGTTGTCCATATAGATGACATTCTTATTCATGCAAGGACAATAGAGGAACATGACAATATTTTGAACACAGTCCTAACAAAACTTCATAAGGAAGGTATTACACTAAATAAAAACAAATGCTCTATAGCAACAAAAACAGCTAAATACTTGGGTCATATGGTCTCTGAGCAAGGGATATTAATTGATCCAGATAGGGTTAAAGCTATCCATGATTTTCCTGAACCAAAAAATAAGACTGAGCTGTTAAGATGGCTGGGTATGATTAATTTTGCTGCAAAATACATTCATAATAAATCTGAGATTCTTGAACCATTAACACATTTACTAAAAAAAAATATTAACTTTTTGTGGGGTCCAGCACAAGATAAAGCTTTCAGCACTTTAAAACAAAAGTTAGAGAGCCCTCCAAATCTAGCGTTTTTTGATGCTAATAAAACCATAATTGTTAGTGCAGACTCAAGTTGTTTTGGTATAGGTGCATGTCTATTTCAAGAAAATGTAGATCATACTCGGGAAATAGTGGCTTTTACATCTAGGCTTCTGAACTCAGCTGAAACACGATATGCTCAGATTGAGAAAGAAGCTCTTGCACTTACCTGGGCAGCAGAATATTTTTACGATTTTATTTCAGGAGTTCCTAACCTAATTTTTGAAACAGACCATAAACCTTTACTACAAATTCTGCAAACTAAAAATTTAGATGAGTTAACGCCACGTTTGCAAAGATTTCGAATGCGCTTAATGCGATACAAGTATACTGTAATCTACACGCCGGGAAAAAATTTAATTGTAGCAGATACTTTAAGTCGGGCCCCTTTACAAACAGATACGTTAGCTAATAAAGAACTAACTGCAGAAACTGCAGCATATGTGCAGTCAATTATTCATAATTTACCAATTAAAGATTATTTTTTGAATTTAATAAAAACAGAACAAGAAAATGAATATATTTGTAAAAAACTAAAAGAATATTCTTTGTCTTCTTGGCCTGAAAGATCTAAATTGCCATTTGAATTGTTGCCATACTATCAATATAGATATGAAATTTCCTATTCGGAACAATTACTTTTAAAAGGGTCTCGCATAATCATTCCTAAGAGTCTTCAACTCAAGGTGTTGGAATTTATTCATACAGGCCACATGGGAATTGTAAAATGTCGAGATCGTGCCAAACAGAGCGTTTGGTGGCTGGGTTTGTCATCCCAGATTAATAACCTAGTCACACATTGTCCCCAATGTGTTGAACACAGAGTAAATCATAGAGAAACATTTCATAAAGACAATACTGTACAAAGGCCGTGGCAAAAACTGGGGGTTGATTTGTTTAAATGTTATGATAAGTGGTACTTGATTGCCACTGACTACTTTTCACATTGGTTTGAAATTTTTACCTTAACCAATATGACAGAAGATGCCATTATTCCTAAACTTAAAGATATTTTCTCTCGTTATGGTATCCCAGAGGAAGTTAGATCTGACTGTGGTACTCAATTTTCATCAAAATTTATAAAGTTTTCAAAAGAATATAATTTTGTTCATAAGACGAGCAGTCCACACTGGCCACAGAGCAACGGTGGAGTGGAACGCACTGTACAAATTGCAAAAAGATTAATTCAGAAAAATAAAAAAGAGGACCTAAGTTTGGCATTGTTAGCATACAGATGTACACCCCTCGAATGTGGTGTTTCACCTTCTGAATTATTAATGAATAGAAAATTAAGATCTAACTTGCCCCAGCTTCCAAGCTTATTAAACTTTTCAAAAGAACTAAACACTGAAAATAAAAAGAACGAAATAAAGGATAAACAAGTGAAAAACTACAATAAGCGACACAATGCCAAGGATTTAGATCCTCTTAAGGTTGGTGATTCTGTGTGGGTGGTTGATATCAGGAAATATGGGCAAGTTGTTGCGATCTGTCAGGAACCCAGGTCCTATATAATTGAAACTGAAACTGGGAAATTTAGAAGAAATAGATGGCATTTGATTCATGCACCCTACTGTTTCCCTGTATTGAGCACCCAACCAGAATCCTCAAATGATTATGTACCGCCAATTTCTAGTAACACAAAGCTAATGCCTTGCTCTAATCAAAGCAATGGTGACGTACAGGGTAAAATTATGGAGGAAAGTAGTAGGGGGGAACCAAGTGTATTTCCGGACAAAATCGAACAAAGTGGAAATCATGTTTTACCTCCATCGGGTCAGGATAAAAGTGATAGTGACACTGATAGTGTATCGGACTTTGAGTGCGTAAAGCCTAGCAGACCAAAAAGACTTGTGAAGAAACCGGTTCATTTAACAGATTATGTTTGTAGTAGTTTAAGTTAGTTTAGGTATAAGATCATCAATGACACAGGGATCTTTTATAAAAAAAAAGGGAGATGTGTTGTTAGCCTAGTTTAAGATATAGGTGCCGGAGTTAGGCAACACGGATGACGGGGGTTAGACATGGCATGTGAAGGTTGCCGAAGCTCTGGCATGGATGTATGTTTTTAGGGTTGAGAATAAACTGATGTTTATGTGAAGTAAGGATTATTATTTGTAACCCATCTTCGATAACACGACACAATAAAAATGTTTAATGATGTTAATGTAGAAAAGTTAGAACTAGGACCTAAATGTATACATTTAAAGTATTTTTCAAACGATGTGATACCTATTGTAGGAAAAGGACCTATTTCTATCACAATAGCTGGGAATCACGATGATGATGGACACTTTTTATAAAATACATAACAAATTTGTTAAGGAAAAAGAAAGGAAAGTAAAAGAATATCACGATGTGATAGGTCAGCAAGAAAACTACCAAGTCTGTTGGGGAAAATGTATTTTATAAAAAGTTTCCATCATCACCGTAGTTACCAGCTACTGTGATAGAAATAGGTTCTTTTCCAAGATCATACGTCGTCAGAACACCTGAAGGTGTACATTATGGTAGAAACAGATAGCACATATTAAAGCCTGCCAGTACAATTGGTAGACATAATACTGAAGTGATAGTTAAACATGAAAATAGTACAGCAGCTAGTTCCACTTTGCATGAGGCTCCAAATATGATTAACAATACACCAATTTCATTTCAACGTAATAACAATTCAAATGTTAACTTAAATAGGCCACACAGAAAAAATGTAAATAATCAATTTTGCACTATAAAGGAGTGGTCGAATAGTAAATAGGCCAAAAAGGTTTTCATTTTCAGAAGATTAATGTGGCAATGTAATATTGCAAGTATATTTAATGTGTTTGTATAGTTTAGTTTTTTTTTGTTTAAAAAAAAACAGGCATGTTATATTGTGTTATGTTGCAAATCTACCTTAATATTTGTAAACCTACCTTACCATTAGTGACATGTCAAATAGAAGAGAAGCCCGGGATTGAAAGAGAATGACAGACATTGACGGTCGACAGACTGGTCTTATGGCTCTTTAGAGATAATTATGTATTAGTATTAGTTTGTCTTGTAATAAATAAAATATACAGAAATGAGTCATCTATTATAACAAAAAGCCCACAGAGTAGAACAAACACTCGCCATCTTGGAAACAGGGATGCAAAGGCTTTTTGCGTTGTATCTCCTAAATTAGCAATCCTACAAAAAAAATTATAAGACATTATTTGTAAAAAAATAACTTTATTTCTATTACTTTTTATCGTAAAATAAAAAATAAAAAAGTTATTAACAAAAATAACTAAAAATTTTCTACTAATTTTCTTTTGGGCCTTATTATTTTTTTACTAGACATTTTAAAATAAAATGGCATCAGAAGTCTACAAATTTGTATATCATAATTAATTTTTCTGAGCTTTACAGCGCTCCGCAGTTGACCGGGTTCTTGATTACTCGTAAGAATAAGATAAAAACAAACCGTTAAAGTTACTTTTCTATTATATATATTTTTTGTTCAGACTATTTTAAATCAATTTATCATTTTATTAAGATATTGCAATGTTATTTTGCAATGTTAATTTATTATAGACCCTTTTCTCCACCATAAAACTTATCCTACCTCATACACTTGTCTCGTCCGAAGAAGCACCAATCGACAGAAATAAACCTTAATAAGAGCACTGTACCAACAGTATTCCAAGATAAATTTTTTGGTACTGAAAAAAACAAAACAAACTTAATAGACCTTCTCAAAACTGCTCTATCGGAAGTGAGTTTTAGTGTCGACCAGGCATCATTTGTTCTGCGTTTGCTGCATTTTAATCCTATGATTCTGTGACTGTCTTACAGAGGACATTGATATTCCTATATTTCACGGCATAAGAAAGGAAGCAATCTAATGTGTGTTCAAAGTGTCCGATTTTTTTAAACCCTCAAAAGGGTGTAGGTCGCATCAATTATACTATCCTTTAAGTTTTATCTATGGCGATCTCTGCGTCATTGCATAGAATTTGCTGTTTCTCCATACTTTTTCAGGATGCGATCAACATAATCAGCTCACAAGAACGGCAAACTTAAATTTATCAAAATAAATTACCCACAAATTAGATCGTGAACCGCAGCCTGGACCATCAAAGAAAATGGAAAACAATAGCTAGAAAACAACTTTATAAATATATAATTATGCTCAATATTATCTCGCCTGGAAACTGTCCGTTGATTAGGTCTAATGGGGATACCAATTAAAAAACGCACCTACAGACTCTATCTCATAGGTGGTCGGGAAAATGGGCGACGATAAATTAATAATAAGATAGTAATGTTAACAAAATGAAAATTATATGAATAAAAAATATACAATTGAAAACTAAGCCTAATGGTTCGTTTTTATCGTATTCTTACGATTATTCAAGAAACCGGTCAACTTCGGAGTGCTGTAAAACCCAGAGAAATTATTGAAATTACACACATTTTTAGTGAAAATTGTTCGTTAAAAAACCCTCTATAATATTGCTCGCATGTCTTTTTATTTTTAAGTGATCAGAAAAAAAGTAAGAAGGCCCAAAAGAAAATTTGTTCAAATATGTTTATTTATTTTTTGTTAATAAGTTTTTTCTCCGTCGTATAAGACTGACTTGGACAGCCTTCGGCAAGCTGAACCATATTTTCAAATCGTCTGATATACCAATATGCCTTAAAAGAAAAACGTTTAATCAGTGTGTTTTGCCAGTGTTAACTTACGGTGCCGAAACGTTGACCATGACAAGGAGAACAGTTCAAAAGATCCGTGTGTGTCAAAGGGCGATGGAACGTGCTATGTTGGGCGTTTCACTACGAGACAAGATCCCAAATCGCCAGCTACGACAAAGAACAGGAGTGGCTGATGCAGTAGAGAGAGTAGCAACACTAAAATGGAACTGGGCAGGTCACGTGGCTCGAATGACAGACAATAGATGGACAAAGCGGATACTGGAATGGAGACCAAGAGATGATGCCTACCGAAGTAGAGGTCGTCCACCAACACGTTGGACTGACGATCTAAAACGTTGTCATAGGAATTGGATGCAAGAGGCACAAGATCGAAATAGATGGAAAATTATGAGGGAGATCTATGTCCAGCAGTGGATAAGCGAAGATTGAATGATGATGATGATAAATACGTTTTTTATTTTTCATTTTACAATAAAATATAATAGATATAAAGTTGTAGAAACTTATTTGCTACAAATAATGTCCATTAAAATTTTCTCTAGGGTTGCGAGTTTACGAGATACAGCGCCAATACCCTTTGCACCACTTATTCCAAGATGTAGAGTATTTAAGAACCCGGTCAAATTCGGAGAGCAAAGAGACAAAATCATGTAAAGAGAAATTATTAAAATTAAACAAATTTGCAGTGAAAAAATATTCTTTGAGAAACCCTCTATAATATTGTTTTGACGTAATTTTATTGTAAAAAGTCAAGAAAAAAAGTTGTAAGGTCCAAAAGAAAATTTGTTTAAAATTGTTTAGTTATTTTTGTTTATAACTTGTTTATTTTTATAGTTTATTCGTCTTCCGGGTTTGGACCGTGTCATTTGTGAGTGACCCAAAAGTGGGTTCATCTCGACGTTTCGCTACAATTGTATGTAGCTTCTTCAGGAGAACAAAAAAAAAGGAAAAAGAAAACAAAAGACAGGAAGATGGATAGTTAGCAACGGTAACTTAGTTACTCAACGCAACCAGAGGCGAATACTAACTACCAAGATGGGCATTTGGTCACAGTAACTCAACTACTCAACGCAGCCAGAGGTGAAAACCAAATGCCAGGACAGGGATTCACGTCCAACAGCTCAGAACACTAACGCGTCGAGAGGAGGGAAGTGAATCCGACGATTACTCCGCTACCGCTCTATTTATAGTCGCGGTGACCTGTCGTGTCGGGACGTATCGGCACACTCCGTGGCGCGAACGTCAAGAAGCGCGCGCTGGCCAATCATGTGGCTGCATCGTGGTAGCGGGACCGGACGGCGGCTCTAGACTGAGATTCCAGATGGGAGACAAGTAGTATCCTTCCTCTCGATTGATATTATGTGGATTTTTTCGGATCTCTAGAGATTCGCGGATTTTCCTGGAATAAAAGAAGGGGCTCTTAGAAATAATATGGGTTTTTTTGAACAATATGGAATGACCGGTTTCTTGGCAGTGTTCTGCAACTGCAGAATGGGAGAAAAGACCTGATCGAATGCATCTTTGATGCTCTTGAATCCGAGTTTTGACGGAACGACCAGTTTCGCCAATATACACTTGTCCACATGAACAAGGAATATAATAGACACCACAGGAAGATAGGGGCGGTAATGGGTCCTTAGGAGAGGGTAGATATTGTGAGATTTTCTTGGGTGGTCGAAAAGTAGTCCTGATACCTTCTTTGCGAAGAATTTTGCCAATCCTATCAGTGACACTTCGAATATACGGAAGAAAAGCCACAGGAGTATTACCGGAAGATTCTGAATTTGTCGTCCTAGGGTGTAAAGGGGGATGTAGATGTCGGTGTGTAGTATTTTGAATTGTGGACTTGGAGTAACCGTTGGCGACAAGGGTTTTTTGCAGATGGCCAAGTTCTTCTCCAAGGTTGTCAGGTTCAGAAATCGAAATGGCCCGATGGATGAGAGAGTTGATCACAGAATTCTTTTGGGCAGGATGGTGGTGTGATGAAGCACCACCGTTCTCTTTCTAAGATAATAATCCTTCCTGCAGACAAAGGTAATGCCACAGTCATCCTGGATACTCCTTCCTACATAGAGAAAGTAAACGACTTACTTAGGGATACATCCTGTTATAATACAATATAATACAATGGTTGCGACTCCACAAACTTGAACTTAAGCTTGTACTAACCAAGAGTTTTATTTAAAAATCCTTTATAAAAGGTATATAATTAAAAAGATCCTTTCGGGTTACATCATAGAACTTTTTCGGAATAAAAAGTCCATCATCAGTGTGTTATTACCTGAAATAAGTATTACCACTTTAGTGAAAGCAAACAAAAAGATTAAATTTTGTCTAAGGTTGAAAAAGCAATGTGGTTAAACACCAGGTATATATGAGTCACTAAATATCTGGGTAAAAACCCTTAAAAAGTTACAAACTGTGTTACTTTATTTATATATTATTCTTGAAAATAGGATGTGATATTACAGTATTTAACAGATACCCTGCATGGCAACGTAAGACTCCTAATAGGGGTTGCTGCTGATCCTCAGACCTTGTCTGAATGGGTTCTAGATGACAACTAATTAAAATGCCAATTTTTAAACGGATGCAAGGATAAAGCAGTCAATGTAACTTTTAGTATGTGTCTTTATGCGACATTCGTATGCGTATGCTTCGTAAGAAAAGTTACCTTCTATAAACCTCTCTATTCGTTGCCGTCACCCTTTATCAATTTTTTGCTGTTCGTCCACTTGAACGTCATAATTCAACTCAGACTCGTTGTATTGTAACAATATATAAAAAATACAAAAAGGAATCAATAATTCAAGGTTGCCAAAATATTTTTTTATAGGAATGCAGTTTCACGATATTTCAATATTTAATTGTTCTTGATCCGTTGACCCAATAAACACTTAGATAAAGATAAAAAGATACTTAAGAGAGTCATAGTTATGAACGCACTACTAAAGCCCGGGGAGTGGATTCCCCAGAGCACAAAGTTCAAATATCTGTTTTTGTGAGACGAAAGTACTCGAGTACTTTCAACTTGCTGAAAAATCTGCTATTCCGCTCCCTATACCGGTTACGGCATTACCAAATTCACCCAGGCGGAGTAATTGGTGGTAGGTAGTATCACCACTTGGATTGCATTTCCAGGAGCACTATGACTTTTAAACACGCACGTATTCCGCGTGACAACACGCAGCTGCGTAGCGGGAGGGATTCAAAGTCCAGGGAACCCAAAAAATCCTGGACCAAATACCCATCAAGGAATCCGTGTCAACACGAATGGAATTTGACATAGCTCCCGCGGGTGTAAAGCCCGGGGACCACCGAAAACTGACGTCCCGATAAGCCCTGTTTGGGTAGAACAGGGCACTTAAAGGTTATGGCCAGCATCCGAAGGGAAGTCTATCCTATTCTGGCAGAACCAATGCCCCTACGAGTATTTCTCCAGATGAGGGTGGCACGGCAGCCATACCGTGGGGCTCCACCGTCCTCGCAGTACCTCTGGGCACCCCTTACAACCGCACGTCCACACTGGGGCTTTTTTTTGTTTTTCATCTTTTATGAGGGGGCTGGTCCAAATAATCGAAACATACATATTACTCGGTTATGCAGGATTCCTCCAGCGTAGCCACGATGATATCCTACAACTAAATCTTTCTCTCCCTCTGTTCCTCACTGTTCATGTTCAATCTCCCCGCTTCTCATTCTGCCTTATCTTCTTGCTGCTTCTGGGCACCCTGCCCAAATCTGTAAAGATACGCTTCGAAGCAACCATGTCCTGTGAGCATCTGTGTCAGGAAGTAATTCAAACGCCGATCTTGCATTCCATCCATCTCCCAGATTAGGAATCAGCGACTTCGTCCACTACGCCACCCTTCTCATCTCGTCCCATTCCTCTTGCCACACCATTATGGACCTTCTCCTCTCAGTTTTGGTCTCTCAGATGTCGGACATGATTCTCCCCAATGCGGCGGATCTCACCGCAGCCTTTACGAGTGACAGCTAAATACTTTACGCATTTCTTTGGAACCACCCCCTTTCCAGCACACTCGAATGTTATCCCGTCCCATTTCCTTCGAAACAGCTCTCGGGTAACCTCAAGCTTCCTGTCCAGTGGCATCTCATACAGAGGGTTACATCTAAAACTGATTTATTTCGACTTTGTAGCCCTGATCCTAAACGTCCTCATCCAACTTGTCACACAGTTCTCTCCAATCCACCCTGGAGCTGGTCGTATTGAACTTGCGAAACCTCCTACAAAGGTTATATGGAATGAAAGCAGAGTTGTCGCATATGAGCTCGTCTCAAATACTAGGAATGCAACCCGTTGACCAGTGCGACTTATTAACTCGTCCCGCTTCGAGAGATACCCATACCGACTACCTACACCTCAAACGACGGTCACGTCACGTTACTGTTCCTATATACGGGAAGTAGGAACTAGATCGCACCCTGTGTTCGTTTCTGCGAATCCGACACTATGAATATATTCATACTTTTCATTAAACCGTTTAACGTAAATTTACCTTATATAGCAAATATAGAAGGGGCCCGTCAGGCCTTCTATATACCGCTCCGCGGACTAGGCCCTTAAGGCAGATCGAATGAAAGATCTACTCGCGAAATCCGAGCACTGAGGTCATGAGTGACCGAGCACACACTCTTTTCCGGATATAGAGTCATCAGCTCAGGCTGATGGCTCTATGGTCGGAACACACGCTCTTTTTTCTTTTTTTTTAGGGACTCAAGTCCCGACGTAAAGCTAGAGTAAAATCAATAGAGTCAGTAAAGTAAATAGGGAGAAAAGCCTAGATGTGGCTACCCCTACAGTTAGGTGGCATAACCACATTCACTATAAACCGAGGATGTCCTATTACCCAGGGCATCTTAAGTAAATTTCAGATCATAAGCCTCCTCACGTAAGTCACACGATGAGGAGGGGTGGTGGAAAAGCCTGGGGGTCAGATAGGTACCACTTCGACTAGCGAGGTGTGACCGGTTTGATCTTCGGACATGTGGATCCCATTCTTACATTGGTATACACATGTTCCTAGGGACAGGGTTGAGGCATTGCATTCCATCAAGAGTCGCCTTTTACGACAAGCAGGAACCAACGCTCTAGCAGTATTCGTTTCGTCTGTTCGCTAGTAGGAAGCTACTAGGACTCGGTCGATGCTAGACTGCCGTTTAGACAGAATATTATAACGTCTAAATGATGAAATTGTATTTCAGATCTATAATGAAACTGAGGATATGGTCACGTGCATTTATGAAAAGCACAGAACCGATTAAAAAAAAAATTATTTTATATTTAAAACAAATTAAACATTCCATCTTGTCTTTGTTATTTAATCAATTACAGTTATCATAAATAAACAACGTTTTTTAATTAGATTTTACTATAATCAAAACTTTTAAAAGCAATTATTCGTTTAAAAGAAAACAGTAGTGAGAAAAACTTTTTTCTAATATAATAACTAGATAGTCTAAATTTAACGGCAATTTGAAAAGTACAGCACTTTGTATGCATTTACCGTATACAAACTTCGTGGTTTAGATGTTTACTCTAATCTTCATCACAAACAATGCATCAAAGTTTATTGGTGAGTTGAATACACAACATACCTTGTTGTGTAACATCGCAGTTAGCGGTGGATTCCAAAATAGACAAAAATTATCAAACGATAAACAGTATAGGGGCTGTGAGTAGCTTTGTTTTTCGATGATGCGGGCGAAACGCTCAATCTTGGAACAAATTAATCATGGGGGAAATATAATCAGTACCCAGAAAAACTGTTTACAATATCATATTTATTAAGAAGTTGACTGCATTGTTTAATTTTTAGACTTTATTTTAAGCTTAGTTATCCTATTAAATAAGATTATTGTTAATAGAAAACAAGATTTAGATTTAGATAAATATCATTTGAATTTTTTTGTAAAGAAATCGATCCAAATTACCAATTAAATTTGCAGTGGTGTAACTAATCTGCCTGCGCCCCAATGCAAGTATTCCTCGTACGCCCCTATTCCTAGACTTATTCTCCCCCCCCCCCCAACCTCCAAAGAAACTAACAACGACATTTCTCCGTACTTCCATATTTCCTGGATACTATTTCACTACACATGACATTGTACAAGCTATATCCAATAAAGAAAGATTATTTAAAGAAATATAATTTATTATGTACAGTAATTTTAAAGTTAGTTATTAAAAAAAATTATTATTCAAAAAATTAATTGAAAGTAAAATTGTTACTAAACATTTCCAAATACCATTAATATAACTGAAGTAAGGATCACATTATATACTAACAATTAATTAATGTACTTTTTAGGACGATAAAATATAGACTACTTACTCTACTTTTTTACATTTTTTATTTATTCAGTGCCCTATACAGTACACATGATATCGCAAGCTACAATGTTCAGGTTCCGTTTCTCAAAATTTATTAATTTTACTAGATAATGCATTCTTACAGTCAAAGAGCCGCCTACAGCATAGGAACAACACTGTACGTTAATTCCTATTCCCTGACAAAGTCCCTACAGCTCTTTGTTTGTAGGAACAGTCTTGCTAATTATTCTACATCTAAAGACCGAGCTCATTCATGTTGAATACCAATTAAACTAAAATTACACAATCTAGTATTGGACATAGAATACCTTAAGTAGTTCTTTATTATTTTTAGTTTAGAAAAAGACCTTTTACTGCTTGCAACAGTTACGGGTAAGAAACATTATTATTGCTGTACTTACTTTTGGCACACTTGATGCAATAAATTTATTCCTAATCAATAGATAATCGGCCAAGTGGCTGATTTTGCTTATTTTATTACTTTTGATATCTACATTTTTTGACTACATTTCTAAAGCAAATTACTTTATTGACCAAAGCATGAGTCACATCAGATTCATATTTTGTTACAAAACTCAGAGGCTGACTTTACAAGTTGTTTGTCAGAAAAATGTAATAAATTATCTGGGTTTAAAAAACTGAACGTGTCAGTTATGCATACCAGAGATTTAAACCTCTCGTTTAACTGTGAAATAAGAATATCAACAGCTCTGAAGAATACCTTAACTTTAAAGTAATGCACAGGATCACTAAACTCATAGTCACTAGAAAGTTCGTCAAAAAAGTTTTTACTTTTCTTTTGCGTTTGGTGGTCATTGAGGGATCAATATTCTACTTGGCAGCTAACTTTCTGGCTTGATCCAGGACATCGTCAAATTCTCATCGCAGTTCGCTCACAGTCTTTAGTCACTTCTGAAGGAGAAATATAAACCTGATTCAAAATAAAAAGTGGGAAAAATATTACGAAACGCTATTAACAGAAAGTAGGCACGAATTTATGGAAAGACCTGACCATATCTCAATGACAGAAAACTCAGAGGTGCATAAGATAAACAAAGAAGAACTGAAAAAAGAATTGAAACAAATGAAAAATGGAAAAACACCCAGGCCTGGAGACATTCCCATCGAGTTGGTGAAGCATGGACTGGATGCTCTTTTGGAAAGCTTAGTGAATATTTTTAATAAATGCTTAATTGAAGGCCAAACGATTCCAGACGATTGGAATTTGGCCCAAATTAGCCCCATTTATAAAAAGGGAGACAGAAAAGAATGCGGAAATTATAGAGGCATTAGCGTAACTAGCTCGCTGGGAAGGTTATATGGTCGTATATTGAAAAGAAGAATAGAAGATGAGTATAAAGAAATTGAAGAACAAAGCGGCTTCAGAGCAGGAAGATCGTGCGTGGACAACACATTTACCCTTCAACAAGTAATTGAAAAACGAACAGCTGGAAACCTCCCTACGCATCTGGTATTTATAGATCTGGAGAAGGCTTATGATACATTTCCTTTAAAACTCTTATTTAGTGTCTTGACGAAAAACCTTAGTAAAACATATCTAAAAGCAATAGTGAACATCTATAAATGTCCTCAAAGCACTGTAAAAACAGGAAATACTTTGTCAAGGGTATTTACTGTAACGAAAGGCTTGAGACAAGGATGTTGTCTTTCCCCCACCCTATTCAAAATATATATCCAAGAAGCACTGCACCAGTGGAGACAAAAATGTGCGGGAATGGGGTTGAAGCTTAACAACCATTATCTGACAACGCTGTTCTTTGCAGATGATTAAGTACTAATTGCAAGCTGCGAAGAAGATGCAGATTATATGCTTAGAAATCTCAAAGATGAATACAAAAAATGGGGAATGAGTATGAATATGTCTAAAACAGAATATATGCTAATAGGCAGTGAAGACGAAGACCCGGATTTGGAAATTAGACAAATGAAAAGGTGCTACGAATACAAATATTTGGGAAGTATTATCGGCAGTAGAGGAACAAAGGAACGAGATATAGACTATGGAGTGCAACAAGGCAGGAAGAGTGTTCAAATTCTGAATTCGATACTTTGGTCCAACAAAGCTACTATGAGAACTAAAATGACTATCTACCAAGTAATTGTAGAGCCCATTCTTACATATGGAGCAGAATGTTGGCAAATGACAGTAAAAGGAAAGAAAAAAGTTGACACGGTTGAAATGGACTACCTGAGAAGAGCTTGCCGTATATCAAGAGTAGAACGTATACCTAATTCTAAAATTAGAAGAAAAACAGATATAGTTCATACAACCTCTGAAAGAATAGAAACTAGACAGTTAATATGGTATAGACACGTACAGAGGATGGACGGCAACATATGGCCAAAAAGAGCTATGGAATACAATCCAAGTAATAGAAGGAAACGAGGAAGACCAGCCAAGTCTTGGATACAAGGTGTTATGGAAACCATGAAAGTCAGAGCCATTGATGAAGACACCTGGAGAGATAGAAAAAGATGGCGATCGAAATGCGGAAAGCAACAGAAGCTGTAGGATCCCCGCTTATATATATATATATATATATATATATATATATATATATATATATATATATATATATATATATATATATATATAACTTCATTGTTCTTGTTTGAAGTCAAAATTATTTTTGTTAGACACTTCAGCACTGCTACATTACACTGATTGATAGCAAAGTGTCGTAGCTTGACGACCACCTAGTAGGACAGAGTTTTTTCAAGGTTAACTTGATAACACAGGAGCCGGTTAATTCTTTTAAACATTGCCATCTTGGTAGGCTTTGGCCGAAAAATACGTATATACTGTTTATTGTATCATAGAATGATGAAATCTCTGAAATCGATTTCACACTGTCGTTTTCACACTGTACTAAATTTAAATTGTGACTAGCACAAGGAACATACTCAGCGTTAGGAGACTTTGATTTTATTCTGGTCTGCAGTCCTGTGTAAATTCCACTCATGACAGAAGCGCTATCATATCCTTGACCTCGGCACTTATCAAAAATTATTTTCTTTTCTTCGATAAATTTAACTATAAGCTCCTCTAGGCCTTTGGCTGACTGATCTAGTACTTGCACAAAACCTTAAAAGGATTCGATTATCTCAAGCTGATTTAAGTCTGGTTTGTATAAACATATCTTAAAATTATTGATAACTGATCAATTTTTGAAATGTCTTGTGTAGTATCTAAAATGAGAGAAAAAAATGGAGACTGTTAAATATCAATCACTATTTCACTAAAAATCTGATGAGATGTCAAATGAATAAGTTCGTTTTGAATTGAAGGGCTTAAGTATTTTACCCTACTATCTTCGTTTTCCAGGTGATTCTTTAAAATAGGGTCGTATCTAGAAGGGAGATCAATAATATTCAGAAAATTTCCTGACTCACTTTGAACATCTTTTAAGCGTTCAGATCGATGCAGGTTGCATTACAGGTTGATATTGTTATGATAACATCAAAAATTCTCTTTATTACTTTGACTAGTTCTTATTCTTTGTCATAAAAAAGCATTTTGATATCTCTGTTACTTTTTCTTATTTCATAAGCGATACATGCATTAATATGGCACTTACTCAATTTGTGGTCTTTCATTTTTGTTGACAGATTTCTCCAATCACTGATTTTCCCCGTAGTACATGCATTGTTAAAGTTTTTATCAAGTCTGTTAGCGAACAACCAACATGGTTCACAATACAGTCCATTTAAAGATGGAGAGTAGCCAAGCCAAAAGTGCTCAATTTTTTGACCAGTTTCTGTTTCGAAAAAATAATAATCTTTTGAAAAATATCTATTTGTTTGAACGTTTTTAGGGAATGGCCCTTGAGGTCTACATGGTTCGGAGTTCAAAATACGAGATTTCAATTCATCTTTATTCATAATATCTTCTGCGAAAAGAGCTATGCCCGTATTCTCTACTCCATCATTACAGAATATACCTATCTCATCAGTGTTTTTTTGTACTGTACTACTTACGCCAGTTGCTGGTGTAAGGGAGCGATATATGTAATATTTAAATCAGCACGCTTAGGTACTTACGTCTTGGTGGACTTCTGAATCTGGATATTTTACCCCCACGCTCACATTTACTCTCACCAACACCATCGTCACCTGATTGACTTTTAGAAGTATCACCAAAATACAGTTTTGTTTAAGTCAATCTTTGGTAGTTTTTTAACTTTTTCATCTTCTTGTTTTTTTCCTTTTTCGGAACTTGGCACCACTTGGTCTTTTTCTTTTATTTCCGTCCATTTTGTTCAGATATCATAACGAAATCATAACGACAAAATTTGTTTAGGCAAATAAGATAGATTGTTTGTTAGATAATTTTAATTACAGTTCAATAATAAAAGTTAAGGCAATGGTTTCCTTTTTCATTTTAACAATTTTAGACGAGCTGACGCGCAGATATTTTTAAGGTCATAACCGTTGAGAAGATCTACAAGCTCTATGCCTGAGTAGTATAATGTATAGTTTTTACCTAGTTATTTTCTATATTTTATATCTAATTACTTTAAATTCTAATGAATATTTTCTACTTATTCTATATTTTTCCATTTTAACTATTTCTATTTCTTTAGTATTTAGTGATGTTGCGTTCCAGCATGCTACGATAGTGTTATTTATATATTCGCCTATTTCATCCTTTTTCGTTTTCTGCTTTATCGCTTGCCCGATTGTTTTATTAATTGTTTTGTTTTCAGTGGGTTCTTTCTTTAGTTGTTTTTTGGATCTGTATCCTTTATATAAGTTTTTTAGTTTTTTTTGAGAGTTTCTTAATTATATCATGATTACGGAGATCTTTCGCTGGCTGTTCTTCCTTTTCGATTTTGTATAATTTGTTGTTTTCTCTGCCGTTGGTTTATTTATTTCTTTTCTATATGCTTTACATTTCGGGGGTAAACCATTTCTCCTCAATTTTTAATTTGTTGTTGCTTACAAAGGTGGTTTGTCCTTTCTCTCTAGCTTCTTTCAGGTATTGTGGTGTGTCAATAAAAAACAGTTATTTAATTAATTTATTACCTTAAAATACTTAAAGTTTGGAACGAATCATAATTAACTATAAAAATAGTTTAAAATTAATATAACGTTATTTTCATGATTCTATTTGATAGAACAACTTTTCTACTTTCATTTAAACGTAGTAGAATCATTCTGATTTTATTAATTTTTGTCTTACAGCGTTACAAAAAAAATTTTAATATTCCCCAATTTTAACAAACAAATTTAATTGTTAAAAACTATTAATTGCATTATTTTTATCACATATTGTCTACTTCAAAAGCCTCTTTGATGCAAAATAAAAATTTCAATAAACTAATCGATTCATTTTTCAGTTTTTTGATAAAATATAATGGTTTTAACTTAACAGACGAAAATTATGAAAATAACTCATTTTCGTTCAAATTATTAATAAATAAAAAGGTACGATAAAAATTTCGATACAGTTTAAGTTAGCAAAAAGAAAAAAAAAAAACGATTAAAACTAAAATGCATATAAAACAGGTTAGGTTAGGTTAAGTTGAGTAGACAGTTTGAATCATAGACATATAATATAAGGTAGACTGACTGCTGCAATACAGATGCTTTCCCCCAGTGCGATAGAGAAAACTGATGCAAAGCAGTCCCTGCAACTCTATCTAATGGTCCGAGTTTACCCGAGTACGAATTTGTTATGATTAAAACAAACAAACATTTTTTTTCCAACAATTTTTTTTGGGAAGATTAATCATAATAAGCATTTTGGGATCAGGACAAGGGTCACACTTTTCTTGCCCAGGGGTCGTTCTGAGCATTTTTTCAAACAAATACTGGGTAAACCACGGTAAGGTAGGTATGTAAATAAAAGGAAGGGTATTTAAGGATACAAGCCTAAACTAGTTATTCTACAATTTAATTTTACTTTGATAAAATTAAAGGCAGATATCGAGCACAATTTTATTAATTAAATCTTGCCCAAGTACTTTCGCTTTTCTAAAGCATCATCAGGGGCATCTGAAATAAGCCAAGAAACGTTTTTTAAATGACGAAATTGATTAACTTCGATAAAAACCTCGAAGTTAATGGATGATAAAAGTTTTTTGTGATTAACGTTTTAGACAGTTTTGAGCTATCCAACAGGCGCAGAATGTAATAAACATAACATTAAACATAAAATTGTATAAACACTACACTAACAAGGACAAACAGTTTAAAATTATTTAAAATTTAGTTGAAGCTACATTCTTGGCGGCAACAGCTTTTGTAAAAGACAAAATCATCAGCGTACTGAATTACATTTGCATTAGGTGAAATATCGAGTAAATCGTGTAACTTGTAAGTTCGTCATTTTATTTCCTAGTATATACCAGTCTACACTATCATAAGCTGCTTTTATGTCAAGATATAATGAAGCTTGGTAGTCATTTCGAGAAAAACAGCTGTATATCTGTAATCAGTTGACCAACAGCATCACCAGTCCCATAGTTTATTTTAAAATCATACTACTTTGAGGGAAAGCACTGGTGTTATTGAACTCCCATTCCAATCTATTTTTGATAATTCTTTCAAACATTTTTAATATGCACGGTAATAAAGAAATAGGTTCATTATTTGAGTTAAAAATATTTTAGCATTGATTGGTAAATGATAAAGCATCGGATACCAAATTTCATCATATCCAAGAGAGGTATTTTTTCTATTATAAATATATTATTTATCTAATGCAAAGTCAATTTTTTATAGTGAAAATAAAAGTTTATTTTTAGTGTTTGTGCTTTTTAAAAAAGTGTTTTCGCGCTAGCTGTCTTTTATTTGATCTTTAATACCTCGCGTTTTCAATAGCTGGCAACCCTAATTTTTGACCTTTTTTTCTCAGGCAAACTTATGTCATCATGTTAAGACAAAACTTTAATTTGATATAACAAACTTGCATATCCGTCATGAGCAGCGTATTTTATTTAAAAATAAATGAACAAAATAAAATTAAATTTTAATTTTAATTAGAATTAGAAATATTTGTGGCCAATTTTTGACTGGCAACCTATTTTCAATGCGTTCTCCTAATTTTAAATGTATGTAAAAATGTGAGTTTGATTAACTACGTTATGGACATAGTGATACTGCAGTAAGATCTTTGGTTGATAGATATTGTATACAAAATATTAGCAAAATTTTTAAAAATAAAACTAGGACAGTTTTTACAAAAAACAATAGGAAAATACCAAAGAGGATTTCGAAAAGGAAGGTCAGTTACTAGCCACATATTCGTTTTAAGTCAAATAGAGAGGACATAGACAGGTTTTTAATACTTTTTTTGAAAACAATTTGAGTGGAAATCGAAACGTCAAACATTAGTTACTTAAAAATGATATCACCACAATCACGTAATACTTTATTCATAATATCTCCCTACTTGCCACTGTACTATACCTATGTATTTTAGTCTTTTGACTTCATTAGGTACAGCTTGCGTGTAGTGAAAAGACTTAAATTAAACTCAATTTTTATGTCCCAATTATAAGCTATTACAAATAAATAAAATATGAATAATATTACATTATAGTGTAAGAAAAAGTTTGTACATCACTGTTCGTGTACTTAATTTATGTTTATTTTTTTCTATAAAGACCATGTACAAATTGTTTTTTTCAACACATTATAGAAAAAAGCCCCCTTCTATTTTCCATTAAACTTATCCGGCAAATCATTGAAAAATAAATACGAAAGCGGAAACATGAATCCAGACATGACTAAATGTACATAATTAATAAAAACTTCCTGGCGTGTTTGGATACAATTAAACTTTTCTGATGACTTTCCATTTAAAGGTGAGTTAGTGAGTGGATGAAGGTTATAGTGAGAATATATTTCAAATACCCATTGGATAACCATAGTTCTTTTTTATGTAAGGAAAATCTAGGATTGACATAATATAAAATTTTAATAGGCATGTATTATATTAGTATAGTCGTTAGCAATATTTTATAATTAGTGTTAGTATAGAATTAGCAGTAGAAGATTGGAATTCTTTTTTATAAATAACATTATAACATAAAATATATCTAGCGTTCTTCGTCGGGCGTTCGTATTCAGTTGTAGTTACGTCTAATATCGTTCTGAAGCCATTTTCTTGTGACATCTTAATACGTTTTTCTATTTTTATTGTTTAATTTAAAATGAGAATATTTTGTGATTTCCTCTTTGGAAATCGTTCTCAAAATTCAAAACATTCATAAATTAAACAAATTTTGTTTTTGTTATATATGATGTCCGGTTTAAAGCGTCCTGCACCTTCCGATTCCCAGTCTCCAATCACAATTATCGACCCAGTCTCCTGGTCGTAGATCTCTCTCTCTCTCTCTCTCTCTCTCTCTCTCTCTCTCTCTCTCTCTCTCTCTCTCTCTTTCTCTCTCTCTCTGATATTGTCTTTTGGACTCTATCAAGTCATATTGTTTTCGGTTTCGGAGTCCTCGTTATTTCGCTCAAGTGGCTGCCAGAGTATATACCCCCTAGTAAGGTAAGTCCCATAGAAAGTTTTGGGAGAGAGTTTCTAGCGCCAAATGCGGGCGGGCTGAAACTAATTTCATTTGGCGGCAAATTTAAAACGTAAGCTCTGAATTTTAGGCGGAAAACTCAAAAAACACGCTCTGCATATGAGGCGCAAAAATTCAAAAAGTATGCTTTTAATGGAAAATAAATATAGTCATAAAATACGAAATAAAAACTTATTCTATGTCAAAAAATATATTTTCTCTGTTCAAAAATATAGTATACACCTTATAGTAAAACAATTTTTAATTGAAGGTAATTCATTGGCAACATCGCACTAAACGAAGCTCCTAACGATAACTTAGCCACAACTTAGCAACGAAATCATATTTCACTTATCAATGTTGCAGAGGCGGAACAAAAAAAATTATTTATTTAAACACTTAAGTAATTAGGTAAAAATTAAATCTAAGACTGACATAATTATTAAATTATCATGTGTCTTTTAACAGGTATCTTATAGCTGTCTAACAAAATGAAGTAAAATTTGCAAAATACTTATTTTTTCATTAGACTACACAATCTGAAATTTTAACATACGATCTCGTCATTACACATCATTCTCTATTTATAGAATTGCTGTGTGCTGTAAATGTTATATTTGTTTTTTTTTAACTTGATTTGAAAGTTTCCTTGTGTTTATTTTTTTTATATTTCATATAAATTAAAATGAAGTAAGCTAAATTATTATTATGTGAATGCGTGTATATAGTAGTGCATTTGTTTATTTCAGTAAATTCTCGAAATATGAAATGAAGATGGCACTAACTACTAAAGAGTTGATAGCTTTGTTAGAACAAGACTCAGATTGTGAAAATTCTGACTCACTTAATGTGGTTTATTTACCGCCGGAATTAGATGAAGTTTCTGATGCAGAAGACATTGATAATAATATTATTTGTGAAGAATCAATAAATCGGATATTGCAGGTACATTTATGAAATACAAGTAATGGGGAATTCTGACGATTCTGATTATGATATTTCTCTGAACCATAGATAAAACGTCCAAAAAAAAAACCGGGCAAAAAATAGTAAATCCAAATTTGTCTCAAGTTGGGCAACAACAGATACTCCTTCGTCCTCAGTAGTAATTCAATATCAGTTTGATTGATATTTAGACAATATAAAAGCCAACCATGGAGGCAAGTCATATATTGAAGTTTTCTCATTCATTTTTGATAAACAAGTAATTAAGAGTATTCTATATTTTACAAATATTTTTGCATCGCAGAATAACCGTCAGGATTTTGAAATAAATGACATAGATTTAAAAAAATTGATTAGCATATGTATATTATCTGGTTCACACTCTGCTTCAAGTTGATATACATTAAAATTTAATTTACATTTAAGATACAATATGTTCCTTTATTAAAAATTGTACTGTTTTCCTTGAAAATAAAAAAACTCTTTTTGATTGTAAATTAGTCTTAATTTATGTGTTTTTAATTAAATCTAATAAATTAATTCTCAAATTTCTCTTTCTTTATTGTATCAGCCGTTAATGGGTTAATACTATAAAAAGAATAAACTTACCTCAAATTTACTTTAGGTACCTCAAAACTATTTTAAAGTTAATAATAAAATCTATTTAATAAATATATTCCCAAGAAATAGGACACACTAGACCTATGCACATATAGAATGTGGAAAGAATAAACTTAAATATCATATTTCTCTTATTCCCATTCTTTCAAAGAACGTAAATATATATAGACCAGCGAAATATTGATAAGTTTACCGATGTTTCAAACTATTCAATGAACTTGTTCAACTATACGCTCGTGAATCCCAACAATTCATATTGCTACGGGGGCAAATTTTATGGGACTATCTTACTTTTTAACTTATTTACATGGGCGAAGTATACACAATAAAAATGACCCCGGTAAGAATTTACTGCTGACATTTAACATGCTTGCCGCTACCGTTTAGTTCAATTTGTAGATTAGTCACCTTTAACTGAAAATTGTCCGACTATAGACAAAGAAACAGAGAGGACAGGTAACACACATTTAATAAACCTTGGAAAGTAAAGCCAGTTTCGATGTGACCGCCATGTTTGGTGCCTGTACGTTGCTTATTACCACCTCTCGCAGCGTTACCAGGTCTACTGAGTTTTCAATAGATCTACTGATTTCAACTTTAATTTACTAATTTATTGAATCACTATATCGATCTAGTAAATAATATGTAATGATAAAATCATATTCAAAAAGTGATCATTATGTCAGTGTTCAATTATAAATTTTGAAAAAAATCTGTTTATTGATATATATATATATATATATATATATATATATATATATATATATATATATATATATATATATATATCCATTATTCTCAATCTATTGAAGAAATAAAATGACCTGGCAAACTTTCTGGTGCCAGTTTGGTGTCGGTTGGACTTCAGTCAATTCCATACGATTACGCGTCTCCTCTCTTTCCTTGTCTCAGGTATACACTTACGCATTTTTATATATAAATGTATAATATAATATCAGATAGAGAGAATATATATTGAGGTACAGCAAAGTTTTTATTTAATATTTTATAACTATATCTGTTTTCCAGTACGTTAACAAACCAAAGTCCCGAAAACAACAAAATAAAACTCAGATATCCTGACACTTGTTTTTTTGTATAATTTTCTTTTGTAAAGTATTGGCAAATAATATCATCTTCCATCTCATTCCTTAAGCCCTTGTCAAGGGACACTCTAAATATTGTTAGCTTGCTGTCTCCATTGGCTGCAATCCTGTACCAGATGGACGACTTCATGTAGGGATTTTACCAGCAATTTATTTAATCTTCCCATCGTATTGGATATCTTCCTTTTGATAAACAAATATAGATGCCTCTATATTCGTTAGTACTGGTTTGTTATAAGTTCCATACCTTCTGGAATACTCTTCCGTGAAGGACTCTCTGTAGATAATAAACTGTAAACTCTAGCATTTCTGCGATCTTGCACAAATTAGCATATGGCTCAAAAGTAGAAGGTCCTTGAAAATCTATAATAATGAAATATTATTAAAATTAAGAATGTATGACTTTGTTATAAAATAAGGCAAATTTTAGGAATGCAATTATAAGAGTTAAGAGTTTTAATGATTTTGAAATATGTTATATAGTATACAAATAAAAGATTCATGTTGGTTAAGATTTAAAGGTAATTTAAGTACAGAAACAAAATGTACAAAATAGTATCGAGTTTGTATTTACTAACAAAAGTTTGGTATAATTAGGTGCTGTTCTTACCTGGTGCTTGTAAAAATAAACTCTGGAATAAATAAATGAATGAATTCTCTCTCCTGTTGCCGACAAGAATGTAGCTTAGAATATGTTTTAAATAATTTTAAAATGTTTGTCCTTGTTCTAGTGTAGTGTTATGTACAATTTATGTTTGAATTTCATGTTTATTACATTCTGCGCTTGCTGGATAGCCCAAATTTGACGAAATGCCCCTGATGATGCTGTAGAGAGCGAAAGTACTTGGGCAAGATTTGATTATTAAAATTGTGCTCGATATTTGCCTTTAATTTTTCAAAGATTTTAAAATTGCTCTTATCTTTTTCTATTTAAGGGTAGTTGATGGACAGATTAGTGAGTTTAGTGCGCCTATTATTTTTTTTCTTTTATGATTCGTTCTTCGATTTCAGTTTCAATAATTTAATTTTATCTCACTAATTCATATTGACAATTCACACATAATTAATACACTTTAAAGTAGATGACTTTAAAATTATATTGTCAATAGAAAGGCATATTAGAGGCATAGGGTCTTCTAATATGGGGTACCATTTACAATATAAAATTTCAAAACAAATTCAATTATCTTGGATTTTTTTGGATTGAAACTATTTATTTATGAAAATGACATAAAAAAATATCTAACAAAAACGTAGTTTTTCTTAAACGAATTAAAAATCTAGTTATCTAAAAATAACATACAATAAATCTATTTATCAGAGCAAAAGTCACAAATATACCGGTCTCTTTCACATTCAGAACCTTCAACGTGAGCCCATTTTAAACACCCCTGACACATCACCCATTGTTCGCCTCTGACACCTTCAGAATATGAAAATATTCGCAAAAAATACAAACGGCAATTTTTTCAAAGTTTTCTACCATGTCATCTACATCTGAATCTTAGTCCTCCACTGCAAGAACTGCTGGATCCTCTTTTACATTTATTTGATTTTTTTTTGGACACTGACCATTTCTTTTTTTATTGGACAGGTTTAGTTTTTTTTGTTTATTTGTTTTTGAATTATTTACTCTTCTTTTAACGCCAGAAGTTAAAGGTAATTTTCTTTTTTTAATACTGTTTTCTAATTCATTTTGTATGGAGTGTTTGTTATAATGGCAGCTTTGCCATCTCTTGTACGCTTTTTTTTAAAGTTATTTTTTTAAGCTTTTGGAACAGGCGCATCAAATCTGCAAGAGTTACAGCTTGTCAAATTTAAGGTGATACTTGACAAATTTGTCCACTTGCGTAGACAATTAAGTGAGAACGCATTCGGAGGAAAAGAGATACATAATGCGCTCGGTCTCTTCGCCTCGTTGGTACACTCCATACTACAAGTTTACAGAGAGTGACTTTATTTATTAATGGAACTTCTATGATATGTCTATATTTTATGTTACTTTGACGTTTCAATTTTTCCTTCGGAAATTTTTCTCAAAATACAAAATATTTTGTTTTGTTACTTGATAAAAAAAAACTTCTAATAATTATATTTTATTTGACTCATTAATATTGACCATTCAGTCATGTTGAAGCGGCAGTTTTTTCGAACACTTCTATAAATGCCTCGTTCTGTAATTTAATAAGAGGAATATTGGCAGAGATGAAAGTTTTACATTTGCGTTACAGTAAACTGTATAAGAATAAAAGAACAGTAGTTAATCTTATACCTGAAATATACCGACGAAACATTTATTACTTAATTTTTATACTAGAGTTGTCGTAATATTTTATTTTTTATTTTAAACTTATTTTATACTAAAATTGTGGCTTATTCCCAATAAAAATAGTAAATTACATTATTATGCCACAACAAGAAAATAGCATAAGAATAATTTTTATTTTAAATAAAAACATACACACACACACACACACACAAGCGTACAACCCAGCTCCTACAGAGATATGTGTTCCAATGGAATAGTGGAACCCACATGTCTGAAGATCAAACCGGTCACACTCTCTTCGAGTGGTACCTATCTGACCCACAAGCTATCCTTCCACCCCTCCCCCTCGCAGAGGAGACTGTACTCATTTTTTACTTTGGAGACCCTGTTTAATAGAACATCTTCCGTATGTGGTTAAGCCACCTAATTTTTATTTTAAATAAAAACACACACACACACACAAGCGTTTAACCCAGCTCCTACAGAGATATGTGTTCCAATGGAATAGTGGGACCCACATGTCTGAAGATCAAACCGGTCACACTCCCTTCGAGTGGTACCTATCTGACCCACAAGCTATCCTTCCACCCCTTCCCCTCGCAGAGGAGACTGTACTCATTTTTTACTTTGGAGACCCTGTTTACTAGAACATCTTCCGTATGTGGTTAAGCCACCTAATTTTAGGGGTAGCTGGAAGAGCTTTTCTCCCTTTGGATGACTAAAAACTGAATGACTACTTAGGACTCATGTTCCTTAAATGTGTTGTCCAGACAGTGGGCCATCGCCTATCGACCTGGGTCGATGTCTCGCTGTCCAAACTCTGTGTGTTCGGTCACTCAGTCGTCGAATTGGCAAAATTAATTTTGTTCTCCTCGGCGACTGGGTGCCCAAAAGGCCTGTCCATCCGCCTACGTTTGTCGGTACATGACCTCAATGCTCACTTTACGCGTCCTTCAGAAAGGTGTTTCGGTGCCACTGGCGCTCAAACTCACTGATTAGTCTGATGTCTAATACCACTTTTAGATACAAATTACTTGACTACACAAGACACTTGAGATAATTTAATTTATAACTCACCACAAAAGACACGATTAAAATTAAAGTTCGTCTTCTGTCTCCGAACTACTATTTTCTAGAGAACCCACACTATCAGTGTCACTATCTTTCTGCAAATGTATTATTAAATCGTCTACAATTAAGTCTAGAGCTGGTTCCTTTTCCATTTAATAACGCTTATAAGAAATAGCATGCTCGCAATATTTTTTCCACTTATCTTGGGAAAATTTGCAGAACAACTCATCACAATATGATTCAACATTTTTAAATTTAAAATCTACATTTTTATTTGCCACTTATTGTTTTAGAGCAGCCCACACTAACTCAATTGGATTTAAGTCCGGATGGTAGGGAGGTAGTCTTAAGACAGAGTGACCTGCATTATTCATAATTTGATCTATTTCATAAGTTTTATTTCTGAGTTATCTCTCATCACTTTTCTCAAAGTTTCATGCGACCCTGTATAAATATTGTCTTCATTAATTTTTTTTGTAATATGTCGCAATGTAGGAACTCGTTTTTCCGTGACATAATTTATTATTATACGCCGAAGTTAACCTTTGTCAAAATCGCCCAAGTTGGATTTTAAGGCAGATCTCATTCTTTTGTTAGGCGTCGAAAATTATGTAGAAGCACCTTCTTCTATATTTTTCATTTTACGGGAGATCAGTTTTATAGTGGCTATACTTACTCTCGTTGCTAAGGAAGCACGCTCTTGAACTTTTTTAAAATCTTTAACATGCGGATTTTGCATCGCTTCTCTCTGCATAAAAATAATTACATTTGCTATTACCTCCCTCGTTTGTCCAGACAAGACTTTGCCTTCTAATTTTGAATGAAAATCCATGTTTATAATTTAAAATACTTAACAATAATTATTTAAAAAGTCAAATCTATTGTAATACGATATTTCTTCAACACTACTAAACATAAGTAAAATAAAAAAACTTTGTCGCAGACTATACAAGTACCTTGCACTTCGAAGGGCCAAGAAATAATAAGGACGAATTGTGTTGTGGTCGAATGCGCATCGTGGGTGGACCGTTAAATTTGACAAGCAATACCTGTTTTTCAGGTTTTTTTCCTGGTACATTCTTATAAAATTGCTTTTCCTCTACTGCTTCTTCTTTTATTATTTCTTCATTGCCTGTTTCCTCTTCCACTTTTTGTTCAGTAACGCTTTGTTCTTCTACTCTTTCTTCAACTGTTTCTTACATTTCTGTGTCAAAATCAAACACTTTAAATACGTTTCTGTTGGGAAGAAACATACCAGTTTTCTCAAACCCAATAATTGCTGTATTCATGGTCGTTGCTTTTATATAAGCGTTTCCAAAAAGTTCTCCTACTTGATAACCTGTTACTCGTCCTGGTTAAGCTTAAACCAGTTTGTGATCTCCTGTGTGTAATAAATTTTGAACGGTGACATAAATGCCACGTCTAATGGCTGCATTTTATTCATCGAATGCGTTGAAAGGCAAATTATATGTATATGGTTTTTTCGCTCTACAGTTATTACCTCCAAATTTATTGTACGGGAGTAATGACCATAAGGATCAAAACCACTGGATGGTCAGTGCTAGGCTTTGTTATGTTAATAAAATGGCGGAGACAATTAGCAAAAATTTCTTATTGAATCCAGCCAGATACATGACACGCATATTTATATCCAGGCGGAATGCCATTCATAAGTTTTCATATTCTTCCGAGGAAAAATTAAAAAGGACGTTATATATTAACCTGTTGCGCTAAAACACATAAAACACATAACTACTGTTAACAAAGATCAATAAATAAACAATTTGTATTTTTTTATTTTTTCCCCACAATTCATAGATGTTTATGTTGGACAATGATGAGACCGGTTTCATTACAATTGAAAATTCTTGCGGAATGTAATTTATTTTTTTTAAGTGACTCACATAAATTAAAAAATGCCATAATGTTTTCTTTGATGAATGATTTAATACGCGCATAGGATATTCCTTGAGGCATTCTTAGTGATAATTCCTTATGCCTTGTAAGAAATCCGGCAATCCATTTCTTTCCAGCACTATTATTTGCATTCCATAAGCTATACACCAATTTACGCACGTCTTTTTGTGTAATTCCAAAAAATCTTCTTTCCATTTCTAGGCAGTGATTGGTGAGCATTGACTCCATTTCTTCCGAAAATACTATTTTTCGTCCTAAGAGTGGGACCCAGACGTAGAGATTAAGATCCGAATTGAAATAGCAAGATCCAAATTCATCAAAATGAGAAAGCTCTTAAGCAACCGCCACCTAAGCGTTAAATTCCGATGGCGCGCCACAAAATGCTACGTATTCTCTACGCTACTTTACGGAGTTGAAGGGTGGACGTTAACAGCAGCAACTATAAAGAAGTTAGCGGCTCTAGAAATGTGGCTGTATTGACGCATACTAAGAATACCTTGGACAGACAGAGTGACTAACACAGATGTATTAAGACGAATGGGTAAAGAGGTGGAATTGTTAACAACTGTTAAAAGGAGGAAAGCGTCATACCTGGGCCATGTGTTCCGTAATGATAAGTACAGTCTGCTACAGGTTATCGTGGAAGTCAAGATTGAAGGTAGAAGAGGTTTGGGCAGAAAGAAGAAATCCTGGCTGAGAAACTTCAGAGAATGGTTTCAAATACCAGAAGCTGCGAACATAATACAAGCGGCACAAAACAGAGAAACCTATCGTTTGATGGTCGCCAACCTTCGGTAGAAGACGGCACATAAAGAAGAAGAAATAAGAATTTACTGTTTTCAGGATTCCCCTCCATCTTAACGTACCTTTCTAAACCGTTTGAGGTATATTGTGAGTTCGCGCACTTTTCATGTAGCCCATTACTCCGTGCCGAACAGCTAAAATTGCTAGAAAACTATTTGTTCCTTATGCCACGTTTTCCGTTTTTAGGCATTTGTAAAAAAAAAATGGCAAAAATTTTTTACGGCACAGAAAAATTGTCTTGTAATTAAATATAGATGAATTAAAAATATTAAAATTGTTTTAAAAAGTTTAAACTCCTGGAATCTTTTAAACCTAAACGTATGTTCTTTTATTATGATATGTACTTTTCGAGAAATCTGGAAAGCCAAAAATGGCGTTGACATCTGTCACCGTTTGCTTGTAAATGCAGCTAAAATTAATTAATCCCAGCGGTATCCCGCTTAATATTGGGTACCCTATCACTATTGTCAATATAAATGAATAAGGTGAAATTAAAATATTAGAAGAATTTTTTTATTACGTAAAAAAAAACAAAATTTGTTTAATTTGTATTTTAACAACGGTTTCCGAAGTGGACATCGAAAAGTGAAAATAAATAGTAATAATAGTTACGTCGGGATACAAAATTCGATATCACAACCAATATCACCCATAAAGTCTAGTTCGGACTATGCTAGTATTTTAGTCGAGTAGCGAGTAATTTAGTAACTAAACATGTCTGAACAACAAAAATTTAGTCGAGTAGATTGGTACCTAAGTAATTTAGTCGAGTCGATCCATTTTATTTTACATTTTTCGGGTGCGTAGCACTTCCCACCACGTCCGTGCTCACTGGTTCACCGGCTAAACAAGCCAATTGTGGAATATTAAGAAAGTATAGAACTGCTAGTAATTTTGTTATTGCAGGAATCTCACTTCTTAAAAGGTTCCGCTGTATTTGAGAGTGTTTTTTATTATCAGAAAATTTACACAACTTTTAGACATTCTAAAAATATCGAAGCATTTTTTGGTATCTTCCAATGCTAATTCCTTTTCTCGACCATCTCTTCTTAAACAGTTGTTACTATTAGCTAAATCAGTGTATTTACTTTATTGCATTATAGGCTGTTCATCTTGCGAAACCCAACCCACTTGTGAACTGTACTAGAACAAGTGCGAACGATTTTTGGGCAGTAGTATGTATTTTAGTTATATAATTACTACTATAAAATACTAAAATAGTGCGAACTAGGCTTAAAAGACCCCTGCCCCTATCCTACTTACCATTATTTTTTGGTGTAAATTTTCATACAGTCAAATAATATAATATACAGGTGATTTTTTAATGTCTTGTTAATGCTATATGATATGTTTTTATATATTAGTATTAGATAATACATATTTTCATTCGTAGATCAGAGAAAATAAATTAGATATTCAGTGACTGTTAAAAGTCTCCCCATTAAGGTGAACTGGTAACTGAATTTATAACCTAATCACAGAATACACCAC
Organism: Diabrotica undecimpunctata; assembly: GCF_040954645.1. NCBI lineage: Eukaryota > Metazoa > Arthropoda > Insecta > Coleoptera > Chrysomelidae > Diabrotica > Diabrotica undecimpunctata. The sequence goes on along the minus strand of NC_092807.1, from coordinate 57,575,364 downwards.
CTAACGAGAAGCGAAACGAAGGGCTTTTTCGCAATCCAAATTTCTGTGACAATCTGTCAACCTATAAAAACTGAAGTTTATTTACGTATTGAGAACTGTTGTTCCGTGTGTGTTGTTTAATAGTAAAGAGAATAATACTGTTATACATATTTTTGTATATACATATACATATTTTACACCTTAAAAATGTATAATAATTGTGTATAATAATAAGTGTAATATAATAGTAAAAAAAGAATAATACTGAGAAGAAAATATTAGTTTTAATGATTACTTCGTTACTACTTCGTGATTACTAGCCACGGCTCCAGAATTTTCAAATTACCGATTATATATTGCTCATAATAAGTTTATATTGAAACTGGACTTAAACGAAATGATTATTCCATCTTAACCTCAACTTCTTGCTCATTATATTCCTACTGAATTACGTCAATACACTTTATAACACATTTTTCAAATAACCAACGGTGATTTGGTCACAGTTGTGTCTACAAACAAATATTTCTCAGCATCATTCCCTAGTAATCAATTTATTGATAATTTTTCATTTAATATACCCAATAAGGCTCACATCAATGCTATTTTTCAATCAAATGCTGGGCTGTCCTATACATTTTATAATAATATGTCATATATAGAATTTTCTAATAATTTTGCGACCTTGCGACTTACAGAGAGGGCGGATTGGAATCTATTTGAGGTGTCCTGTCCAAACGAAAATATCTTACAACAATTAAAAACTCTAAACTTGTGTCTGTGTATAATTGAATTTTAATAGTAAATAGATGTACTTTTTTGAATAATAAAATACTTTGTTTTACTATACGCTGTTTTTTATTCACCCGGTATACACGCTAATCATCGAGCGGCGCGAGAAACAAGAAGAGTTGTCGCTATCTTTTTTGAAACACAATTGTCTTGCATACCGAGTCCTCTTTAAAACTAGCTATCGTACGTCTCCCTGTGATACACTGTTTAGGAATTGCTGTGTGAAAGAAGAAGCAGAACAACCTCCATCGTGAATTTTTCTACCTAGTTGCATTGTATTCGTTGAACCCTTTCACGTGACATGTCGCGCAACCCTGTACGTTAAGGCGTTTAGCACATGGCGCGTGAAAAAAGAAGAAGGTCACCATCTTTATTTTTTTATAAATCATTGTGTTTTAAGGCTGAGTCCTCTTTAAAACGAGCTGTCGTATGTTTACCTGTCATACGTCGTTTAGGATTAAAAATATATTTATTAATATTTTTAATACAATAATTGTAACCCCCTCTCGTGTAGACTAGCGTCACCATCACGTTTAGCATGATCGTAAACTGTATCGTTACCTATATCAATCGTTCTCTCTCTCTCACTCATTGATTTCGCATGACACACGTTCTCTCCCGCACTCATTGATTTCCCTATACCGTACAGAATCCCCCTATATCATCTACTCCTAATGTAACTACCTTCAAATATCTTTTTCACGTGAATTTATACAAATTTTCTAAAATATGGTCCAACATCTCTCTTCCTATAAACTGTGGTATATATTACAGAACATTCAACCGTTAATGCCTTACAAGATTTGTCTATTGCATGTTTATTTCTTGTACTTCCAACCCTCTCTATTACTTCCAACTATCTACATATTTTTGATACATAATTTGCACTGGCCATTACTTAACATTAATCTAACCTACTGCTAAAACATTTATATTAGTTTATAAAATATTAATTAAGTCAAAACTAAGTTGTTCTTTTGAGCAAATAAAATATTCAAAGAATATCAGAATACAAAATACTTGAATGTTATTATTTAATTTTTTAACCTAATGTCTTCTTTTTGTTTTCTTTTGTTTTTTGGCACACATTCTAACGTACTAAACTTTTTTAGAAATCAATTGATCGATATAAATATTTAACATGAAACAAAAATATAAACAGACAAAAAAACCGAAGTCTTTCCTTATGATCGTTTACGAAACTTATAAGGACTTTGCTGAAAATACAAGTATACACGGATTAAAATATACTGTAAAACCAGATATTGGGACTCCTGAAAGGTAAGTCAAAGTATTTTTTGAATTCAGAAATCTGACCCTAAACGTCTAATAAATAAAAATGAAGTTCGAGTATAAAGTATAATAAGAAAGGAGGGGTTATTGTGAGGGTATAGTATCAATTATATCTATCTATCTATACAGCCCTTGCTGTCCAATTTTGGACATAGGCCTCCTCTTCCTTCTTCCACGCCTCTCTATTGTAGGCAGTTTGTATCCAATTCGGACCTGCGTGTTTCTTCAAGTCATCTGACGTCTGTGTATAATCATCTTATTCCATCTGTCGTCTTTCTGACTTATGGTATGTCCAGCGAACTTCCACTTAAGTTTTGCTATCTGCGTTAATACATCGGTCACTTTTGTTTTGTTGCGGATCCAAGTATTTCTTTTCTTGTCCGATAGCCTGATGTTCAGCATTTGCCTTTCCATAGCTCTTTGGGTCTTTGCTATTTTTTCCATGTTTTCCTTTGTAAACGTCCAAGTTTGAGAACCGTAGGTGAGAACAGGAAGTATACATTGGTTGAAGACTCTTGTTTTTAAATATTGGGGGTATTTTCTATTTTTTAGTATATAGGAAAGTTTTCCAAAGGATACCCAAGCCGACCGTATCCTTCTCTTTATTTCTCCGGTCTGATTTTCTTTATTTAATTTAATTAGTTGTCCCAAATATACATATTCTTTTACTTGTTCTATAGTTGTTTGTGCAATTGTAATTATTAGTTCTTCTGGTTGGTTGGTCATAATTTTCGTTTTATTATAATTCAGTATCAATTATATAATAGATAATTGATTAAACGGCCGACCTCGTATATAAAGAACGACAAAAAGTGTATGGACAAAGATGGAAGATATACTCTAATCCATATTTTAACATAAATTTATATACTCATCCAGTTATTGGTAATGGATTTTTACAAGAACTATGACTCATACCGATGCAGTACAGAAGATTACATTTGAAAAAAAGTTCTTTACGGCCGCTCAATTTTATTCGTAGATTCTCAAATGGTTTCGACTAGTGATGCGGTCTCGAATACCCAGAATTAACTAATATTCGATTCCTGTAAGTTCTCGAGATGTCTCGAGAACTTAAACGACAAGGAAAATAAAACTCTAGCTGTATAGCATAAATCACAAAAGTTTTATTTAAAAATCCTTTATAAAAGGTATATAATTAAAAGACCCTTTCGGGTTACATCACAGAACGTTTTCTGACTAAAAGTCCTTCATCAGTGTATTACCAGGGGTATAAGGGTCAAGCCACTGAATATTTGGGTAAAAACCGTTAAAATGGTACAAAATTTATTATGTTATATTTTTGTTAAAAAGATGGTGTGATGTTAAAGATTTTAACAGATACCCTGCATGGCAACGTGAAACTCCCAATAGGGTTTGCTGCTGATTGATTGTCTCAGGGTAAAGTTTATAAAATATCCCCTGGTGATAGGTTTAAATCCTGCCAAAAAGCATTAAGAAACCAAAGGTACCGTTGGTGGGTGTAAGGAAAACGTAATTCGAAGATCCACAAGGAAACTAAATATCTGTAGTTGGCTATATACCATGTATCACAACAATTTTATGAAAAAAATCCTTTATAAAATATATAATAATAAAAAACCCTATTGGGCTACATCACAGGACGTTTTTATATGCATTTATATAAAGTATTGATTAAAAGGTGTTTTCTGATTTATTATTAAATTCACATTGAACAAATTGGTACTTACTTATATTGTTGGCATATGTTGCATATTATATTCCTCACTGCCATTTTTGATCCCTCAGATAGATAGCTTGTCTTGTTTTCCGAACGAGGTCTAATTTTGCCAGGCTTTGAAAGAACAAAAGAACATAATTATTTTCTTTTTTTTTATAATTGTACATATTGTCCGTCGTGATTTTTTAATAAAACAACTAATATTTTAAATAAACAATTGTTCAATCATAAGTATTTTGATAATCGAACATACATTTCAATATATTACCTGTTGAATAATTGAAATTATCGCAGGGTTTCTAATTAATAACAGTTCGTTAAATATACATTTAACACAAAATTTAAATAAATAAATATCAATTTAAAGGCTGTATTATATTATGTCTCTTGATTAACTAATAAACGAATACTTACCTTAACAAATAGGACACAAAGGTAACGGTTGGTCGTTAAACAACCGTTTGTTAAAAAAATATATATTCAATGTACGAAAATAGATTAAATATTTGAATAACGCGAAAATAATTTATAAAACTACAAACGTCAACACTATCAAAACAAAAATTACAATTGCCAGTATGTGTATCAATCAACAACCATCTAAATATGGCTGTCTTTGTTCGATATTCGTGTATGGAAATTTGGCTTAGATTTATCGTTTTAGTTTCTGTGAGTAGAAAAGAGACGTAATATAAAAGAAATCTTGAAAGCCATGTAACGGGATTTAATTAAGCTTCCAGAAACCAGATCTAAATAACCCAATTCAGTTTAAAAATTTAAAATCCTTTTAATAATATTATTTATTGCTTATTGCTCAATGCGATTGTTTGTTTATGACGTAACACGCTTACCGAGACGCTGACCTAGTGAAATTTGCAATATAATCAAAAGCTTATTTAATATTATGTACAAATAATATTAGTAAAACATGAATGCATAAACAAACGCACGTGAGTTAAATACCTGGAAAATAACAGAAGTAGATTATTAAGAATTAAGAGTTAACAGTCAGAGCTAGTGTTGTCATCCGTCAACTGGGTACTTTCTCTATTATTGTACTTAGAGAACCAATAAAGTAATTATGAGTATCCAGTGAGTTCGAGTTAATCAACTCCATGCAGGGGGTAAACTACCCCTAGAGTTCTACTATGTGGAACACCTGATGGAAGCAATCTAATAAACATTATATGGTTATCCAACATTATTGTTGCCATTAAACTACATCTTGCTTTTCTACACAACCAACCTGCTTTAGTATGTTACGAAGGATTCACCAACACAAGCGCTTTTGGCTTCCGAAGGACTTTCCACCAAGACTAAAGGTCTACGAAAAATCCTTCTAGAATTTAACGATGATTATGGAGTTTGTCCATCTTGCTGCTTTTAGGTCCTTTCTTACTTCGGAAAGAATTATTCACCAGCAAAAATCAAAGGAAAGTCACCGCAACTACTATTCCGTTGCCTCTCGAAAACGAAATTTTTAAATAGTGCGACGTATTCTGTGGGACTAGAAACATTAAATTATTTTAGTGATGACAACTTTAGCATGATTTTGATTATTATTTGTTTTGTAAGATATAAAACAAATGAATTATTTTTGTTTTTAGAGGAATTAGGATTCCTACCGATAGTTGCTCGTACCGAGCACTGGCTTGAAGTCAACGAGCCTTTTTTTGTAGAAAAATATACGACAATCCTTTTTTGAGTTTTCATTAGTTTATAACAAGAATCTTAGTCTATACATTCTTTGCATTTATAGATCACCTGATTCTTCCACAGACCTATTTTTTTAGAATTTGTTAAATTTGTTAGACGACCTGCCCAATAAAAGCAGAAAGATTCTATGCGGTGACTTAAGTATCAACTACGCTGTTGCTTGTGCTACCCAATTATCCTTGGTCACTATATTCGAATCGTATGGTTTCACAATGCACGTTTATTATCCTACAAGAATTACTAAAAAACATCTACCATAATTAGTTATATTGTCTCAGATTTCTCACTCCTTAATATAAGCTCTACAATTATTAATGCAGGACTATCTGATCATAAAGCAGTGTATACCAAGCTTAACACACTTAACAAACAATACTCGAAAACCCAATGTTTAGGTAGGATTTTTTCGGCTCAGAACATTCGTAAATTCCCAAAATTTGTGCTTGACACTGGGTTACACTTTCCCTCTATGGACATGGACTATTATTTTAGTATAACAAACCCTGGACTACCAAAGGTATCCACAAATCAGCCAAGAATATGCGTTTACTACTGTACATCAAGAAATTTACTACCAACGTTTTTGTCACTGAATATATCTCCAAGTACAGAGGAACCTATCTAAAACTTATCAAAACAGCTAAAAAAATGTACTATCAAAATCGTCTGGGAAGCTCTAAAAATGTTGCAAGAGAAACTTGGTCCATAATAAAAGATCTTCGAAATAAAATTAACACAGCTCAAACATTTTCTCTTCCAAACACTGAAAATCTAAATGAACACTTCGTTAATGTGAGTAAAACTATAACATAAACTATTTTTCCACAACAAGATCCTATTTCCTATCTCACCAATTCAAAAAAGGTCTCGAATTCATTCTTTATAAGACCAGTTGATAAATCTAAAGTGATCCAAACAATCATTATTATATCCAAACAATCAGTACTATCAAAAGCAAATCTGTAGTACCGATGGACTATCCAAAAAATTTTTTTAAATCTCTCAAAAAATGTGTTGGAAGTCCTGGTCCCACCAAATAATGATTTCTTTGAAAAAGGTATATTTCCAGAGTGCCTAAAGATAGCCCTTATTATTCCTCTTGATAAGGGTGCTGAAAAATCGAATGTCTGCAACTATAGACCTATTGCCTTACTACCGGCCCTATCCAAAATTATTGAGAGACTTTTAAAAACCCGATTTATGTCCTTTCTTGTTAAAAACAACATTTTATCACAAAGTCAGTTCGGATTTTTATCTAATAAATGTACCAGTAATACCTTGTTTTCTGTGCTACATGAGGTCTATCAAGCACTACCACTGTTTTTTGTGACTATGCCAAAGCGTTTGATTGTGTAAATCACGACATTTTGATAAAAAACTAAATTTCTACGGTATTTGAGGTATATCTTTGAATTGATTCAAATATTACTAGAGAAATAGGAAACAACTAGTTTGAGCAAATAATACTGACTCTAGTCACAAAAGCATTGTATGTGGAGTACCACAAGGTTCAGTATTGGGTCCTCTACTTTTCTTTATCTTTATAAATGACATCACTAACTTAAAAATCTATGGAAAAATTTTTCTTTTTGCTGATGAAACCAGTATTACATAGAGGAACTCTAATATTGTAACTCTTCATGCAACTATAACTTTTGATCTACTTGGATAAATGATCTAAATAAAAACGTGGACCGACTCTACTTTACTCTCTTTTAACGTGGATAAGACAGTAGCATTGTCCTATAAAGGAGCTCTTCAATACTTGCTTCTTAATAACAGCCAGATCAGTATTGTTGATTCTGTAAAATTTCTTGGTATTGTTATAGACAGCACCTTAAATGGTCCCTTCATATCGATTTGTTAAGTAAGAAACTAGCCTCAGCTTGCTATGTAATAAGATCTGTTTCGAAGAAAATCAGTTTAGCATCTTTCAAAATAATAAATTTTTCTTTGTTCGAGTCTCATCTTCGATAAGACCTTCCTTTTTGAGGTTCTAGTACAGCTGCTAATCTGATGTTATTTTTAAATTAAGTTACAAAAAGAGCAATACAGTAGAATAATACGTTGCAGAAGCTACTTAAAAAAAAACGGAATTTTAACTCTTCCGTCTTTATATATTTTAGAAACTGTTTCGTAAACACCTACATGTTTTTCCAGCAAGACCTAATCCTTACTACTCCACCAGAAATTCAACCTTTGATGTGTATTTACCGATCCCGTCGACTGAGTTAGTGAAGAAATCTATATTATATTCGGCAAAAAAATTATACAACCATCTCCCTTTGCAACTTAAATCAACAACTTCTTTACTTAAGTTCCTTAGTAGTGGAAGAGTTTCTTAACGAATAACTAAAAAATTACAGTATGTTTAGGTTCAGGCAACTAAAGTATTTTTATATACATTTGGGTATCACATGCAGCAACTTAAACTTATTAGGTAGTTCGTAAAGTTTTATTATGTAATTTGCAATTTAGTTAAATTTTGCAATGGATTGTATATTTTATTATCTTTTATTTTGTGATATTGACGATTTATGCAATTTTAGTAAATTTTAAATTGTTATTGTTATTTTTTTGACTTTTTGTAAGCTTGGTCCATAAAATTGTACAATTTTCATTGACAACAAAGCATATTTCTATTCTATTCTATGATATATGCACCTATCAATAAAATAATAAATATAAGTGATAGCTTGGCTGCTTAGTGCTTAATTCATAAAAAAATACAATTTTTTGAAAACAATTGAATATATTTAATTTTAATTTATTATAATTAAATAATTCATTTTTAGGATATTTTGGGCGTTAATATTTTTTGGTGGATTGGTCAGTGCAATTTATATGACATTTTTGTTTTGGGAGCGATACGTCAGTAATCCAACTAGAGCTACAATTAAAACTTATTATGCACCTACGTCTTCTATACCTTTTCCTGCTGTGACCATTTGCAATATCAACACTATATTGGACTCAAAACTGCAGGTCTTTATAGATAGTTTGTAAGTATACACGATGAGTTAATTTATAAATATCGACCAGGGAGGATCTGTTTTGGGGAGGATCTGTTTTGAGGTGGATGTGAGAGGTAGCATTCGGATTTTTGCAGAAATATTTACGTGATAACTTCAATAATAATTGACTTCTCCACCCTCTCAAATAGGTCGTGAAAATTATTAACAACATCCTTTTTTTCTACTCTAGTTGCTTATAACTTTAAAACAATTCATTTTGCAGCAAAGTCGTAATAAAATAAAATCGTGACAATTAAACTTTCTATAAATGAAACGGCTATTTAATCATGTATTTATTTATTACCCTAGCTACAAAATAGCAACAAATACAAAAAAATTAGGGGAAACAAGCCATTTATTATTCAACGTTTTTCAATCACTAAAAATTGAACTTAAAACTTTCATAATTTCGTTCGGAAAATCTTTATAATATAATAGAACAACCCATCAAATTTCATTAACATCATTTAAATAGATTTCACATAATAAATTTGCAATCTAAATTTTTTAAGAAAAATTTAATTTTTTTAAAATCGTGTACAACAAAAACTAGACCATTATGATATTATATAAATTTTCCAATTTTTATACTCATAAAAAAGCACAAAATCGCATTATTTTGACGGTCTCAGGAATTAAAGAAAGTTAAATTACGAGCAGTGATTCCTGAAATACAACCTGTTAAAGTTGACCAGCATTTGCGACGAAGTTATAAACCATAGGATGATAATCTTGATGATGATTCCATGTTTTTACCTTGATTAGGCTTCTGCCCCTTCAAGGAAGGGATGTTCCTCTTTTTTCCTGTGGAGCCAGGGAGTATGGTAAACGTGAGGGTTATGCGTGTGTGGAGCTATAGTGGTGGAGTGCTAAAGAGATGGGGCTGATAAAGTGGCGTATTGTGATAAGGAGCGCACAATAGGAATTGTTGGTAAGCCAAACAAGCCAAAGGGAGGTACTTCAGGTGTTACCAGCCATACTAGGAACTGCTCTTAATTAGTGATTTTGGCTTGCAGTTGTTAGCTGCGACATTTAATGAGAATTGATTCTAATATATTAAAATACTCATCATACAGTTCGTTCCAGTGTTATGTAGAAGTTTTGCTGGAGGAGATGAAACTTTTCTTTTAGGAACCCTAGTGAGTATTTGCCCTCGGAAATTGCAAGGAGTTTTCAGTATTTGTTTGGCTCGGTTGTTTGAGCCTGCTATAGTGCGAAGGACATACCTCTTGCTGAGGGTCAGGATTCTGTTCTTGTAACGAGTTATTTTGCCTACCACATAAGGTATTATTATATGGGATTGAAAATTGGGGACAGAAATTATTTGGGTAGAGAGAGGGCAAGCAAAATAAACGGAACTGTTGCGAACGGCGCTCAGGGTTTATTTGGAGAAACTGGATCGTGGATAATTGAATAAAACAATGGGATTGGATCGGGACAACTACAAGCAAATGAAACAAAGTGGTACTTACATAAATCTCTTAGTCAAATTGGCAAACAAAACAAAAGAAGGCTAGCTATTTAAAATGGGACGCCGCTTTGAGGAAACTTCCTGCTGGATGACAAAAAAAAAGGTTCTTGGAGGACAATTAGAAACTAGGAATTTGAAATAGGGTAAAAAACATTAAATTATACTTAATCCAAACTTATGCGTTTGATCAATATGCACGAGAATAAACAACAATTATAAGTTGGAGTTCAGACATGCATTTCTAAACTCACCTATAGAAATCCGTTGGATTCTAAAATATAGATTACGCATTCGCAGTGCAATTAGATTATGTTCCAATCGGCTTTGTTAAAAAAAATGGAAAACCTTCCTGAGAACTGAGTTCTAAAAAGCATGCCATTTTTAATAAGTGGGGTTGATTTTGTTGGACCTTTTTGTATCAAAGACGGAAAGTTACTAAATCGAAAAATAATCGAATGTGTCTTATGTCTTTTTGTTTCTTTTACTACTACAGCCGTTCATTTAGAAGCAGTTAGTGGTTTAAGTACTAATTCTATCTTAAATGCTTTGAATCGATTTATTTCATGACGTGGAATTTGTAAAATATTATACTCCGATAATGGTTCGAATCGCATTGATTGGGGCACATAATGCACTTAGCATTTAAAATTACATGCGGGAAGATAATATGTAGCATTTTCATTTTACCCCATATATATTAAAACAACGAAAAAGATTTTTTATCTAAGTGGTAGTGGGCGCATATGCACCTTCTGAAGATGAAAAGGACGAGGTAAAGGATAAATTTTACGACGAATTGACGGACCTGGTAGAGAGTATTGGAACTAGGAAGGAAGTAATTTTACTAGGTGACTTAAATGCTAGAACCGGAAGAAAAGTAAATAGCAAAGTGGTCGGTCCATTTGGAGAAGAAAAAATAAATAAAAACGGTGAGAGATTAATAAGTTTCTGCGATCATATGAATTTAAAGATAATGAATGGATATTATCAGCACAAGGATATTCATAAATTCACGTGGATTCAGCCAACGAGGAATTTGAAATCAATAATCGATTACTGTATATGCAAAGAAAACTCCACAAAAAAGGTTAATAACGTTAGAGTCCATCGAGGAGCAGAATGTGGATCTGATCACCATTTGCTTAAAGCGTCACTACTATTTACATTTAAAGGAAGCCAACGACTAAATGAAAACGAAAGTTCAATGATACTGCAAGACATTTCAACAAAGAGATATAATCTACAAGGTTTTGAAAATGAGTCTACCCAGTTTCTGTATCGAATGAGGTTGAATCTGAAATTGCACGATGTTTGTTACTCCTCACCAATTAATACGTACAACGAAATTATGAAAGCTCTTGACGAAGCTGCAATGGAAGCTATTGGAGAAGTGGATAGCATAAAAAATAGAAATGAATGGTGGAATAAAGAAATAGAAGATCTTGTGGGGAAGAAGAAGAATATGTATAACAAATGGCTAGCAACAAAGGACCCTTACTATCGACAACAGTACAACAGCTTAAACAAAGAAGTAAAAAAAGAGGTAAATAAAGCCAAAAATGAGATGTGGAATAAAGCCTGCGATAACGTAGAACATTTTATGGGTACAGCAAGAAGTAAAGAAGCCTGGAAAACAATTAGAGGTAGTAGAACAGATAGAAAAGAATGCAGTAGGTTAACTCTAATAGCCCCAGAATTATGGGTCGAATATTATGAACAAATGCTCACAGAAGATCGAACAGAATTCCAAGATATTGGCTACCAAAAATATGATATTTCCTACCGCGAAGAAACTGAAATAACACCAGAAGAAATTAAAAAACACGCCAACGCTATGAAAAATGGAAAGGTTCCAGGACCTGGAGGAGTACCCATTGAACTGATTAAATATGGCCCTGACAAACTATTTCAGCTATTGACTTATACTTTTAATTTATTCTTGAGAGGAGAAGAGCTACCCCCAGAATGGAAAACTGCATATATCAGCAATCTATACAAAAATAAAGGCGACAGAAAAGATTGTAAGAACTACCGAGGGCTTAGTATAACTAACTCAATCTGTAGAGTCTACGGGAAGATAATTAAAATCCGAATTGAAGATTGCTGGGAAGACGCTGAAGATCAGAGTGGCTTTCGTGCTGGTCGTTCTTGTATAGACAATGTGTTCTGCCTAAAACAAACAATAGAAAAGCGTTTGGAACATAATATTGAGACACACATGGTATTTATTGATCTTCAAAAAGCGCATGACAGTGTCCCATTAGCCAAGCTATGGCAGGTGCTAAAAGACAAGAATATTCCACCGATTTACATTAATGCTGTAAGGGAGTTGTACGATGATATGACGAGTGTAATAAAGATTGGACAAAAAGTGACAAAAAAGATAAAAGTGACCAAAGGACTTCGCCAAGGCTGCTGCATTGCACCTACACTCTTTAAGATTTATTTGGAGGGGGTTTTGGATATTTGGAAAAGAAAATGTGAACCTATGGGTGTTAAAATTGGAGACCATACACTGTACAGCTTGCATTTTGCTGATGACCAAGTAATACTTGCAGAATATCAAGATGATATCCACTACATGTTACGAAAAATAGATAAAGGATATACTAAGTGGGGCTTATCAATTAATCCATCAAAAACAGAGTACGTAGTAGTGGGAGGTAAAGGAAAGTACTTAGAACTAGGAAGCAAACAAATTCAAAATACTGATAGCTATAAATATCTCGGTGTAAACATTACAAACAATGGTCGGAATACAAAAGAAATAGCTACTAGAATTGGTCAAGGAAATTCAGCAATACGTCAACTGAATAGTATACTTTGGAATAACCACATCACCCGGAACACAAAAATTAGGATATACAAAAGTATCATAGAAATTGCTACATATGGTTCAGAGCTTTGGGTAATAAATAAAAATGACGCATCCAAAATAAAAGCAATGGAAATGAATTATTGGAGAAGATGTTGCCAACTCACTAGAAGAGATAGAGTAAGGAATACTGAAATCAGAGAGCGTATGGGCATAGACATTGACGTCCTGGAAACTATAGAATGCAAAAGGCTGAAATGGTATGGCCATGTAAAAAGGATGAATGATCAACGATGGCCAAAGAGAATATTACAGTGGATCCCCACCAACCGCAGGAAAAAGGGAAGACCAAGAAGATCGTGGAGACAAGAAGTAAAAGGTGCAATGGAAGATAGGGGTCTACAAGTAGATGGCTGGAACGATCGCAAGCGTTGGAAGCTAGGTTGCGAGAAACGGTGGCAGCTATAATAAACTCATTATATATAAAAGGTTTTTAATCTTTTTGCCTATCGGAGATTAAATAATATAAACATTTTTAGTCTGTTTATAATAACACAAATTGCTTTTTTTTTTATCTTGATTCCTCCTAGATTTTTGTGCGTCAAATAAATATAAATATTTCCATTTAGATTGGTGGGAAAATGTATGCTGACAAGAGAATGATTTTGGGTGATGAGATCACTACTCGGTGAGCCCGCTGCCAAAACAGTTGGTTTCATTGTTTGAGTGCGGATTTTCTTAAAATTTGTTATCGTTATTCGTTATTCGTTTTTGTCATCGGCAATTAGTGAGCAGTAAAAAAAGAAAAAGATTGGGTTCTGAACGGGAAAATGTGGTTCTCGGCATTATAGTTTCAAAAAAATCGGCAAAATTTTCGTTTATTTCCATGAGTTAGAAGGAGGAGAATTTAATCTCAAAATGCTATTTAGCATTTTTTGTTTAGTGAGTTAGTTAATCACCGGTTTGTTGGATGTTGTAATCCATGTGGCGGGATTTGAAAACAGCGTTTCGGAGGGCTAAGAGGCCCAAATGTTTTTGGGTGAAAATTAAGCAGCCGAGTTTTGAAGAATACATATTGTTATCATCAGGATAGCCTGGTTTATTATAGGATAATTTGGTTTCCGAAACCTTGGATAATAAAATTCCAACAGTCAATTGCAGTCTATTACAATTAAAAAAAAAATAACACCAATCATAATCTTATTACTCAACTCCTCATAGATCTTATTAACTCCCATTGCGATTACATAGACAGTATACCATATAGACGCGTTTAAAACTGAAAATGGTGTCGAAGTGGCAATAATTATTAGCACAGAGATTCTTAAATATAGAATTCCAGATACTGCAACTATATTAACAGGAGAACTTTATGCAATGTACCATGCGATACTTCACGTAAATGCAAATAAGATGAATAAAATATATATTGTGACAGATTCTATGTCATCACTACAAATAATCAGAAAAATATACACGCAGCATCCATTAGCTTTACTAATAAAGTAAGAACTAAATAAATTACATACTAAAGATACAAGCATCAAGTTTCTCTGGGTCCCATTACATGTTGGAATAGCAGGTAACGAAGCAGCAAACAAAATTGCCAACAAAGAAGCTATAAACGGCAACAGTATCCCCATGTCACCCCAATCTGTAAGTATTAATCTAAAAAGCTACTTCATAAAGAACCTGTTCGAGAACTGGAACAATAAATGAAAATCCACACCATTAAAGCTTCAGGAGTTAAAAAATAAGATTGAACCATGGCAACCACCCGAGGTATTCAGACGAAAGCAAATAATTATTTCCCGTTTACTACTCGGACATACCCAGTTTTCTCATGAACATTTATTTAAGAAAGAAGAATGCCCAATTTGTGATGGGTGCGGTTCACCCCTTACGGTAAAACATGTGTTAGTGGAAAAGTGCGAAAAGTTAGATCGTCACAAAATTAAATACCATTTACCAAACAAGACATTTTAAATTCAAAAAACACTATAGACAACCTACTTTTGTTTTTAAAAGGCTTTAATTTAATAATGGTGAGCATTCACGTTCCTTTCTTGCGGTCCCACTTAGTAGAACTACCAGTTGGATGTTCATCTCCACTCCGACATGCTATCCAACTAGCGGCCCAACTCCAGTTCTAGTTTGTTTTCACGACGGTGTACATCGCTTAACAAAAAAATGTATCGAGTAAACACTACGCAAAATATAATTAGGAGGAGGAAAATGACAGCATTGTGCTTGTTATCCTAATCATTTGAAAAAAGAAGAAAAAATGTTGGACGAAGAAATTATTTTTTGATCGTGTGAACTATTGTGGCACGAAATTGCTTAATGTTATTGATGAGGATGATTACAAAAACTTCCTCAGAATGGACAACTTCACTTTTTCGCTGTTGCTGTTGCTGGAAAAAGTTGGTCTACTCATTACCAAAAAAGATACCTTCATGCGTGAATGTGTCAGTACTGAACAACGTTCAGTACTGACGATGCAACAATGTTAGAAGCAAATTGTATACGGGGAGGAAATATTAGTTACAAAGTGATCTTGTAGTAAATTTACTATTTTAATTGGGAATAAGCCACAATATGAGTTAGAAATTAAATGTATTCCGAAGTTGAAGTCGAAACGTAAAATAAATTTAATTTCTAACTAATATTCAGGCTTATTTGCTATTAAAATAGTACATTTGCATAAGATGCCACAAGTAAATAACTTCAGAACAATATAAAGAAACAGTTACTTCTAATTTCAGTACAACTATGATTTAATTTTCGTTGTTTGTTGATAATTCTTCTGTAGCCAATCCGGAGTGTTGGAAATTGCACCTGTTTGTTAGTGTTTGAAATAGATCTACAGAAAGGAAAATGATTTGCCCTAACAAAAAGTAGATGATGATGAAGAATTGTGTATTTTAATAGGGGTAATGTTCGTGCAATTGAAAGTTTATTTTCTATTAAATATTTGCGAACTAGGGATCTTTGCGTAAAGTAATTTATAGAAATCTCATACGTAACAGGTACCGAAGGTCTACTGACTGAGGAAATTTTCGATCCGACCTGTGATTCGACTTCCAACTTCTAGGGATGAATCGATACCACTCGGCATTCGATACCAAGTACTTAGGTCGGTATCGAATCAAGGCATCGATACCGGGTTCTGGTATCGATACTTATGAATACTCGTTACTCATATGTGACGTGACGTAATTTAACCACAGAATACCACTTGTATGACGTACCAGCACTCACAAGTACAGGTAACAGGACAGAGTGACAGATGACGGAAAAATAAATAATGAAATTTGTGGAATGGACATCTGGAGTGACGTCACGGCGGCCATATTATTATTACTTTCCGAACAAAAGTTAAAATGCCTAATCTCAAGACTTTTTTATTTCTATAAAGTTAACATTTTGCTTCCTCTGCTGCTTTTTCTTTTAAGTATAGTGTTTTTTATGATTCAGTGTTCTATTTCTATGAAATATAGTTTAAAAGTTTAAATTAAAGACATTATAACCTTACTTTATTGATACATGCATTTTATTGCTATTTTTATAAAACAACATGCTTTATTGTTTACACAACCTTGTAAACTGGTTGTAGTAACTATTAGAATACTTAGATATTGTAAAAAGCGGAAAGATTCTGAAAAAAAAAATGAAAAAACAACGAAAAATACAAATTATCCACACTAAACAAGGTTTGTTTGGAAAGTGAAACTGACAGATGTCAATAAAATCTACGTTATCACTCAAGCAGTCCATTAGAATTAAATTTATTTTAATTGTACATAATGATCATAGTAACAGTATATAAAGGATAAAACGGAAAAAAAATAATTTTATTAAAAAAACAATATACAAACTAGTTTGTATAGTGTTTCGATACTAGTATTTTCATTCGATACTAGTACTCGGTATCGAATATGGTTTCATTCGATACCGGGTACTCAGTATCGAATGAAGTTATCGATACCATATGAGTATTTCTTCTTCTTCAAGTGCCGTCTCCATCAATGGAGGTTAGCGGTTATGGTGGCAAACGTTTGTCTATCTTCAGCTGTTCTTAAGAGTTCCTCAAATCCAAGTCCTGTCCAGTTTCTGATATTACGTAACCAGGACAATTTTTTTCTTCCAATTCCTCGCTTTCCTTCTATTTTGCCTTTTATTATCAACTGAGGGATGTAGTATTTCTCGTTGCGCAACAAATGCCCTAAATAACTGGTTTTTCTTCTTTTGACTGTTCTCAATAGTTCTTTTTCTAAATTGAGTCTCGCTAGTACTTCTTCATTTGTTTTTCGTGCTGTCCAAGGAATTTTTAAAATTCTACGGTACACCCACATTTCAAATGCCTCGATTCTATTCAGGCTCTTTATTTTTAAAGTCCATGTTTCGACTCCGTAGAGAAGAACAGACCAGATAAAACATTTTACAAGTTTTAATCTCAATTTAATATTTATATGTGTATCGCAGAATAGAACGCGCATCTTAAAGAAACTATCCCTAGCTTGAGCAATTCTCGCTTTAATTTCTTGTTCTGGGTCCAGCTTGCAATTAATCCAACAGCCAAGGTATTTGTATTGGTTTACCTGTTCTAAAATATTCCCATTTATTTTTATAGGTAAGGGGATATTCTGTTTTCTTTGGATCACCATTACTTTTGTTTTTTTTTCGCTGATCTTCATTCCAAACTCTCGACAAGCATCCTTAAGGTGGTCTATAACCCTCTGTAAGTTTGTGTCTGTATCAGCCAGTAGGACAGTGTCATCTGCATATCTTATGCTAGATATTGGTTCTCCATTAATTTTTATTCCTGTGGAAAGGTTTTCCAAGGCTTGCTTGAATAGTAGTTCTGAGTAAAGATTGAACAGCATAGGGGACAGTATGCATCCTTGCCTTACTCCTTTATTTATACTAATATTTCTAGATGTATGATCGTCGATCCTAATCTTGGTACTCTGCCTCCAATATAAGTTCTTAATTAGTCGGAGATCTTTGCTATCCAAGTTGATGCTCTGCAAGGAATTTAACATTTTATTATGGTTTACGCGATCAAATGCCTTTTCAAAGTCTACAAAACATAGAAAGACATCCTTTTGTTGGTCGTAACACTTCTGCAGCAGTACTTGTAATGAAAACAAGGCCTCTCTGGTCCCCATTCCGGCTCTGAATCCAAATTGATCGTATCCAACTTCTTTTTCACACCTTTTGTATACCCTATTGTGAAGTATTTTTAATAGAATTTTAAGCATTTGGCTCATAAGACTTATTAATCTAAAATCTGCGCATCGCCTGGAGTTAGCTTGTTTTGGAATGGGAATAAAAATAGATTCTAACCATTCCTCTGGTATTTCCCCAGTATCGTAGATTGTATTAAACAAAATTACTAACAAATCAATGTTATTACTTTCGATCAATTTAAGTATTTCAGGATAAACTTCATCAGGTCCAGGGCTTTTATTGGTCTTTAATTGTTTAATGGCATATTCCACTTCGACTTTTAGAATTGGTGGGCTTTCAGTGACATTATTTATTGTAATGTCTATTCTTTCATCTCGGAACAGCTGTTGAATAAATTTTTCCCATTCTTCTATTTTATCTTTGGTGTTATGAATTAACTCTCCGTTGTTATTTACCAGTGGGCAATGTTGTTTTTTGTGGATGAATGAAAATTCTTTCACCTTCTTGTACATATTAAAGTAATCATGTCTATGTTCTAATTCTTCTATTTCTTTACATTTTTCTTCGAGCCATTTCTCTTTTGATTCTTTTATTTTCCTTCTTATTTCTGTATTTAATCGTTTGTAATCGCTTGTGTTCTTATTTTTGTATTTCCTCCTTTCGTCTATCATCTTTAGAATAGCTGGTGTCATCCAGTCTTTTTTTGCCATTAATCGTGTATTTGGAATTTCTTCCCTTGCAGAATTGACGAGGATGGATTTTATTTGTTGCCAAGTTGTATTTATATTTTGGATATTTATTTGGGTTCGGTCTATTTCTGAGAGTTTTTCATTTAGTTTTACAGTGGTTTTATCTTTAATCTGTACATCTTTTAGTAGTTCCATATTAGGTTTGTTCTTCGGCTTTGCATTTTTTATTACTTTAATTCTTGTGCGAATATTTGCTACTACAGGGTTGTGGTCGGAATTTGCATCAGCACTAGGATATGTTTTTGTACTTGTAATGGAGTTACGAAATCGTTGGTTGATTAAAACATAATCTATTTGATTTCTTATTATTCTTTCTTTTGTGTGTAGCGGGGAAGTCCAGGTGTATAACCTGCGTTGAGGTAACTTAAACCAAGTGTTTGTTGCTATCATATTGTGTTGCTGGCAAAACTCTAATAGTCTCTCTCCTCTTTCATTTCGTTCTCCTAGTCCGTATTCTCCTACGATATTTTGGAATTTCCCTCTTCCTATTTTAGCATTAAAATCTCCTAGGACGATGTTAATATCTTCTTTCTTTGTCAATTTCATGAGCTTTTGTAGATCTTCATACCATTCTTCTAGTATGTCATCTGACTTATCTGCGGTTGGTGCATAGACCTGAATAATATTCACATTAAAAGGAGAACTCCTTATTTACAACAGCATTGCTCTGTCAGAGAGTGGTATAAAGTTTGAAACTGCGTTACTCAATTCATCGTTTATTATTACACCTACTCCATTGAAATGTTTTGGATCATTGTTGCCTGAATAATAGAGTATTTTGTTCATAATTTTTGTTGTTCCTGAGTTAGGCCATCTAACTTCACTCAGACCTAAAATATCTATATTCAATCTGTTCATTTCTTGGCACACGTTTGCTAGCTTTCCAGCCTGATAAAGGCTTCTGATGTTCCAGGTCGCTACTTTGACGTCATTGTTTGTTTTAGTTTTGTATTTGTTTTTGTTCCTCCCGGGGATTCTTAGCACCCCCTGAACATTTAAGTTCTGCCGGGCACTGGGGGCCATCGATTTAGTTCCATTTACCATCATAACTTTCTTGGGAAAATTAATGAGGTGGTTTCCCATTGCCTTCCTCATGTTTTCTGTCGGGGTTTTCTCCCTTATCCGGAGTGTTCCAGTTTTAAGGCGCCGGAAGCTCGCCTTTCGCCCTTTCCCGTTAGCGTTACCCAGGAAGTACCACGTGGAGGTGGGAATCGGACTTGCTAACAGACGTAATGTTTAACTATTCATCCAGGTTTTATTACCACATACCTTCCGGTAAGACATGTGATCCCAGAGGTCTATCGTTAGCCATTCACTCCAATATGAGTATTTAGTAGTATCGAATCGAATCATCCCTACCAACTTCACCATTCACGCTCCCACTTCGTCACCAGTCGGAAGTCGGACCTTCAAGTCGTCCCTCTAGATGTTTCGACTTGTACCACTAGTTGTCCAACTAATCCAACCAGCCCACTCACGGTCCGATTTCAGATCCAACTGGAAGTTGGACCGCGGAAGTTGGACCACTAGGTTGGAGCGGGTTTTTTTGTAAATAAAAAAAAAGAATATATTGAGGACGAAGTCAGAAATATATGTATATATACGACTATTTTTATGACACTAATTAAACGACAGGCTCCACGAGGTCGTAGCAATACATTAATACTATACTAAACTGAACCCAATCGTCTTAGATAACTAGGAAAGGCCATTTAAAAAAAGTGAGATTACTGGCAATTTACGTCACAGAAAAGCATACTCCAAAAAATGTAGAGACGAGACTTCCTAATCTATTGCATATAAAAATATAATCCTAATTGGTTACTGATGGATCTCTCTGTATTAAAATTATAGTATAGGTATAAAAGTTGTTATCGCTTTGGAAATTCACATCGATAAGCAGTAATTTACTTTTTGCGTGTATTAATTAATAAATGCTTTTAACATTTATCAAATATATTAATCTTTTTTTCAATTACACTTAATTTTAGATTTAGATAAATAGATATTATGTAATATATTAGTGTTAATTATATAAGTTAAATGTTCGTTTCCCAATAATTGAGAGCTTATGTTCATAAAAAAGAATACACAGACAGACAAATAAGTTTAAAATCATTGTTCATATTACAGTGTTTTCGCAGATATGGATATTCAATTCAGTTAAAAATACATAAATTCCAAAAGCTTAATAGATTAAACTCATTTAACTGTGTTAAATTATAATATACTTGAATAATTAAATACAAATTTATTGTTTTCAATGTTATAAATAAACTGATAATTATAATAATTAATTGGATTATTACTATATTTAACACGTTTAAATAGATTAAAAGCATGGAATTATGAAAATACAACGATGACCTGTTGACTCCAGATTTTCTAAGCCACTTAGAGAATTTTTTCTTAAAAAAAAACAGAAGATTATGAGACGGAGACGTATTCTCACTTTAATCGTGACTACCCGGAGGGAGGGTAGTGGCCATCGTGATGTCGTGTATTGTCCGTCTTCAAATATTTTTGTATGTAATTTGATCGATCATCTTACTGGAAATCTTCCCCATGACCTTAGGCGTTCTACATTTCCTTGGATACGTCCTTCCATGTTTCCTGTCTGCTCTCCTAACATGTCCAAAGTATTTTAATTGTTGGAGATAGACTGTGCTGGATAACCGTTTGCTAACTTTTAGCTCATTTAAAATTGAAATATTTGTTCTCTGGTAGGTCCACAGAATTTGTAACATTCTTCTCCAACATAACATTTCAGTGGTGTCTATCTTTCTTCTTTTCGCTTGTCGTAGGGTTGCAGATTCACATCCGTATGTCAGTATTGGAAATATTAAGTAGTTGATCAACCTCATTATTAGAGTTCGTGAAATTTAAAAGTTTATCTACGTTTTATTAATTTCTTCCTGTAGTGGCCTTGTGTTAGTGATCAACGATAATAGATATAAATATGAGTTCACAACCTCAAACCCATCAATTGTGGTTGTGTGTGGTTGATTGTTATGCAGTCTATCCACTATCATGATCTATGTCTTTGATAAGTTTAACTGCAGACCAAATATTTGACTTTCGTTTTCAACTAGTCGTATGAGATTAATTAATTTTTTTTGACTATTTGCAAGAAGGGCTGTGTCGTCCGCAAATCGTAGATTGTTTATTTTTTGACCATTTATTGAGATGCCTTTTTCTCATTTTTCAAGCGCTCTTCCCATAATATGCTCCCCGTGCATATTAAATAATTGTGGAGACAGTTTACATCCTTAAATTATTATTATGAATTATTACCGGTGACACTGCATGATCAACATCCAAGGTTTTGTCCAAATTCCACATGTTTTCTTCTTCTTTTAACACAAATGTTCAACAACCATTTGCCATTTTTCCTTGGTTAAATGTAAGAGGAAACTTTCTAACAACGCTTGTACATTTTTAAATTTAAATTTTATTTCAGTGGAGCTATATATCTTTTAACTTATGTCCATATTAGTTTAGAGTTTAGTTGGCAGTGGTAGGGAGGAAAACGGAGGAACACGGAACGTCAACATAATAATGTTTATGCAAGTTCATCCACTGCATAAGGTATTTGGGGTTTATTCATTTGTAGAATTTGTAGCAATTCAATTTTTATGGATTATTCTGGAAAACTAATGTTTCTGTTTGATTTGGCTCGTCAAACGAGCTGAGCCTTATTTCTACTTAATTTCTTCCTGACAGTATCCTTTTTTTATTGAAATAATAAGGAACCACCTTCTAAAATCCCGTTATTACTTCCAATATGTTTTACTATTAGGCGTCGCCCTTACCGGATGGAATCTTTAAACCTATAGATAATCCTTTCAAAAAGACACTGTTCTGAAGATTGAACGGTTGTGTTCTGCCATATTTTGTCCAGTATGTAACTCCCACCAACCCAAACTTCGCCTAAATTAAATATTTGGTTTACCTTCTACATGTAATTTAAAAATGATTCTGAAGCTTCCTCTCCAATAAATAATTTCATCAGTATCAATAATAGATATTTTTTTATGTTTTTTCCATTTGAACTTCAATTATGTTTAACTTTGTTATCGAAAAATCGGTGAAAGGCTGAAAGAAAAGATCTACAAGAGTGTGATAAGGCCTACGTTGATAAAAGATCACCTGTTTCACAGCGAAGGCTTTCGGCGAAGCTGGATCTGAAAGCTCCGAGACATATTCGTAATGCGGTATTCTGACTAATGTTAAGAGTCCACAAACAATTGATACTGACATATATACAATGCATCCATAATCCAGTCAAGAGTAAATGAGAGATCTGTATACCTTAATTGGGATATCTTCACCAGCTCTTCAGAGATGATTTGCTAAGGATTTTAATAGATTTAATCTAGTTAGGCAATTAGCTTTGACGTTTGTAATATATGGTTTCCACGTTAGTCTACTATCAAAAATTAAACCTAGTATATTGTGTTCATTAACTACTGTGAGCGGAGTACCATTTAATATAATTTGAGGTAATAATATCAACATTGTTAAATAACTGTCAAAGTTAAACTTGATAATTAAAAGTTCTCCTATTAGTTTTTAATAATTGTGTGTATATTAAACAGTATTTAATGGTTATATTACAATTAATAAGTATTCAAGATTCCCATTCAGGTAGCCAACGGAGTGGTACGGTGGTTAACGTGTACGGAGTGTAAATAGCTCCCCCCTAAATGGGGAAGCTTTAAAAAGAAAGACGCCATTAGGTGTAACTATTAACCAGACAATGAGTGCAAATAGCTCTAAAAGTGATGCGGAGTCAGAAAATTATTTATCGGTCCCCGTACAAGACATGGATACCACTTTAAGTTCTGAGACAACAGCTGAAACCAGTCGTCAGGTCATTAGTGATAACGAAAAGGATATTTATAAACAAAATAAAACACCTAAAGTTTTTAATCTAAGAAATGGAGATAAGTATAATTTGAGTAATATTTGTGTTTTTATCGAACGAAAAAATATTGAAAATGCCGGCCGTCTTCATCCCTTATTTGTGGGAGATATCTTACACAAAAAACTAAATGTTAACAATATTAACCAAATTAGATCTGTTGGAAAAAATAGAATAAAAGTTAGTCTAAAAACATGTTCTGATGCCAATGCTTTAGTAAACAATCCTCTTTTCTCTTCTCGATACGAAATATATTTTAGATAACATAAAATCTCCTTCAACAGTAGTTGATGTTAAACGTACACATCGTAGAATAGAAAAGGATGGTGATATACAGTATGTCCCCAAAAAAACCATTATTGTAACTTTTGAAGGGAACACTTTACCTAATTATATTTCAATAAATAGTGTATATTTTTCGGTGGAGCGGTTTTTTAGCAGAGTTACACAGTGCTTCAGATGTCTACGCTATGGTCACATTTCTAGGCAATGTAAAAATATTGAAGAGTTATGTATTAAGTGTAGTAATGTAAAAGCTGAAAATCATGTTTGTCACGATTCAGAAATTCGCTGTTTATATTGTAAAACAAATGACCACGTTTCTATTTCAAGAAAATGTTCTCATTATGAAAAACAACGTAAAATTAAGAATGTTATGGTTGAACAAAATATTTCCTTTATTGAGGCAAAAGAATATTGTGAAATGTCTTATTCTGGTATATCTGTAAACAATAGTTTTTCTATTTCATCCAACTCCAATTTTCCGCCTTTACCAGCGATTGAATCTAAGTCTGGAAATACTAACTCCCTTTTACACTCAAATTTTAAGAATAATAGCAATTACGTTTTGCCCACCCATCCTACACGAAGTCCTACCGGCCATAGCAATAAAAAACGTCGAATTTCTAATGACACTCCTTCTCCACAACCGATGTTTCCGTTTCAGTTTGGCCCTAATCAACCACTACCTCGAAATAATAATTCACCAAATTATCAAAATTTAAATAACAAAAACATTGTAAAGTCAATTGCAGATTTTATAGTTGAATTTTTAAAAGGTATTCATACCATTGAAGATATCAAAAATTTGAATAATGATTTAATTCAAACACGAATAAATAAAGTGTTGGAGGACACATGTAAAAAGTAACCTTCACTCCATTACCAAAGACATTAAATATTTGTCAGTGGAATGCACGTTCTGCTGTTTCGAATAAAAATAGTCTAATGCATTATCTTGTAAATAATAATATTGATGTAGCAATAATAAGTGAAACATGGTTTAAACCCAAAAAAGTATATAGTTTCGTAGGTTATAATGTAATTCGTAAAGATAGACAAGATGGTTTTTCAGGAATTTGCATTTTGGTCAAAAAGTCGATTTCACACCTAGAATTAAGCATAGTTTCCAATTTTAATGTCGATCTTCTTGTTTGTGGTATTAATATCAAATTCAACAATAAAACTTTAAGTATAATTTCCGTTTATAGGTCACCGGATATTAAAACCAACACAACTGATTGGGTAAATATTTTTTCGCAGTTTTCAACTCCATGTATTATTGGTGGGGATTTTAACACGTATCATGCTACTTGGGGATCCCATAAAAACGATTCTATTGGTAAACAACTCATTGAAGCAAGCAATAATTGTGATTTTGTAGTTATGAATACTGGCGAACCCACGTGTATTACCCGGCCAGGATGCAATGATTCTATGATAGATGTTACCTTTTGCTCCTCGGACGTAGCTAGTGATATAGATTGGGCAGTTTACTCTGACACACTTGGATCGAATCATTTTATGATAAAAATAACTCTTGCAATGCAGCAAATTCCGCAGGACATCACAATTCCGCGATATAGATGGAACCTAAAAGGAGCTAATTGGGAACAATATAAAGAGTTTGTGGAAGACTACTTTTATAACTTTACTGATGCAGAATATCCAACCACCAAAGAAAAATATGCATTCTTAATCAATTGTATAAATAATGCGGCACAAAGAACTGTAAAAGAATACAGACCGTTTAAGTGCAAAAATCGAACACCTTCACCTTGGTGGGATGCAGAATGTGACAACATAATTTCTGAAAGGAAACATGTACTGCAAGTATACAAAGAAAACCCCACAAAAGATAATTTTCTTGCATACCAAAAATGCATGGCACTTACTAAACGAACATTAAAAGAAAAAGCTAAAAAAAGTTGGATTGAATGGTGTTCCAATCTCAACAAAAATATTCCAACTAGCATGATATGGAAATAAGCAAAAAAAATGAATCGTAAAACAATAAACATTGGTAAGCCACATAATGATGATTTAATAGATGAGTTTTTTAATCATGTAGCTCCCCCAGACTGTTCCTTTCACTGTAAATATCGAACATACGATCTTAGATAAAAAACATTTTTTGGCAAATAATTTTCACATTAATGAACTAAATTATGCTTTAAGAAATAAAAAAAGTACTGCCCCGGGTTTTGATCAAATAAAGTATCCGATGTTAGAGAACCTACCAATTATAGCAAAAAGTTTTCTTCTACAAATTTTTGATGAGATGCTTGCAGGTGAGTGCATTGAAGATTTTAGGAAAATTATAATCACACCGATTCCTAAACAAGGTAAAGACCCTAACTTGGCCCATTCTTATAGACCAATTTCTCTGCTATCATGTGTGCAAAAAACTTTCGAACGTATGATAAAACATAGGCTGGAATGGTGGCTACATAAAAAAGACCTGCTTACGCCCTGTCAATTTGCATACAAAAGAGGAGTGGGTACGCTAGATGCACTTACAACCTTAGTAACAAATATTCAAAATAATTTTTCTAGAAATAAATTTCTTCCAACAATTTTTATTGATATTGAGAAAGCATATGACACCTTAAACTTAAATATTTTGAGTAAAAAAATGATTATTGATTTTAACATTCCTAAGGAAATAGTGTATCCTATTATCGGATTATATTCAGAAAGACATGTTTATGTCAGGGATTTTAACAACCATTTATTAGGCCCAAGATATGTTTTTACAGGATTTCCACAAGGAGCTGTCTTAAGTCCTTTTCTTTTCAATTTGTACACAGCTGACCTACATAAATTAAAGTTGGAAAAATATCCTTTTAAGATCATCCAATATGCAGATGACTTCTGCATTTACTGTGAAACAAAGAAGAGAGATGAAGCTTTTGGATTTTTAATGGATACCTACAACGTTGTAGAAATATGCTTGGAAGAAAATCACCTTCAGCTGTCGGCCACAAAATCAGCAGTGACCATTTTCAGTAGACATAATATTCCCAATATCGAAACATTTATAGTAAAACAGCGAGAAATTCCTTTTAAAAACAAAGACAACTCCTATTAAGCCCCTTTATGTTGAAGCACGTGAGCCTCCAATTTCTCTTAGAAGACATTTCTTGGCCGAAAAATTTTTACTGAAAATTAAACACAAGAACACTTTCCTTTATACCGAATTAACAAATTTAAACAATTATGATTTAACGAATAAATATTGGATTAAGAAAAATTCTCCAACCCTATGTGAAGCTCTTAGAGAAAACACAGTTTGTGCTGATGAAGCTATTAATTTAAAATCACACACAGATATAAATGATTTTGAAGCTCTTTTTTATAGCGTTAAATTTATTAAACCAAATTATGTTAACACTGGAAGAGCAAATAACAACATTATAACAAGCATCTTATCCAATTGGGATTACTACAGTACTATCTACACGGATGCCTCCAAATCAGAAGACGGTACAGGATGTGCCTTTTACATCCCCATGGAGAAGGTAGAAAAAATGTTCAAATTAAAAGCAAATATTTCCATATTTAGTGCGAAAGCAATTGCCATATATCAAGCCCTACTTTTTGTTTCTAACAGAGATTCCTCCGTTATTATTGTTTCAGATTCCATGTCAGTTCTCACAGCCATTAACCAACCTTTTGTTCCAACCACATACTCCAATCCCTACATAATATTAATTAAAAAATTAGTTAAACACTTTAAGGAAA
Source organism: Diabrotica undecimpunctata (assembly GCF_040954645.1). Taxonomy (NCBI): domain Eukaryota; kingdom Metazoa; phylum Arthropoda; class Insecta; order Coleoptera; family Chrysomelidae; genus Diabrotica; species Diabrotica undecimpunctata. Next base: position 57,547,693 of record NC_092807.1, on the reverse strand, counting down.
ATAAAAAAATGTGATATTTATATGGGCCAAAGCACACAGTGGAATTAAACATAATGAACATGTGGACCAACTAGCCAAATTAAGTATTTATTCAGTGGATACCACAGAATTTCTACCAGTATTTCTGATTTGGTTGCTTCACGCAAGGCAGTTTTAAAATATAAATGGAGTGACCTATGGTCTGAGTTTTGTTTTACCAACCCAAATAGATACACTTCTTTACACACAACTGTCCCTGTTGCACATTGGCACAGAACTTATAATGTCCCTAGGCGTTATATAACAACCATATCTAGGCTTAAATTTGGACATGCTTGTTTTCCTGCTCATCTTGCAAGGATTCATGTGATCGAGAGTAAAAACTGTGTGGAATGTGGAGTAGAAGGTGACCTAGATCATGTAATTTTTGGTTGTGCCAAATATAATTTGGAATCCACCTTATTATATAATAATATAGTTCGTATTACCGGTAAATCTCCGTTTAACGTTTTATCTGTCCTAGTGACTTAAAATAGATTAATTTACGATTGCATAATCGATTTTTTGACCAAATGTAATATTTTTCTTTAGTTAAAAAAAAATTGGTTTTTACTTTTTACCTTTGTTTTCTCTCCTTTATATGTTTAATCCTATTTACCGTGGCCTAGTTCTCCTGTGTATGTTATATATTTTTATCTATTTTAGTCTATTCGATTGCAAATAACTCAAAAACTTTTTACTGTACCTAATGAGATTAAAAGATCATGTAACTGGCTGTATGGCAAACTGCCGAAGCCATATAAAAAAAAAGGTAATAATATGCTACGTATTTTTCAACTGAATTTAATTACTTTTGATTTTTTAGCACAAAAATAATACTAAAACTACTTATAGACCTACTTTTTGGATCAAGTTTGTAGTTGTGATCTGTATCTTTACCGCGGCAATATAAAATCAGGGCATCAGCATATAAGTTGTACTTTACTGGGCTGTGAATATTCTTGCAAATATCATTGTTATTAGTTAGTATAGTTATTATAAATAGAGTGGAACTTCCTGGGAGTACCCCATTTTCCTGAACATAGATTGAGGAAGTTTTTCCGTTAACTAATACTTTGAAGCGGTGACCAGAGAGAAACTGTTCGGTAAAAGATAATGTAGTTAAATGTGTCGATAGCAATTAAAGTAAATTGTATACTCACGCTTAATCAAGCCATTAAGAGCGATGCTGGGAATATTTATATTCCACTATGCATCAACAATTTACTCATATAAATTACCATCTTTCTTGTACTCACTGCGTCGAGTAAGAACGATAAATATACGAAAATGGTTGCGTTTCGATTTAATTTGAGCTTCTTACCACTCCCTGATACGTGTTTCTGGGTCTTCCCGTCATCAGAGAGAGCTTGTAAGAAAACTCAAACTAAACCAAAACGCACCGACTACTCTAGCAATTATAGAAAAAATAATTACCGGAGTATGCTACTAGAGACATCTAGTGATGAAAGATGAAGTTAAATGTGTCGATAGCAATTAAAGTAAATTGTATACTCACGCTTAATCAAGCCATTAAGAGCGATGCTGGGAATATTTATATTCCACTATGCATCAACAATTTACTCATATAAATTACCATCTTTCTTGTACTCATTGCGTCGAGTAAGAACGATAAATATACGAAAATGGTTGCGTTTCGATTTAATTTGAGCTTCTTACCACTCCCTGACACGTGTTTCTGGGTCTTCCCGTCATCAGAGAGAGCTTGTAAGAAAACTCAAACTAAACCAAAACGCACAGACTACTCTAGCAATTATAGAAAAAATAATTACCAGAGTATGCTACTAGAGACATCTAGTGATGAAAGATGAAGTTAAATGTGTCGATAGCAATTAAAGTAAATTGTATACTCACGCTTAATCAAGCCATTAAGAGCGATGCTGGGAATATTTATATTCCACTATGCATCAACAATTTACTCATATAAATTACCATCTTTCTTGTACTCATTGCGTCGAGTAAGAACGATAAATATACGAAAATGGTTGCGTTTCGATTTAATTTGAGCTTCTTACCACTCCCTGACACGTGTTTCTGGGTCTTCCCGTCATCAGAGAGAGCTTGTTGATTAAGCGTGAGAGTTGATCATCATCAGATAGTTGATTAAGCGTGAGTATACAATTTACTTTAATTGCCATCGACACATTTAACTTCATCTTTCATCACTAGATGTCTCTAGTAGCATACTCTGGTAATAATTTTTTCTATAATTGCTAGAGTAGTCGGTGCGTTTTGGTTTAGTTTGAGTTTTCTTACAAGCTCTCTCTGATGACGGGAAGACCCAGAAACACGTGTCAGGGAGTGGTAAGAAGCTCAAATTAAATCGAAACGCAACCATTTTCGTATAAAAGATAATGTATTTTTGATAATATTACATTCTCTTAATTTGAACGAAGCCGTGCTTCGGGATGGACGAAATTCGGATTGAGTTAAATGTAAAATTTTTTGTTCTTCTAGACATTAGTCATTTGTTTATTAGTTTTGCTAGCAGCTTACACATGGTGCATTTTAGTAAAATAGGACCGTAAGAATTCGGATTATTCGGGGATTTGTCCTATTTATTTAGTGATATAACAATAGGTTCCCTCCATAATATTGGAAATTTCTAATTGGTCTATATTATGTTGTACAGTTTAAAATTTTTTTTAACGGCTGATATGGTAAGATGGAAGGGATGTTGTTGGGACCTGCAGCTAAATTTTGCAAGTTGAAAGAAAATTTAAGAGTTCCTGTAGTGTAAACGGAGCGTTTAAGAAGTGTCAAATTTAAGAGATCGGAAAGGACATTATACAGGAGGATTTGTTTTTTGAGTATATTCTTGTTTTTAAACCGTTAATAAAAATTTGCGGCAATTCCATTAACGATTTCCTGATCATCGATTACTAAATTACTTTTCTGTAAAAAAGCTGGAATTCTTGTGTGCGTATTTTTTCCTCGCATTTGATTAATTTTCTTCCAGACTTGAGAAGGGGCAGTATTATGAGTTTAAGTGAAAATATATTCTTGCATGACCGTTTCTTACTTTGTTTTAAGATATACCTTGTCTTGGCTCCAAGTTTTTTAAAACAATAAATGTGGTTTTCGTCACTTCTGATTTGACGGTACTTATAAGGAGCAGTTTTGTATCCTTTTACAGCAGTTGCACAACGTTCATACCCCCAAGGGGTTAATTTTATTGTAGAAGTTATTATACCTTTTCCTACGTAAATGTCAGCAGCAAAGAAAATGTTTTTTTTTAATTATATACATCATTATCTATATTTCCAGAGAAGAAAATTTGTTTCATTTGCCGGTCTACTTCATTTTTGAAACTTGCCCAGTCAGCACTAGAAATCTTTCACTTTATTACTGTTCCTGTTCATGTTTCTTAATTATTTGTTATAAGGATGGAAAAATGGTTACTATCATATAGATCATCTACAACATTCCATGTTAGAGAAGGATATATTTTTGAATCGCATAGACTTAGGTCAATCGCTGAAAAATTTTTTGTTGAAATATTGAAATTAGTGATGATAAACCATTATTTAGAAAACAAGTGTCGATAATTTTAGTACGTTTTCTACCACTTTTTCTTTGCCGTACGTGGTTTGTCAACCCCATGCAATGTTGTAGGCATTAAAGTCTTCGACAACTAAAAATTACAAATGGTGCTGGAAGTTGAAAAATTAAGCCTACCAGTTCAGCTTTAGTAGGATTGTAATTCGGTTTCTCCGGGAATTTCGTTCTTATGTGAGGATATCTTCTATAACCCCCAAGAACAATATTGTGATTTTGTTTAGAATTTTTTTAGGCATATTATATTTGGATTGGTGTTGCTGATAAGTTCTTGGATTCTTTCTGAGCGGCAAAAAAATCTGTCACAATCCCATTGAACTAGTAGAAAAGTTGTTAGTGATTGGATTTTTTAGAATTTTGTGAATTTTGTTCGAGATTCTAGACGAAAATATTATATTTTTATGGCCAACAATATCACCAGTAGATTTTACACAGTTAAATAGTTTTAAGTTTTCTTCTGCGTGGTAAATAACTGCTTCTTTTTAGGCATTTGATATTAAATACTTACATTACTTTACTTTATCGTGTCCGGACATGCCATTCATAAAATTTCGGCCCAGTATCGGGCTACGTTGGTTCCATCTTTGTTGGCGAGCCACAAATCTTTGATGGTACATCGATGAGGACAGTTTCTGCATGTAAGAAGATGTTCCATATTCTGTGTTTCTTCACAGTAACAGTTCACATTATTTGGTCGATTTTTCCCCATTTTGCCATGTTTGATTTTACTGGAGCGACCCCCGCTCTTATCTTATTTATAGTTTTCCACGTTTCAAAGTCTAGGGATTGGCCGGTCCATTGAATCTTGGGAAGAGAAAAATACTCAGGCGGTTCATCCTGCAATGTTCCAAGGAAGATTTTACTAGATTTTAGTCGCAATTGTGGTGTTCGAGCTTTGTATAGGTCATGCCGCTCGTCCGCAATCTGTTTAATTTTGTCTATATGCTCTGCAACGCCTCTGCGTGTTGAGGGTTCTACAAAACCCACTGCTTTATATAGATTTTAAGAGTGGGTTTCATGCACCCCATTACTATCCTGCATGTCTCAATACTAATAAAACTATTATTTATAGTTAGAAATTGCAAAAATCGACACCAATTTACAGAGGGATACGTACACATTCACTATCTATAGGCTAGTTAATTTAGATTTTGCATATTGTGAAACAAAGAATGGTTGTATATTAATAATAATTCGGACTGACCAGGATATATAATTTATCGTTGTGAACAGTTTATAAATAACCTTGTTATTTATAAGCTTTTATAAAAATTAAAATCATTAAATTAAACTAATATATATCATAAAAGTGTCTTTTTAAAAACATTCTATTTGTAGAAATATTGATGAGTCCGAAAAACCTGGAATTCGTGCAGCTCTACCACAACTTTTAGGCTTTACTGATCCAAATATTGTAGAATATAATGAATCTTTGATTGAAAGTGTCCAAGACTTGCTTGAAATACATCACTATAATGTTTCGTTTGTAATGAAAAACCTTTCACAGAACTGTACCGAGATGTTGAGATTTTGTTCATGGAACGGAGTTAAAACGAATTGTCATAAATTATTTATCGAAAGCTTGACTGTAAATGGATATTGTTGTTCATTTAATTATGGGTAAGTATGGTTTTGTTGACTATAAATCTGATTTCATATTGTTTGAATATTATACAAGTACTATTATATAAGTACTATAAAGCAGGGATGACTCGCTGACTCAAAACAAATATGGACTATATTTTTCATACCAAAGTACCATGAGTACTATTTTTCACAGTGAAGTAATCGGTTTGTCACAGCTCATCGTCTAGTTAATAAGTTCATTTAGGAAATCAGTTTTTGTTTTTAAGCGAAACTTCAGCTTTATGTTAATAGTAAAAAATTGATAAATTAAATAATGATTATTTTCACTTTAGTTATAAAATAAGACAAAAAAATTATCTATAGACCTTCTTCAGGTTCCTTCTTCTATCGGAGGTTGGAAATCATCATCGTTATTTTAATTTTACTGGCCGCGCTTCTGAATAATTCTAATGAGCTGCAACCGAACCACTCTCTCAAATTTCTTAGCCAGGATATTTTACGTCGTCCTGGGTTTCTCTTCCCTTGTATCTTCCCTTGCATAATTAACCTAAGTAATACGTACTTCTCGCCCCTCATTATATGATCTATATATTGAATCTTTCTAATTTTAACAGTTTTTATGACTTCACATTCTTCATTCTTTGTAACACATCAATATTAGTTACTTTTTCAGTCCACGATATTCTGTGGATTCTCCTGTAGCACCACTTTTCAAAGGAGTTAAATTTTTAATTTCAGACTGTTTTATTGTCCACGCTTCCATGCCGTATAGTAAAGTAGAAAAAACGTAACAACGTAGCATTCTTGTGCGGATCTCTAGATTAAGGTTACGGTTGCAAAGTAAGTTCTTCAATTTTATGAACTTGCTTCTTGCCATTCATATTCTAGATCTGATTTCTTTTGTTTAATCTCCATCTTCAGTTAGCCACGTTCCTAAATATTTATATGTTGTTACTCTTTCGATCGTTGTATTATTGATGAAGTCCGTACCTTTCACATGCATTGTATACATGTATTATATACTGTAGATCTTCCATGTCACTTGCAAATATGACACTTGCAATAATATTATTAATGCTATTTCCGTTGACCAAAATACCTTCCACAATATCCAATAAAGCTTGCCATTTGTTGGAGGCTCGGTCATGGCTTGGGGAGGTGTATCTTCCGACTTCTGCACAGAATTACCCTTCATCGAAAATGGGTCCTTAACTGCACAAAGGTACATTACGGAGATTCTGGAAGAACATGTTATGCCCACCATGACAGGGCTTGGAGAAGACGCAGTTTTTATGCAGGACAACGTTCGACCGCAGGTTGCCAGGATCAGTATGCAATACTTGGACAAGGTTGGAATTACGAGGTTACCCTGGCTAGCTAGATCTCCGGATCTAAATCCCATCAAACATCTCTGGGACGATTTGAAAAAACGTATTTAAACCCATACACCTCCTCCTAACAACGCACAGGAGCTTAAGGATCTGTTAGCGAGAGAGTGGAATAACATACCACAACATGTAATCCGGAGAAAAATTGAGAATATGGCCCGTCGTCTGCAAGAGGTTATTAGAGCAAGGGGAGGCAATACACGATATTAGTCATTGAAATTCCACCGATATTTTACCACGTTCTGTATTTTTCATTTTTTCTTTCGTATGTCTGTTTCATCAATTTGGTTTGTTTTCTGTTTTTTCAATAAAAACAATAAAAAAACCGTTTTTTCTTTCTTTCAAACAAACATTGATGACACATAAAAAATACATTAGCCTAAAAAAAGGTTATTCCTGCACCAGATGAAAAGATATTCAAGAAACTTGAAATTTTCAAGGTGACCCGGATTTTATGATCGCAGGTGTAATTGGGACAACTATATCCGGCTCTTCTTTCTTGCATATCTTGCAAGTTCCATCTATGAGTCGAAGAGCGAAACACCAGCGAAAGTTTTATTTAGGAGAGTTGCGGCTTCCTGCTGATCTATTATTTGGAACTCCCGAACCCCGTGAAGAATATAACGATAGCTACATCCAAAACTTATTTGAAAGAATTGACGATATTCATGTGAAGGTTCAAGAACATTTGAGAATGGAGAGCGATAGAATAGAAGTTCGATTTGACAGACGAGCTAACTGTACCAGGTTCAAGAAAGGAGATTTGGTGTGGTTATATAGTCCAGTACGTTATAAGGGGCGATGTCCAAAGCAACAGAAAACATGGAAAAGTCCGTATTCCGTGGTAGCTCTAATCAATGATGTTGTCTACCGAATCAAACGACCGAGAACAAAAATGAAGATCGTACATCTGCATCCTTAGCCCAGTATCAAGAAGGCAGTGGACTGGCAACTTCGCCAGTCTAAAGGAGGAGGCAATGTTATGACTGATAATTGAATGGCAGCTTTATATAGTGTGTCGAATAATTTAATTTTTCAATGTCAGTTAGTTAGTTCAGCATTTTATACATTTTTAATTAAGTTTGACTTCGTATTCCACGTGTTTCAAGAAAAACACGGTACAATATCAAAATAATCAAGTTGCAAACTATAGATTTACCAATAAGAAACAAACCTCTAAGAAACGAAATAATGTATATGTAAATCTATATTTAGGTCTATAATAACACACACTGCTAAAACGAGTCCACAAACTAGTACAACAAGAAGATATCTGGAAACAAGTGAAATAAGAATCATGAGAAGAACAGGAAATACACTGATGAACATATCAAGAAGTAGCGACATTAGAGACACTTACAGAATAGACAGCATAAACGAATTGGTACAATTTTGAATGGGATACTATAATATTTACAATAGTACAATTGCAGGAAAAAACTAGAAGAGACCGAGATAAGTCACTAACCGAGAAAAGAAACATAGTTCGACCTAGAAAGAGATGAAGTGACAATATTCCTATAGAATATGCGGCAATATTAAAAAAATAGGGCATATGCTTAAATGAAAGTAGTAGTAAAAGAAAAAAAAAATGAAAAATCTAACAAAAAAATAAATGAAAATAATCTATAAGGTTGATTACACTTAAGAGGTAACAATTTATAGATAAACAAATACCATAACAGACAATTAAGTAATATTTACGATAATATTTAAGATATTTAATAATACATACTAAGTTTTACCTAACATTCTTGTGTAACAAAGTTATTACAAAACTTTAAATTGGTTCACAATTTTAAGGAAACTTCAAAATATCGGAACAAGATGAAAACCGGAATTACAAACTATTCAAAGGTATCTACTCCTAAAACATAATTTGGCATACTTTATTTGGCCCCCTTTTGAGTTTAATTATTCACCAAAGTTTATCCAGTAAAAGAGCAACATTAATAGACAAATGTATAGGGTGCGATATTAGTGCGAGCAAGTCCAATGATTTATTTGCCATAAGAGATGTAAAAAAAATATTTAGCTAACAGTTGTAGCATAGGACCATACTTTAAAATATTTTGAAATATACGAGACAACCCATAATAACAGGGTAAAACAAACTTATCTTTTTTTTAAAGGAACACCCTGTATATCTTTACATATTTGGACTCTTTCCGATTTTCCTTTTTTTTTCAATAAAAAGGTTTAGTAGTGTTATATGAGGTAGTTTAAAAGATAATTACGTTTTCTCAGTAATTTCATAGCAAACTGTATACCTATAGACCTATAGCAAACCCTAAAGGTACTTACTCATAATACATGACCAAATTATAATTAGAACTTACTCCACTATTAATAATAATAATTCTCAAAAGAATAAGAAATGGATTTAAACGTAGCTAGCATCCTATAAGAGTATAATAAATAAATACTTGTAAATCATAGAAAGTATTGTTACCTTATGTTATTGTTATGAATTGTCAACAAACCGGACACGCTGTATCACCTTACTAATAGTACCTAAAGCCATAGTAACAAACCAAACTTTAACTTACCTTTTTTCCTTCAATTTGATCTGAACGGATATAACTGGATTTGGAAGTAAGTATGAAAGAAACTGGTGGGTTTTGTAACAAATTCGTAAGGTTGCTATCAAATTTTATTGGGAGCTGGCGATTTTAGGCACGAAACAAACATAATGACATCTGAAAAATTGCACATCTGAAAACAAAGATAGTAAACAACATATGTAAAAAGTATATGTGGAGTTAGCGGATATTGGAATTTATACAACTCATATAATCCTTCAGTGTAATGTATTTAAAAAATTACTATTTTAGTGAATTAGCTACCGAGAGTTTATATACACCCTACAATGGAGTGAATACTGGAATTTTGGCAATTTTGGATCCAATGCCTCAAACCGTACGATTCTCATCTCTACATTTTTCAGGATTTAAGGTAAACTAGTTATGTATTCTTGACACTTTTAATTTTTTTTTTGTATTTATACATATATTTGTACACAAAATGAGCTACACTGTACATAAACTAAAGTGAAACACTGGGATAACTATAAGCAATTTATACAAATGTATAGTTTTAAAGATTTGTAATGAATTATTTAAATCAATACTTAGGATATAGTCAATTTGTTCATGTTTTGTGTATAACCATGTTCTAAAAACATAAACTAATCGGATTAAAAACAACTGCATGGACATTTATGGATTTTTAATTTTAATTTTTTTTCAATATTCTTTTTCTTTCTTTATTTGTTGGCTCGAATCCTTGTGCATCTGGCAGTGCATTTGGTAGTATTGCAGCTCGTCTTGCTCTAGGCAATGCTGCAACACAAAAAATGTAAAAAAACTAAAGTGTCAAAGTTTTGTTTTGTTTATTTATGTGTTTTTTCTACTTGGTCTTCAAATGAGGTTAGTCAATTGTGTACTGAATGAGCACTGGGCCCATATAAATAAAGAATATATACATATATTTAATTTATTTCACTGGTGGTGAGAGGTATTAGTTTGAAACAAATAGCACAACACAGGAAATTTAGACTTTTCTCGCTCCAGGGCAACGGCGGAACTTTTCACAAACCGAAATGTTGCCTCGGTTTAACAAGTACTGAGGAGGGAATTGGAGGATGTTTAAAAGACGTGGGGTCGGGATGAATTTATCATAAATTCAGCTTGTTAATGTTTAAGTGGTTAATCACTGTCTTTAGTTGTTCACAAGTAAGGTTTTGTAACATATTTTAAGCATTTGAATTTTTTGGTACTCCTAATTTTGTGAATTCACTTCTCAGATTAAATTGTTTGGATTTTCTTATTGGACATTCAAGAATAATGTGGTCAAGATCCTCAAGTTTTCCGCATTCACAGTATGGGTGGTTTTTTACTCTTAATCTATATAGATTCCAGCCTGTGCAATAATGTCCTGTTCCCATTCTTATTATATTTGTCAAATGCCTTGTATCTATGTATGGGAATTTATGAAACCATCGTTTTTCTGGGAGCGTTAATTGTATTTCTGAATACCATTTTCCTTTAATTTGAATTTTTGATTTCCAATGAGTGTTGTGTTAATTTTTTATATTTATTTTTAAAGCTGGCCAGAGTTCTGTGTGCTTTACTTTTATCTCCGGAGGTATCTTAAGACACCTGCCAATGTTTGTCAAATTATCCACATGTTGATTTTCCTCTACTCCTGAATGAACTGAAATCCAGCAAAGTCTATAGTTTTTCCAAGTAGAGTTGGCCTCAATAAATATTTTTTTCGTTTGTAGTGCAATATAATCACTTTTTGAATTAATACCTATGCAGTTTAATTCTTGTATAGCGCGTCTAGAATCACTAAAGATAATACAATCTTTGATGCCCCTATTTCGGCATACAGATACACCCTTATTAATGGCTACTATTTCTGCTGTACATATATTCATAATTGAAGGCAGCTTGGATGAAAATGAAAAATCTATGTCAGGGATATACAGTCCATAACCAGTTTGTGTTTCCTGATAAATTTCGCATTTTGATGCATCAGTGTAAACAAAAATATATTTTAGACAATTTCTCAGTTACTATTTTAAATATTGTTTTTTGATTGATACCTGTTTTATTGGTGTTTAATTGAATTATGGGGATCTGACCATATACACCTGACCATATACATCTGTTTTGTGGACTATTTTTTATACGGTTTTAGATAATCAATGCTTCTACTAAGTATGGACGCTCTTTCTGTCTCCAGTAACCAAAGTTGTGATTACATGCCTGGCTTACTTCATGTGTTAACTCCAACAGTGGATGCTTTTGGTAGCTATACATTTTTGACATGGATTTTGTTGCTAGCCATCTCCTTTTAAATTCAAGGGTCATCTCCCCTGTTTCTGATAACAGAACTGTATTGGGGGTTGACTTCATGCACCCTAGAATTAGCCTTAGTGCTTGATATTGTATGGTGTGTAGTTTTTTGTAGGGTTTGCTTGCTTGATGGCTTTAAAAATATACTACCAAAGTCAAGATGAGATCTTACTAGTCCATAATAAGCTATAAGCAATGTTGTAGGGTCTCAACCCCACCAAACTCTACAGAAGGACCTCATTACATTGATTCCTTTACTGGCTTTACTTTTAATGTTGTCAATATGTGGGTTTCAATTTAAATTTTCTGTGAGAGTTACACCCAAATATTTTATTTGTTATTTGTATGGGATAGTCTGATGTTTGATACTAATATCTGGGTATGTATCTATGCTCTTAGTTTTTACAAACCATATAGCCTCACTTTTGTTTATCGAAATTTAGAAATAGTGTGTATTCAGCCAGTTGTGTATGTCAGCTAGGAATAAATTTGTAGATATTTACTTAATAGAAATAGATCGTCTGCATATGATAGTAGAACAAATTTATTTGGAATTATGTCATAAATGGAGCTGATGTATATGTTGAAAAGTAAGGGACTGAGAGGTGATATCTGAGGTAGCCCTTGTGTTGTGTAGCCTGGTCCCACAAGGTTTTCTTCATTGTCTTTAATGTATATTTTTGTATTGTGAGGAATATTGAATATGATATTAATTAGTTCAATTGGAAGGTTTAACTCTAGCATTTTTTATATAAGAGATATATATTGACTATATTGACATGGTCATAAGCAGCCTTTATGTCTAGTAAAACTCCAAGTACATATTTGTTCTCTGATAGGGCAGCTTGAATATAGGTTGTAAGAACAGCAATATTGTTCTGAATTCCTATTCCTTTTTTAAATCCTGATTGAAAGCAATTAAATGTTTTTCTGTGTTCCATTATTCACTCTAGTCTATTTTTAATAATTCGTTCCATTACCTTATCCATGTATTATGAAAGAGCTATTGCTCTGTAGCTGTCTACTAGTTCTGGATTTCTGGTTGGTTTGAGAAATGGTAGTATGATTTTTGTTTTCCAGCTCTGTGGGATGGTCTTGCCTTTTAATGTGTCATTGTATATATTAAGTAAGGTTTTTTGTGCTGTGACTGGTAGGTACTTTACCATTGAGTATGTGATTTTGTCATTGCCAGGTGCTGTATCTTTGTATTTAATACAAAGTTGTAGTTCGCTCATAGAAAATGGTTTAAATGTATTGTTCTGAAGCTATTTTCTTGTGGCATTTTAAAGTAATTACTATTTAAATGGGAATAAGCCACAATTAAAGGTTCAAGTACGTTTATTGACGTTTCAATTTCCACTTTGGAAATCGTTCTCAAAATACAAACATTTGTACTAATGTTTAACGCTAAACGTACTTTAACCTTTAATTGTGGCTTATTCCCATTTAAATAGTAATTGGTTTAAATGTGTGATTATTAATTTCTGGTTTGAAATCTGGGTCTATATGGCAAGCTGATAAATTTTCTAAGAGGCTTTCACAAATTAGTTTGTCTTTTACCTGAAGCCCAAATATAGCTTATATCTGAGTTTCTATTCAGTGTTCCACAGAATTGTCTAAATTTATTTTTCTTTTTTTGTTTTAGAAACATTTTTATTGCTGCTATTGTTTTTTTGGCAATTACATAATTATCCACTGTGAATTCTGATTTTAACTTCAGTAAAGCATTTTTTCTTTTCTTGATTTTTTGAGAGCATTTCTGGTCCCACCAGATACACCCTACTTTGTTCTTTGTCCTAGCGTTACTAGTATTACGTGTTGCATCTAATGCTACCTTTTCCATTGTTTGTACTAAACCATTGTATGTAAGGTGTTCTATATTTGGTGTCAAGTTTAATATTTCATAATATTTCTTCCAATTGGCTTTTTTCAAGTTCCTTTCTACAGCATTTTCAGAGACATTTTGTAGGGAGTTTTGTATTGTTGATCGTGTGGGGAAGTGGTCGCTGGATTCTGGGTCCTGTATGTTGTCAGATCTATGGCACTGCGCCTTTGTCCTGGACGGGTTAGCCTTGTTGGAGTTCCATCATTATGTATAAACATATTTTTTTCATCCACAAATTCCTGTACCTGAATACCATTTGTATTACCTATTTCACAACCCCATGAGATGTGGTGTGCATTGAAGTCTCCCATTATTATGATGAATCCTTGTAGGAGTCAATTATCGATGATAATTTTTTTTTTGGGTTAATTTATTAGTAGGGCGTGAATAAATATTAACAATATTATAGTTTTGTATTTTGATTATTATTAGTCTAATTTTATTTGTTTCAAATTTTTTCTCACAGTGCAATATTTCATATTTAATCTTTTTTTTTAATCAGGCTAGCAATGCTTGTATACCTTCAATCACATTATTTCTGATTATATCATATGATTTGATGTTATATTTGTGTATGGGTTTCAAGAATGTTTCGTTATTGTAAAATAATATTAGGATACTCCTCTCTTATGAGTGATCTTAGGTTACTGTAGTGTGAGTTTACACTTCGGATGTTCCATTGCATCCAAGAATTTTAGGTTTGTGTTAGCCATTTTGTAAGTTGGTTATCAATGTAGAGAATTGGAGTTTTGTTTAATTTATCTTGGATTAGTCCTTACCTATATGTCTAGGTTGAGTTTAGAAAAAAAATTGTATTTTTGAACAATTGTTATTATATAAAGTTGTTAATTATTATTGTGTAATAAACTTAAATTAATGTAAATGTTTATAAAAATTAAAAAAAAATTGTAAATTTTAATTATTTTAGATTTACATTTTACTTCAATAATTGGTGTATTTAAAAAGAGTTTATAACATTCTTCAACTGTGGTCTGTTCTAACGATTTTGTGGTTTGTATGTTTAATGTATTTAAATTATCTTTGTCTGTATTACTACAAGAGATTTTAATAGTGTTTAGTAACTAAGGTCTATAATTTAATTGTTCCTGTTTTCCATTCGGTGTTATTAGCGATTTGTTGTGAGATATTTTGTCAAAACTTGTTTTTTTTAATGGAGGAAGTGTAGTAACTGTGGCTATGCTTGAGAATGTTCTTTTTAATTTCCCTTTAAGCTACTATTATTGGAGATTGAGGATCTTTCATGAACCTGTATATGATTTTCTGATTGTTGTATTTTGTTTTGGAGTGAAGAAAATTCTGTTTGGAGAAAATGATATGTTTGTTCATTTTTATCTGAAGAGGAGTTGGTAGGTATGTTTTGGAATGTAGGAGGTTGGCTTCATAATGGTTTATATTCTGGTAGACCATGGTTTTTTTATTGTATTGTATACATTGCCGTTCATATTCTGGACAACATTTGTTTGTTGCCTCATGTTCCCCCGATTTGCAGAAGAAACATAACTTTGTACAAACTATTTGTAGGTTTTCCTCTAAATCATGTACACTGCCACAATTATGGCATTTTTTATTATTTTTGCATTGATTTTTTGTATGACCAAAAGCCAGACAGTTGAAACACTGTGTGACTTTTGGTACATACGGAACAAGTGGAATCGATAAATAACAAAGTTTGATATTTCTGTTCATTATTATTCCTTCAAAAATTATTAATACTGTTCCCGTTGGGGTATATTCAAAAGTAATGTCAGTTTTTTTTTTGGTTAAATCTTTTAACATCTAATATTTTAAAAAGACTTTCGCCCATATTTTTTATATTTTCTACTGAAAATTAAGGATTTATAATGTCCCTAGCTATTGTTTTACATGTGACCGAATTTCGCGGAATATATATTTTATATTTGTCTTTTAATTTATTATTATTAACAAAATTGTTTGCTGCATTAGCTGATTTAAAATGTACACCAATTTTATTTTTTCCATTTTCCTTAACTTCTAATATATCTTTTATTTGCAGTTGAAAATTATCTTTTGCTATTTTTAAGTGATTATATCGCCCTACAAAATGACCTTTTCCGATTTCCTCAATAAAAACTATAAATGGCCCTATTGAATTGGCATTATATGTTAAGTTGTTTAAAATTTTATCGTTTTTATTAATATATTTCCTTTTTTGTTCTGTTTTTTTAACAACTTCATTCGTACTCATATCGATATCAAAGCTTTGAGAGTTTAAATTTCCAAGGTCAGGCGGAGGATCTCCGCCAGATTTTTCGTTCATTTTAATTTAAATAATCAAAAAAAGAAAAATAAATATGTAAAAAAAGAATTAAGAGCGTAGGCGCAAAATTTCGGGCCAATGCTTTTTAAATGCATTCATTTTTTTCGAATCCTGAAAAAACTAATAAGTATTTTTGAAAAATTTAAACGCAGAATGAAAGAATACATTATTACTGAGGGCTGAAAGTCCCTGAAAACTTCTATAATGTTTATTTTAATAAGTTACAGGGGTGAAAAAAAAAGAGAAAATTTAGTGTGATTTTTAATTTCAAATACCTCATTCAAAAAATTTTTTTGTTTATTCTAAGGGACTTTCGGCCCTCGGTAATAACGTAATCTTTCATTATGTGTTTAAATTTTTCAAAAATAATTGTTAGTTTTCTCAGGATTCGAAAAAAATGAATGCATTTAAAAAGCATTGGCCCGAAATTTTGCGCCTACGCTCTTAACCAGTAAAGATGTAGATATTAAAAAATGGAATAGGTTTATTCAACAAAGGTAGTATTAGTAAGATCTCACCACTCAGAGATTTCAAATTTGCCTCCAGTTGACATACGTCCGTCACTACGCATTTCTTTCAACCGAATCCTTGTTTCAATATTATTAACGGAGTACGGTCCTGACAAGAGTTGTAACCAGTACGTTTATTTCGGCTTTTGATATTTTTGTGTTTAATTGCAAATAATGCAATAATTGCAAAGTTATAAATTACAGTTGAAGTGTACCAAGATTAATTGGGGCTGTAAGTTTAAATATTTCTTATTTGTTAAACTTAAAGTTGCATTCTAAACTGGATTTATTAGCTTTTTTTAAATGATTCATCGATCGTAAATAATTATAAATTTATCAATAATAAACAACAACCATTGTTGTTTTTTGCTAGGGCGGAGAGGTACTATATTTTTGCTACTGCAACGTCTCTTATTCCTTGCCAGCATCACAGCAGAAATATCCTACTAAAGATCAAGCAATTATTTTTAGTGCTATAAATAACGCCCGTCTTCAGGATTATTTAATCCCGCTAGGCACTTTAATTAATCCAAAAAAAATATTATTCTCTTCTCGTATATCTAACAATAGAATATGTATGTATCTAAATAGTAAATTCAGCGTAGATGAATTTATGGAGAAATATGGCTCTATTAAAGTGCAACGAGAAATCTTACGATCTAGAAGACTTATAACGCCTGCTGAAAGGCTAGTGTTATCTAACGTCACTCCAACAATTCCAAATGATGTACTTATCCCAGAATTAAAACAAATGGGCTTTAACCTCGTTTCCCCTATAACGTTCTTAAAAATCGGTGCTACACTAACAGAGTGTAACCACATATAAAGCTTTAGAAGACGACAAATATTTGTCAGTCCACATAATATCACTATCCCAGATTCTATTGAAATAAATTATGAAAAAACCTCTTACAGAATTCTTATATCTTAAGTCAATCTGACTTGTTATACATGTTAGCAATTAGGCCATATTTCAAACAATTGTCCAAACAACAACAGTATACCATCAACCACTCAACCAAAATTCCAAAATTCAACTATACCGAATCCTACTTCTACGCAAAATTCAAATACACATACTACGATACCATCTTCAATTCTTTCTATTCCAGAAATTTTACAACCGCCTAGTGAAATGAAAATAACTACAATTGCCGATGAGAACATTTGCACTAAAACTTCAACTGTAAAACCATCGGAAAAAAAGGATCCACAAGCTTCACTGAAAATCACGAAAGATTCACCCTGTTCATCTGTGAAAAGAAGCACTGACGAAACATTATCTCCCCTCATCGAAAATCTAAATTCAAATACCCAATTATTTACTCCCTCACCCATATCTCACAAAATCAAATCATCACTTTTAATTGAAAATATCCAAGGCAGTCAATCACCTATAGAAATTGTCAAGGAATATACATCCGATTTTCTTGGTCTAATAAATATATTAACCATATCTTACCCATACATATCTGAAAAAACTACTAAACATCGTTTCACCCGTCTTAAAAATAAATTGCAACACTACCTAGGTAACGATTTTACAGACAGTTAATTATCCTCCCTTGATGCATAATGTTCAACTCTATACTACAGTGGAATATTGATGGACTATTCCATCGCCTACCTATGTTACAAATCATTCAATCAGAATACTCCCCAGAAATAATATGCCTACAAGAAACTAACCTTACTCCTTTGAATATATTCTCACTGATGAGTGGTAAAAAATGGCAATCTTGGTAAAAAATTTAATAGACCATGAAGCCTGTTTACTCATAACAGATCTCGAAGCCATTACGGTAAAGATTTCAGAACCACATAGAAAATTCTACATCTGTTATATTTACTTGACTCCCAACATACAAGTTAGTTACGAAGACCTCCGCAAACTTATTGATAAGATATCCACACCACGCCTAATTTTAGGTGACCTGAATAGCCATAATACAATTTGGGGCTCACAAAATACAAATTTAAGGGCCAAATATTAGAGAACATTATTACAGATTTTCATCTAAACTTTTTAAATGATGACAACCCTACTAGATTTAATATATCGACAGGTGAATCATCAGTTCTAGATCTTTCTGTATGTGATCCTAACTTAACCATAGGTTTAGACTGGGCAGTATTGCTTTTAAAGCCTCTTAAGACTGGGAAGTGATCACTTTCTTATAGGTATTACGAATCTCAACCATGTGCAGAAACATCAAGAATTTAGTCCAAAGTAGAAAACTAAACGCAGATTGGGACCCATTTTCTCAATATATTGATAGTCATATATCTAGGACCCAAATATCCAATGATATTGAAGAGACCATTAAATCACTCAATGATATAATTTTAAAAGGTGCTATATTGTACATTGGTAAAACAAAACAAATACAGGGACGTACACCAGTACCGTGGTGGTCTAAAGAATGCGAAGAGGTCATAAAAAATAGTAAATCTGCTTTTAATAATTATAAGAAGCACAAGACACCGCAAAACAGAATTAATTTTAAAATATTAAAGGCAAAAGCTCAACATACTATAACGCAAGTTAAAAGGAATTCATGGCAGAAGTTTGTATCGAAAATAAATAACAAAACTAGCTCCAAGAAAATCTGGCAAAAAATTAGAAAAAATTGTGGTACTCCGCAGAGGACTTTTGTCAAACACTTGAAAGTACAAAATAAAATAGTATCCTAAGATGAAGATATTGCAAACGGATTTTTACAAAAGCCTCTCAAACGACAAAAATCCACGTGCAGATTCTTCAAATTCCTCATCTGATACCTATACTCTTCCTAATAATAAAAATCTTAACGTAGCAAGTAATAGTCGCATTACATTTTAACAACTTAATTCAGCACTTTCAAGCCTAATGGTCTTTTATACCTCCGTATTTCCTAAATTTCGGCGGACTGTGGGAAAGCGAAGTAAGAACAGTTAAACATTTACATAGAGTTTTGGGAAACGCGCACTTAACATTTGAGGAATTTTGTTTATTTATTCGTTGCTTTTGCAGATTGAAACTGTAATAAATTCCCGACCGATTCATCCTTTATCCTGTGATCCAAATGATCTCTCCCCATTAACTCCTGCACATTTTTTCATCGGAAGACCACTTATTACCAAAATTCCAGCATATTCAGCAGCTTTCTCAGGGTATATGGGAACGATGGAACAAAGAATACATCTCTGAACTACAAAAACGTACCAAATGGACTATTACTTACGGTAAAGTTGCGGAAAACACGTTAGTGCTCATAAAAGAGGACAATTTACCTCCATTAAAGTGGAAGTTAGGTAGCGTGATCGAACTGATACGCGGTAGTGATGGTGTAGCCAGAGTTTTTAAGATAAAGACAGACAATGGTATCATTACTCGTTCTTTTTCCAAGGTGTGTCCGTTGCTCGTTTCGGACTAAGTGCATTTCAAACATTCGAACATTTAGCATTAGCAGTCGATTTTGTTGGCATTGTTTGCCAAGGCGGGGGCCACATAACAAGGCGAAACAATATTATACAGGGTGGTCCTTAAGTAATTGTACAAAAAGAAACAGTAGATTCTACACTTTAAAATATTACGATTTAAGCCAAATTGCTTTAATAAAATGTTGATATTAAGAAAGATACAGGGTGTTAAAGTGGAAATTTAAAATTTTATTTTTCGCTATAACTTTTACGTTTGTAAATATTTTTGGACAAAAATTTACAGTTGGAGCTTTTGAGTAGGATTAATTATAATTTTATACTTACTTTAATGTAACTAATAGAGGGCGCCACATATGCCACATGTGTGGCACAAATTTGCGCCTAACTTTTTTGTCCTTTAAGTTAGTTCCATTTGTGTTAAAAAATGTTAAAGATACATCATTTTTACAAAGAAAAGGTATACTTGTTAGTAACCTAACAATTTAACCATTTTCGAGATAATCGCATTTTATAAGTAAGCTGCATAATAATTCTGTAATTGTATAGTAATTGTATATATATATATATATATATATATATATATATATATATATATATATACTTATATATAAGAGATCGAAATGAAGTGAATAATAAGATACTGAACTGACATAAACTTTTTCATGACCAAAGCGGTCATTTGTCAAACTAGTGCTTCTAAATAAAAATCATTAATCTTTATCTATTCTTTGATTTCTTCACAATAAATGTATTTTCAGGTAATAATAAATGATCCCACAGAGTACCCCGGATCGCAATCTACAACTAAAATGGTTTCACTTGGAAATATAGCATTTCTTCATCTATTTGGATCAAAAATGACTTGTAGTGATGCAGTACAATTATTACCTATTAGTCATAGAGATTGTGTATTTTCTGAAGAACATCAATTGGATTCATTTAAAGAATATAGTGATTCAAGTTGTCTCACTGAATGTGAAGCCAAATATTTTTATAAGATTTGCAAATGCGTTCCATATTACTACAATTTTTTAAGTGAGTACAATTTTTTTTACTGATATATGTATATACTATATATACACTGATATATGACTATATCAATTTATTTATACAGTTTGGGTCAATAATGAAGTATATGCTCTTTTTATATTTAATTAATTATTTATTTATTTATTACGAATGTAATTTTCTTTTCTTCAAGCGGCATCTCCACTAAGAAGGTTGCCTATCATCATTGCAATTTTTACTTGAGTCTAAATTGATCATAACAGTAGATGATTTCAGAATTCAGAGAACAGAATTTCAAGAGAACCTCTCTCTTCAGTTTTCAGCTTAGCATTTCACAGTATTTTATGTTGCCTAACTGATGGTGTACACTTAATTGATATTTTGTGAAAGGTATATGTACAGTTTAATAACCTAAAAAGTGTTGAAATATTTGTAAGAATAATAACAGTTACAAGCACAAGCCGAAGCTGTTTCCGTAAGCAGTAGAACAATAATTTATAAACAGCATGATGAAAATTTACCAACTACTTCTAACACTAAACAGAATAAAGAAAATAAAATAAATAATTGGGCAATAGATAATTTAGGAAGAAAAGAAAATTTACCAACTACTCCTCATACTAAACAGAATAAAGAAAATAAAATATGTAATTGGGCAAAAGATACAGATTTGGCTTGTATCCTGAGAAACAACAGTTTTCCATAACAGAATTATACGCAATATCGAGATATGACAGCTGTGGATATTTTCGAACAATTTTTTGATGATGAAGTTGTTGAATATTTAGTAAATATAGTAAATATGCGTTATTTATAAATTGTCCAAATCCAAAGATTACGTTGGGCAAAATGAGATGTTTTCTTGGTACACTCATTGTTTCTGGATATTGGGATCTTACTTCTAGAAGAATGTTTTGGGATTCAGGTGATGGTGTAAGAAATAACATGGTATATCAAGATATGGGACATGACCGTTTTGACCAAATTATGAGATGCGTGCACTGCAGTGACAACACAAATCTACATTAAGATGAGAAAATGTGTAAACTTAGACCTTTGATGAATTTATTAAAAGACAAATTTATAAAATATTTTGTATCCCAAAGAGAAATTAATTATGATGAGTCCATAATGGAATATTATGCTCGCCACGGATGCAAACAAACAATACATCCGTCGCAAACCAATACGTGTTGGGTAAAAAGTTTGATCTCTCAACACTAAAAAAGAAGATTTGATCAATTTTGAAGTATACCAAGAATCCACTTCAAATGCCAATGTGGATGATCAAAAACAGTATGGTAAACCAACAGAACGTCTCATCACTTATAAATGATCTAGATATTGAAGTCAGAGAGCTACCGTTTAGATTTTATTTTAGATTTTATTTCGAGAATTTGTTTACTTCTATGAATTTGCTTATATACATAACAGAAAATGATTACGGTGGAACTGGAACAATTAGAGAAAACAGCGTTCCTAAGACTTTGAAATCGGTAAAAGAAATGAAAAAGACAATTCCGTTGTCACTGTGATATCTAATGTTCATGGGGTATTTCCTCCAACCTCAGCTAACAGATATTGTGCTTCTCAAAAGAAAAAGATAGCAATTCCACGGCCTGACGTTATAACCCAATATAACAACTACATGGGAGGCAATGATCATATGGATGCTAATATCAATTGTGTATCGGATTGGATTTAGGGGAAAAAATAGTGGTTTTCCATCTCCACATGGTTGTTCGAGGTCAGCATTCAAAATGCGTGGGTTTTAGCCAGAAGCACGGAGAAAAAAATTGCCAACTTCAGTTTAGAAGGGAAATAGTTCAACGCTACGTATCAAAATAAATAAATTCACCTAAAGGAGCTGGCCGTCCTTCAACATCTGCTGGGGACTCATCTTTTTCCAAATGTGCCTATCTTCTAGAGATGGTGGCGACCACATTGAACCATCTTACGTTAGACCAGTCCACTTTCTAAGATTGGCCAGCCAGGATATACGTCTATGTCTAGGGTCTCTCTTACTCTCAATCTTGCCTTGTGGAATCAACTGTAGAAGTCGGTATTTATCATTACGCATGATGTGGCCGAAGTAAGCCAATTTTCTGTTTTTTTTATGGTGTTAATAATTTCTTTGTCTTTTCTTAGCCTCTGAAGAATAGTTATGTTACTTGTATGGTATATATATATGAGACCCTCAACATACGTCGGTAGCACCACATTTCAAATGCCTCTAATCGTTTTATGGCATCTGCTGTAAGACTCCAGCTTTCTACTCCATAGAGAAGGGCAGACAGGGGACTCTAGAGTTCAAGAAAATATTCAGTTTGGTCGGTTTAACCATTACATTGAATACGTGCCTAATTCCAAACGAAGACGTTGTGCAGGGGCTAATCATGTAGGCAGTGCCGTACGAACGCAATGCCAAAAATGTTATATTGGGTTATGCATTAGATCTTTTGCTTCCTTTCATACAAAAAATAGTTTATACTTATTTGTTTACTGTTTAAAAATTACGTTTAATTTTATTTTTCAATCAATTTTCAAAAAAAAGACGTTATTTCCACATACCTTAAATTCCTAGCTTTCCATATAAGGCATGGCCTCTAACTAAAAAAAATATTTAAACAAATGTGCTAGTTTAAGTTATAAATTGCTTAGAATATGTGTCTCATGTGTACATTTAAAATTTAGCACTATCTTAAAAAAATAATTCAGGCATTAATGGATTAACTAACACATCCCTCACCTTGCATTGGTACTTATGTCTACCTGTAAAATGTTCCTCAGTTTCTATTTCTGTTCTATTGTTACCTATTGAAAATGTGTTTATCCTTGCAATATTTTAATATTGCTTATCCTTCAATATTTTATTATAACTTTTAAGATATAGAGAAATCTTGCTACAAACAATTTAAAATAATAAAATAAAAAGGATATCCTTATAATATCAGTAAAGAAAAATGTTGCGATGTTGCAGAGTCACCAGGCTGAAATGAAGGGATTTCTAACAGTACTGCCACAATTAGTCGCATGGCTCCTGTAGATCTTTTCATAAGTTAATTTGCTCTTTGTCAAAATTGTCTTTACTGTTCTGATGACGACCAATTAGTCAGAAATACGTATTTATGGTTGCCTTTCACCTTCATCTATTTTCTTATTTACTGAGTTGCTAGTTTTGCCAAATATTTTTTCTTATCTATATTATACCAGTCTGGCATTAGTTAACATTCTTTTTTGTTTTTAAAATGTTTTGGCTTATTTTTCTCAGATTTTCAAAAAATTAAAATTAAAATAATTCAGATTGCAAAATTTGATTGATTGAACTTAAGTTTAGAAGAAGAGACTATTAAGAGTTGTAAGGCTTTTAAGTATTTAGGGTCAATGATTAGCTGAGATGGTACTTGTATGAAAGATATAGAAATGAAAATAGCACGGGGAAGACAAGCCACAAGAGCACTTCATGGAGTGATATGGAACAACACTCTAACCAAAGAAAACAAAAAGAGGATCTTTCAAAGCATAGTGATGAATATTACCCTATATGGAGCGGAAGTATGGCCAATGACAACAACAATACGAAATAAAATAAGAACAGTTGAACTGGACTTTATGACAAGATGTCTACAAATCACAAGAGCGGATAGCATAAGAACGGAGGAAATATGGAACAGAATGGAAGTAAAATGCACAATTACAAAAAAGTTGGAAAACAGAGCCCTGCAGTGGTACGGGCATGTACAAAGAATGTCAGAGCATAGGATTTTATAGATGGAAAATCATATTATGTGATAAGTATGGCATAAAAAAGCAAACTGTTTCAGACAAAAAAAAAAATAAAAGCAAAATAAATAAATTTGCATTACTGTATGATGTAGGAGAGAATATCAATCTCAGAAAACGAATAAAATTGGCTCGTGAAACTTCACTAGAAGAAGCAATCTTAAAATGGTACGGCCAATAACGTTCTAGTGGGGTCCCGGTCCGGGCAATCTAATTGAGATCTGCTGCAATTAAATTGGCAAATCATATGGACCTACCATTCAGAGCAAATGATCGATGGCTCTGACGTTTTCTCAAAAGAGGCACGGAATCATGAATAAAAGGATTTACAGAGAAGCTTCAAGTGCCCCAAAAGAAGAAATAAAACCTTTTAGGCAAGAAATTGTAGAACATATAAGAAACGAAATGCTATTAGAATCTCAGATTTACAATAATGACGGAACTGGTTTGTTATGGCGTACTTTGCTGAAAGCACATAACCCTCCAAATATGAAAAATCGAATTCTGGAAGAAAAATCAGCAAGGACAGGATCTCGGCGGCATTGCTTTGTGCTAACGCCGATGAATCGCGTAGATTGACTCCTGTAATGGTTTACAAATCTCGTAAACCTAGAGTTTTAAAAGATGTAATGCATCATCTGCCCGTTTTATATTATAGCTCTAAGAAGGCATGGTTCACTTCAGATATTTTTAAAAATTTGTTTTTCAAAGAATTTGTACCTTCGATGAGAAAATTTCACGAAAAGAAATTGGGAATATAGCCAGAAGAGGTGAAATGCTTATTGCTTTTAAAAAACGCTCCTGCTCATCCCTCTGAAAATATTCTACGTTCAGAAGATGTCAACTTTAGCTGTATATTTTTGCCAAAAAATATAAGATCGTTTAAAAAAACATACAGAAGTTAAAACACTTCACGATTGTATTTAGGTATATAAAAACATATAGTTAAAACTTTTACAAGTGTCGCCAAAATTTATACAGTAGCATAACGTTTTCGATCTAATCAGATCATCTTCAGTGCCTTATGTACTTGAAGCTAACAATGAATTTGTGGTTATGACATCCATATATGGGTTTACACCTTCCAAAATTAAATTATATGTTGACTCTAGGTCGATGATAATGGATAAATTTAAGACACAGCAGAGAGACATGTAGCTCCTCAAGTATTAAATTTATCCATTGAAGGTCATGACCCCATATAAACTCGACGAGGACCAGCGGATGGAATCAGCTGAACTCCTCTTCCCCACTAAAGAAATCCAAAATTTTATAAAAATCTTTCCAACAATGGTAGACGAGTTCACAGAAGAAGAAATACGAACCGCTGACCAGGAAATGAAGACAGGGAAAGCTCCCAGCCTCGACGAGCTGCCACCATAGGCAATTAAAATTGTAGCTACTGAGAAACCAGGTTTGATCAGAAGAATATGTAACAACCTACTGTAGAAACAAGAGTTTCTCAGGGACTTAAAGGAAGCGAACCTAGTTCTACTCCTAAAGCCTGGGAAACCCCCCGATTCAGCATCCTCTTATCGGCCAATATGCCTCCTGGACTTCCTTGGTAAGTTCTATAAAAGACTTATCAAGAAAAGGCGGGAAGGCGTGTTGGAAGATATGAGAGTGTCATCAAATTAACAGTATGGGTTTCTTAAAGGTAGATCGACAATCGATGCCGCGACCTGGATAAGAGACGCGGCAAAAACAAGCAAGAAAAGATGGGTGCTCCTTGTTCTGTTGGACATAAAAAATGCGTTTAATTCTGCAAATTGGAGCCTTATAGTGGACAAAATCGTCGAATGGCCCCCAGAATATATGGCCAACATAATAAAGGACTACCTATCTGACAGAACCGTATGCATATCGAAAAAGAAGAAGAAAGAGATGACCGCAGGAGTACCCCAGGGGTCAGTCCTAGATAAAAATAAATGACCTAAAGCTAGCAGTAGAGAAGACGGAAGCCATAATCTTGAGGGGACCGAGAAAAAGAAATGATATTTTATTTGAATACAAAGGCTCCGCAATAAGACCCCAGAAGGCAGTGAAATACTTAGGTGTAATATTTGACGACACAATTACATTCAGACAACACGTACAAGAAGCATGTCGGTAGGCAGAAAAAAGGACCTTCACACTAAATAAACTGATGCCAAATATATTGGGTCCAGGATCCCAGAAAAGGACGGTGATGCTACAATCAATCCTGTCCATAGTGTTGTACGGGGCCCCAGTATGGCACGAGGTCCTTCGAATGACAAAGTACAAAGACATGCTTCTTAGGGCTCAGAGAAAACCTCTGATTAGGATGTGCAGCGCGTATAGAACCGTATCAACCATAGCCTTACAGGTGGTGGGCTGGTTCTGTACCGGTGCATATTCTGGCCGGAGAAAGAGTCCGAATGTAAAAAAGGGGCAATGGGGCAATAGGTTCAGGACCACAGGAAAGGACGAGAAGTCTACAGACGTGGCAGAGGGAATGGACAACCGAAGTCGGGAAGGCGGACTGGACGAGATCCCTGATTCCGGATGTGGTGAGGTGGTACGAATATCGGCATCGGCGCGTCAACTACTACTCCACAGTTCTTGACGGGACATGGATCGTTTAGGAAATTTACCCACCGTATAGGGAAGACCGCGGACGATCTATGTCCCGAGTGTGGAGTGGTGGATGATGCGCAGCATGTTGTGTTCGAGTGCCCTGCATATCATGCAGGGCGTACCGAGCTACAGCTGGGTCTTGGATCCCCTCTAGGCGAGCCTCACGAGTTAATCGATAAAGCCGTCGATAGCATGAGAGACTTCGACGTGGTCATTGTTTTTGTTACCAAGACAATCAAACACAAAGAGGAAAAAGAGAGGCGTCTGCAAGCGGGATGACCGATCGTCACTATTTATTTTTTAACGTGTTTGTGTCATGTAAGGCAGTCAGCGGGGGAGAACCCATTACATCCAAACTACGTTGACTGCCCTTATTTTATTTTACTTTTTATTTATTCTGTTTTATCTATTTATTTATTTATATACCAATTTCATTTATACAACATTTTACCGTTTTTACTCTAATTTTATTTAACTGTGGTGTATGTCTTAAGAGACATTCAGTAAGAGAAGGACTTTTACATCCAACTCAGACTGAGTGCCTTTTGTGTTTCTTGTTTTGTTTCTGTTTTGATTTATGTTTTCCTTGTTCTACCCGTGTCCGTCCTGGGTCAGTCCAGGGAAGGACCTTTTACATCCAACCTATGCCACTGCCCCCGTGTTTTAAACCTTGAGTTTTGAATTAATGTGTGTATTGAATGAACGAATTGATGAAAATAAGAATGTTTGGCGTTGCTCGTAATTACCAACTGGTACTGTCTCGGTAATTCCATCATGGAGGGAGGGCAGCCCGGTCGCCCGACCCGCGAATAAGTTGCGCCGGATGGTCACCTCACCGATCAGTCTGCCGCGAGGCTTTTGCGGAGGGGGGAAGATAGGTGGCCGCCAAACCAATGGAATGCACGCGAAAAGTGCCAGAGGGAATTAGGAGTAAGGTCGGCGGGTCAGACATGCACGCTAAGTGCGGTTCCAGACCCGTCGGCTGGAGGAAGAGGGGGTGACTTTGGTCGGTAGGAGGCCTCGCCACCCTGTGAAGCCTGCCGGACCGAATCCGACACACCTGGGACACCTTCCCAGACGGTCTTTTTGAAGATTCTCACCTCAAATTCTCAAAAAAACAATGGCTGGTGGGGATTCATGTTTATTAAATTTTGATAGATCAGTGATCCCTGGTGGTTTATTTACAATTCATGGAGAAGGAGAGTTTTCGGAAGGGTGGTATATTTTCGGAAATATTATGCTATATTTATGAAGTAATCGGTTAATTGGTTCGTAGAAAGGCGGATTAAATTGAGGATATGATGAGAAGTACTGGCTGAAACAATTGTTATGAACGTTATGGTAGACTGGGATATCTGGAGAGGATTAAACTTTACAAGCAAACGACAGACTTAAAAAATCTCTTCTAAATTATAGAGGGGTTTGCCCTAACTTACTGCATATACTTAGTGCTGGTTGGGGTATGCACATGGGGCTGGTTCGAAAGGCACCCAAAGCGACTCGCAGTCCCGTATTTTGAATTACATCTAGTTCTTGGCTGAGTTATATACCACTTAGCCGTAGTAAATTTTTGATCGAACTGAGGATGAAAAGATTCGTAGAAGAGTTGCCGCATCACTGCCCCATGTGATGTTCGACAGTGTCTTCAAAATATTAATGCTTTGCTGGCAAGTAACTTTTAGATTTTTAATATGACTTTTCCAAACCAATGTTTTGTCAAATGTTAGACCTAGGAACTTTATTTCTTTTACAAAGATCAGATTCTTACCGTTCAATGTTAAAATTGGATTATCTTCTTTTCACTTTTTTTGAGAAGAGCAAGCATTTTGTTTTTTGTTTAGAGAAGCTGAGTCCTGTTTTGTGAGACCATTTCTGGAGATTATTTAATGCGCTTTAAAGGATTCTTTGGGTAGATTCTAGATTTGTTTCTCTTAGTAGAAGAACCAGATCATCTGCTATGATCTTCCTTTAACTGGTTACATTTTTGACATTGACATTGATATTGACAGTTGCAATTTTTTCAAGATATCTTTAATTGCAACAAGAAATCAAGTTACACTTAACACCGATCCTTGGGGGACTCCATTTTCCTAAATTTAAGTTGATGATGCTCGTAACTTAAATGTTCTAAGTAAAAGAAAATTTTGAATAAATTTTAGGAATTGTCCATTAATACCCCAGGAGTGAAGCTTTTTTATTATACCATATCTCCGTGTGCAATCGTAGGCTTTAGTTATATCACAGAAAATAGCTAGACAGTATTGTTTGTTAATGAGTGCTTCGTGAACTTCGGATTCAAGATCAACTAGGTTATTCGTCGTTGATCTATTTTGACGAAAGCCGTTTTGTTCTAGGATAAGTAATTTTTTATCTTCCAGAAACCACGTTAGACGACGCGACGGTTCGTTCATATTTAAAAAGAAAATATTCATAGTTTTATTATTTACCAAAAGCATTATGCTTAGAAATCCGGACTTAGTTATAGCTAATGGACAATTAGTTTGTAAATGTCCTATATTAAAATATTATTAACGTCATCAATCTCACACTTTATCACGCAACGAATAAAAAAGTTTGAGAGGAAGAGCATTTGAAATCAAAAATATATGTGTTTTATGGTTTTCTCATAAATTCAATGACATACGATATAACTATATTATTTGTTTTATAGTATCATACTTTATAACTATTTCCAAATAACAACTTTCAATTTCATCAACTACATACATATATTAATATTTTATATGTTTTAGAAAAACTTGAGTGCACTGCCAGCCAGTTAGCTTGTTTACTAACTGTTCGCAAAAGTAAGTTGCAAGTTTTATTATTGAGTTTATTATTATCGAAATAAGTAAAAAGAAACATCAAATAAAAGTGTTTGTTTGCAGAAAATAGTGGGAAATATAACGACCAAAAGAAGAGGGTCTTTGACTGTTAAACAAGATGTAACGTTAGCTAACTATGTAGAAAGACTCTTTGAAAAGACACAAACATACGTCGGCAATTTAACGAATTAATGTGTTTCTCTTCTTGTTGTCATTTAAGCTACTATTTTATTATATTATTATATTATTATATTTTATTATAAGCAAATAAGAGACATTTATCGTGACACACTTTGATACAGGTATCTAACAACTGCAAAAAAATGCAAAAGATTACACGTCATTTTTTTACTTATAAACAACATAAATAGTGTGAGATTTTAAGATTTTACTATTTAAATTTAAATACTAAAGGTAAAGCCAAGTAAATTATACAGGGATGAGTGCCTTAAGAACCGGCAAAATAACGCAAAAGATAGAAAACATAATACGTTGTGAAATAAAAAGAGATGAAAGTAGTAAAGGTGAGAAATTATTGATATTAACCTATAATTTACTTTACATTACATTAGAATTATCAAAATTTTCCCACCTTTAGACGTTAGCTTATGAGCTGGTTGACTTCAGTCATAGTAATACGTACCACGTAATGTAAGTAAAAACAGTTTAAGTAGGAGTATTTTTTATCCAAAATTAAAGTATTGATCAATAATAAACTATGATTTGAGACGTCGCATACACTCTTCTCAATACAGAATTATCATAGCTTGGTATTCTGTATTCGTCAACACAGAATTAATTATCAAATTACTACTAATTAAACTGTTTACTTACATTTGCTTTATTGCCTTCAATCAGTTTTTACTTTATGCGAAATTTAAAAAATGTAAATATTCGACGTCATACTTGTAATATTATGACTGAAGTCAACTAGCTCATAAGCTAACGTCTAAAGGTGGGAAACTATCGATAGTCCTAATGTTATTTAATGTAAATTAGAGGTTTCTATCGATAATTTCCCACCTCTACTACTTTCATCTCTTTTTATTTCACAACGTATTATGTTTTCTATCTTTTGCGTTATTTTGCCGGTTCTTAAGGCACTTATCACTGTATATGGAAAAGGGACAGAATTTTATTGAAAAGGGATAGGAAATCCTTTAAAATGAAAGTTTGTTAAGTTATTTTTATTATTTGTTGTTAAAATATTGCAAAAATAGCCTCAAAAGTCCATTTTTTTGAAGATGATTATTATCTTTTTTAAAAGTGCACAAACATCTTTAATTTTACATGATAATATTGACAATATCACATGTATTCAGATATACAAAATTTAAGAAATTGCACTTAACAGTTATTGCAAAATTAAAATTGTTTATCCCAGAAAGCTTTTATCTAAAGCGCTCTTAAGCATAAACTATTAGGCCAACATGAATTATGAAATAACCAAATTGAAGAGAAAGATGTATACTATTAAATTAAATTATTTAATGATTAAAAAATTAATGTTAAATATTGTAAAATCGGTTTACAAAAGTACTGTTATTTTTGGATTATAAACATTTAAAATATCTCAGACGCATCAAAATGTAGGAGGTTAACTTTTTTTCGAAATATTGAAAAATACGACCCTTAGAACTCGAGTTAGTTCTTTTTTTAATTTCTCGATTTTACTATATCAAAAATTGTATTCGTAACTTCAAATTTCTAATCAACAAAAATTGATTTATTTTTTAATTTGTAGTACCTCGTTGCATATATTATAAAAATTTGATTAGTTGGTTATGTGAATTGTATATTTAACTGAGTATTTTGTTTAACCAATTTTTTTAAACAATATAATAATTAGCTTTGTATATTTATACACAAAAATAGTAAAATAAAGTATTTAAAGTGTAATATGTTAATTATATATACAGATAAATTCCATAATTTTTATTTATAACTATAAAAAGTTTATAACAATTAATTTGATTAAAATATATTTGTAGTCTTTTTGAGAAAAAGTAATTGTAAAAATAATAACCACAATTCCCCAAATAAATTAAAACGTATAGATCTGATTCTCGAAGAAAAAATTAATTTTTTGTAGAATCTATTGTTAAAAGGTAATATTTATAACTATAATACATAAATATTTAGGTTTTCTTAATATTTTATAAACTTTTCTAATAATATTAATAAGAAAGAAGTAAAATTTTGCAAAATAGATATTTATTTTAAATCGATTAAACAAATAATTAGGTTAATAAACAATTCACAAATAAACTGACAGCATTTTATGATCCTATGCTATGGTCTTCCTTTCTACTAATATTAATAAGAAAAAAGTAAAATTTTGCAAAATAGATATTTATTTTAAATCGATTAAACAAATAATTAGGTTAATAAATAATTCACAAATTAACTGAAAGCATTTTATGATCCATTCCACGAGGTACTCCAAATTAAAAAACCTCAATTTTTGTTAATTAAAGCCGGAGATATTGTGACTTTTATAAATTTGAAGCTATGAATTCAGAATAGTAAACTGGCTTCCTTTTTAAATCCTTTACCTTTGACTCATCATGGACAGCTCATTTTTAAAGGATACGTTTTGAATATATTTGTCAAAACTTAAACGTTTAATATTTCAAATGATGCTTTTTAAATTTCTTAATGCTCATAAACAAACCCCGCTAAATTAAAAAAAAAAAAAAAAAAATCAGATAAAAATGCCATAAGTTCGAATAAAAGCAAATTCTTAACTTTATATATCATTTAATATATTATTTATATAATAAGGGAATTTTTTTTATAAATATCCTTCATCTATAAAAAGACATGCTTCTATTGCAAATTCATTTATATTGTTAAATCTTTCTTGGGGTAAGTTTATATTAAATTTTCAAACAATATC
The DNA here is from genome assembly GCF_040954645.1 of Diabrotica undecimpunctata. Taxonomy (NCBI): domain Eukaryota; kingdom Metazoa; phylum Arthropoda; class Insecta; order Coleoptera; family Chrysomelidae; genus Diabrotica; species Diabrotica undecimpunctata. The sequence goes on along the minus strand of NC_092807.1, from coordinate 57,515,030 downwards.
CAGTGTCTTCTTTTGGTAACTTTCTATAATGTCCTATTTGACTTTACCTAAAGCTACACACCACGTTTTATTCTTCAATATATTATACTGCCGCGCATACGATAACCGCATTATCTCAGTTTTTATACTTCTCGAAAAAAATGCGGTCAAAGTTTTTATATTTAATTTGCTTGTATCTCCTAAACTACTTAAGATATCGACATAGAATTATACGAAAGCAAAGAGAAAAGTGTTGTAATTGTAAAAAATATAAACAAATACTTATATATTATATAGTGTGCTATATATTCAAAAAAAGGTACTTATCGCTAGAAACATAATACTTTAATACCATCATAATTAGTCATAAACGCATCAACTAACCCACTTAATGCATTTATGTTATGTAAGTCAAAATAATGCAGTACTCAGTTAGTAGTGTAGTAGTTAGTAGTTGTTGTTAGTAGCAAACCTTTAATTATATTTATTAATATTACATGTGATAAGTGCATCAACTATCTCACATAATGCAGTTTTGTCATGAAAAATAATCAAATCTTACCAAGTTGTTGCAACGTGCATTTACTAAAAAGAAAGCATTAAATCAAAAGCAGTTTTTCGAATCAATCATTTATTTGTATTAAAATATATTGGTAAGTAGAGAACTATACATAAAAAATTAAACCAAAAATTCTGGAATTTTCGAGACTCCACACTACGATAAAAAGCAAAAAAATAACAAAAACAAACATATTACTTCAGAAAACTATAAGACACATTTAAACAATTTACCTAGTTGTACCTATTAGTGTAAATATGACAACTTCAAATCTAAGGCACGCTTTCACATTGTATGAGATACTTTCAAAGAGTCACTTACATGAATATGATTTAAGTTATTTTTACTAACAAAAATAAAAATCAAATTTAAACTTTTTAAGCATATGATAGGTACTTACTACTACCAATTCTAAAACTATTAAACGTTAAAAAAACAATCCAACAAAATCAATCATCCGTGGTTAAATTGGAAGCACTGTTTGATTCAGGCAAATCTTTCCAAAAATGTCTTCTATTTTCGGGCATCAACTGTACCAATTTGGCCAGTATTTCCGCTTTTCGCTCTCTTGTAATTTTTCTTGGTAATGTTTTAGTGGTAACATCCGGAAAACATTTATTTTTTATTATTTTTGCTTGCAAGAAATCACATTCTTTCCAATCTGCAACAACATGACTTTCTCTAAACTTTATGGTAAATTTACCCTTTTCAGCTTTGACCGACATCACATCCTTTAAATACACTCTTGGTTCTGTGTTTTTAAGTTTATGTCGAGACGAAAAATCTTGATAATTGAAAAAACTGGAAATCGACATAGTTTTAACAGTGTTTTTTTTGCATTAGAATTTTTCACGGCGTCTACGAAGTCATCGTAATCGTAAACCTTATTCTTCTTTTTCAGTGACATTTCAACCTGATGGTGGAAGTGATCTGCCGACATGAAAGTATGCCCTGGCTCGAAGTATTTGACTGTAATTGATTCGGTCGATGTGAGTCCACTGTTTACCATGATTACAAGAAAACACATAAAAGCCCAGTTTTTGTTCTGGGCTGAGCAGTTATCAGCCCACAAACATATTTGTTTTACATCTCGCTTGCTCATCAAAAAATCTCTAAATGCGGATATAATGTCTTCTAGCTGTCGACCAGAAATAGTTTCATTCCACAACACTGCGTATGGTATATTATTGCCTCTGGCCTTTCCAAGGGGAACGAAACTTTCATTAAAGGCGATAATCCTAGGGCAAAAGATCGCAATTTTGTATTGATCCATTCGAGGTAGCATTATTACCTTTTGTAAGTCCACAGAAAAATAAACACAATCTTCTTCAGTCGTTCAGTCAAAGCTTATTTTACATCTTTTTGATACTCTTCTCTAGATGTTTTGTAACGAAAATTATGCTTATTATACAGAATGCACTTTTCGCATGACGCTTCTTGATTGCATTCGTTGCTTTTCTTATGTGACTGGAATAAAGCGCATTGCTCACATTCTTCATTTCCAAGCTGAGCAAAGGAAATGTTCATCTCTCTTAATGTCTTGCGGTATGTTTCAAATGATACTGTAACATTTGGAAATTTAGTAACAAAGTTTTGATGCATCATTGTTATATTTATATCACTGGGTAGGTAAAATTTATTTGGAGCATGCTCACGACGATAATGTGAAATCATAGGGTTATAGCTTTGGATATGAGCCGTGACGGAATTTTTATCTATAACATTTTTGCGTTCATAACTTCCTCGTTTGTCTTTCTGTTCATCAATTTCCTTGTGAAGTGCATTGTAAATGCGTCTATTATTCTTTGCGGTATAACCAAGTGTTGTAAAAAAATATGTTTTACATACATAAACTTTTTCATCATTAACGTTAAAAAAATATCTATGAGAAAGATTTCTTTTAACATTTTCATTATCACATAAAACTGTCCTAGTTTTTACCTTATTTGACTCAATGGTACTTTTTATATACACTCCTCTGGATTCCCAATTTAAATTTATGTAACGGTCGTGTATAATTTTTCGTTCGTCGTTGGTTATCTTTAATGTACACTTTTGACGACACTTGTCATCACATGGCGGTTTGAGTGACAATTTTTCGTCATAAGTTATTTTTTCCTGCTTTGCACGTTCCAATAGTGGGAGATCAAACTTGCGTCTTTTCCTGGGTAAACCTGATTTTGTAACTCTTTTATCATTTATGATAGGAGACATTGATTTATTCTCAACATCTGTTATCATCTCTGAGGTAACTACAAGCATGTCATCGGTATGTTCTTGTTCATTTTCAAGTCTTGAAACAGGTCTATTTGCACTCGTTGTTTGATGGTAAATTTGTGATGATGTACTTGGAGCATTGTGAATGTCGGCTGGCTTTATAATTTGGAGAAACTCAATTTCTCCAAAAACCTTAGTTAATGCGTTTATCGTAAGCGCGGCAGTATACTCATACGCAGTTATAATCTTTGATATAAATAAATTTTAATTAATATGTTTAATAATTATTATATTCATTTAATTCTTGCCAATTTGCTATTCTCTATTTAGTATTTTCTTGGAATATGTAATGTTTTGTAACCTTCGTATGGCAAGGAAGTATTTAAAAATGTTGCTAATACAAGGGTTATTATTTAAGTTTTTTGGCCTTATTCATTTTTTCTTGTCCACCTTTTGGTGGAACATATCGAAACCACATGGGTGGAACTTCCTGAGCCCCGTTAAGAACTTTCTACAGTACATGGTCGACCATGCGATAATGCAGCTGCTATTCAAAACTCAATGGCCACCTGAAGATATTTACATGCAAGTATCTAGATTCAGTATCGACTCATGCAATGAAAACTGTTGTAACTCAATTTTTGTATAATTGGAGTTACTACCTTCTTCTGAATTATTGTATACGTAGCTGTAACATAGAATATTGTGGTAGCTCTAGCGGCTGTATAGGCAACTTAAAATACATAAATCAGTTTTATGGTATCTCAAATAACCTACCACATTTTCAACGATAACTGCATTAAGATATTATTATAATATTTGTCGTATATTGAGTTACTATAGTTTTTCTTGCAAAATGTCTAGATAGTGCTGTGTCTTCTTTAAGTTACTATTAACTTGTTTGCAAATGAAAAAAGCAGTCGAAATAATCGAAAAAAATAGAAGAAAAAACAACATTGTAATAAATGGTCTAAAAATGGATACAAATGAACCAAGCAGCCTAAAAGAAAGAATAAACGGACTTTTTAATAAACATCTTCAAATTGATATTACACCTACAACAGTAAAAAAAATAGGCGAGAATACATGCGTAATAAAACTAAGAAATGAAGAGGAAAAACACGAGATTATGGCAAAAAAATATAAACTAAAAAACGTCGTAGGAGAGAAAGTATTCATCAATGATGACTTGACCAGAGAAGAGAAAGAAAAGCAGAAACACCTAAGAAATTTTGCAAAAAACGAAAAAGAGAAAGGCAAAGACGTCAAAATTGGTTACAACAAGGTGTTAGTAAACCAAGAAGAATGGAGATGGAACAAAATAAAAAAGGAACTTGAAAAACATCCAAAAAACTAGAAAACTACACCCACACGAGGAACATTGATAACGACCAAAGCAACGGAAAGGATCTGACAATGACGACCAGGGCGACGAATAGGAATAACGATAGGAAAAAGCACGATGCAAAGGTAAACAAGGATGAGAATAGAAAGAAGATGAAAGATATACCGCAGAAAAAAGGAGAGATAAAAATGGGAACATGGAACGTAAGAAGCATCAATGGAAAAGAGGTAGAACTTGTAGAAGAAATGATCAGACAAAAAATAGAAATATTAGGAATAACGGAAACGAAAATGAAAGGAAGAGGTTTTAAGAGGATACACAAAGGATATTGGTTATTTTGGGTAGGAGCTGATGCAAAGGAGAGAGCAAAAGAAGGCGTAGGGATAATAATTGCACCGAATAGTCTACAATACGTTATAGAAGAAACATATGTTAACCAGAGAATATTATCGCTGAAAATGAAACTGATAGACGAGGAAATATGGACAATAATAACAGCCTACGGAGTAAATGAAGATGCAAAAAAGGAAGAGAAGGATAAATTTTTCGAGGAGCTCCAAATGCAAATTGACAATGGGGAAGAAAATATAATTGTAATGGGAGATCTAAACGGTAGAGTCGGAAATAATAACAACGGAATTGAGGAATGCATGGGAAAAGAAGGAGAAGAAATACTAAACAAAAATGGCGAAAGAATAATAGAAATATGTATGGAGAATAAACTTGTTATAACAAATACAAAATTTAAACATAAAAAAGTACACAAATACACGAGAGTACAAGAAAGTAGAAATGAAAAATCAATCATAGATTACTTTTTGATAAGTAGCAACAAATGGAAAAGAGTACAAGATACGAAAGTCAAAAGAGGCTCAGAGATTGGCAGTGATCATCATCTAGTAATAATGAGAATGAGAACAGCAAAAGAAAATGAAGAAAAGAGGAGAAAGGTAGTAAATGAAAAAGTAAAAAGCTACAAATTAAAAGAAGAAAGATATAAGCAGATATTCCAAGAAAAATTAGACAATATTTTGAAAGGTAGGGCAAAAACTGCTAGTATAGAGGAAAAGTGGGAAAATCTCAAGACCAGCTTAATCATAGCTGCTGAGGAAACTTGCGGGAAGACAAAAATAGCAAATAATAGCATGAGGAGAACTGAATGGTGGACGGACGAAATACGAAGGAAAGTAAAGAACAAAAAAGAAAAATGGAAGAGATATCTAAGTACAAAGCGCCCTGAAGATTATGAGGCATATAAAGAAAAAAGAAAAGAGGTTAAAATAGCTGTAAAAGCAGAAAAAGAAAGGTCATGGGAAAAGTTTGGACTAAAAATGACAAAAAATTATAGAGAAAATCAAAAACTCTTCTATGGCGCATTAAAACAGCTCAGACAAAAGAAAGAACACATGATGCCGAATATAAAAGACAAGAATGGAAAGGTAATAACAGAAGAAAACCAAATAATGGAAAGATGGAGAGAACATTTCAAAGAGCTAACTCATACAGACGTAGACAACATAGTGGAGATACAAGAAATTAATGAAGAACAAAAAGTAGAACCCATAACAACAGAGGAACTAGAAAAGGCAATTGAAAGAGTTAAATTAGGCAAAGCACCAGGCAAGGATGATATCACCCCGGAAATGATAAAATTCATGGGAATAGAGGGAGTGGACAGCATGAAAGAACTAATGAATGATATCATAAAAAGAGCAGAAATACCACAGGACTGGAAGAAAGACATTATACTACCAATACACAAAAAGGGCGACAAGAGAAACTGTAATAATTACCGAGGTATTACTATATCAAGTATTCCTGGGAAGGTATTCGCAAGAATAATAGAAACAAGAATAAAAACCCAAATAGAACCAACTATGGAAGATACACAATGTGGATTCAGGAAGGACAGAAGCACGCAAGACCACATATTCACAATAAGACAAATAAGTGAGAAAGTAATCAATAAAAATAGAGAAATACATATATGCTTTATTGATCTGGAAAAGGCGTTTGACAGAATACAAAGAAAGGACGTATGGAGGTCATTAAAGGAAAGAGGAGTTGACAGGATAACAATTGATGTAATAAAGGATATGTACAATAATAATACAAATACGGTGAGAACCAACAACGAGGAATCCGAAGAATTTACTACAAGTCAAGGCCTCAAACAGGGATGCGTGTTGAGCCCACTGCTGTTCTCAGTGGTACTGGATACAGCAATAAAGAAAGCCAAGAGAAGAATGAGAAAACTAATATTAGGATACTGGCAAATGAAACAGACTCAACTATCAGAGCTTCTATTCGCAGACGACATGGTTTTGATAGCAGAAAACAGAGAAGACCTTCAGAACAACCTTGAAATCCTAGAAGAAGAACTGTCAAACATAAATATGAAAATAAATACAGAGAAAACAAAAACAATGATAATTTCAAATAAGAGAAAGACACACGCAATACAATTAAACGGAAAACAACTAGAACAAGTGGAACATTTTAAATACCTAGGAGCAATAATTGAATCAAACGGTAAACAAGACATGGAAATAAATGAGAGAATGGGACGAACAGGAAGCTTATTTAACACTATGAAAACAACATTTTTGGGAAAAAAAGAAATACCGGAGAAGGTAAAAACGGCAGTCGTTAAATCAGTAGTTAGACCTACAATCATGTATAATAGCGAGTCATGGACATTGACTGGGAGACAAAAATCTCGAGTCAATGCTATGGAAATGAGGTTCCTGAGGAAAATAGCAAACAGAAAGAGGACAGACAAAATACGAAACGAAACAATCAGACAAAACCTAAAACTAGAACCAATAAACGAAAAAATAGTAGAGGGGCAACTAAGATGGTTCGGACACGTGTGTAGAATGTCGAATGAAAGATTAACAAAACGAGTGTTTGAAACGAGAATGCAAGGGAAAAACAAACGAGGAAGACCAAGAGTTAGGTGGGTAGACGAAATCAGAAAAGAAGTTGAGAAGAAAGGATTGACATGGGAAAGTGCACGAAATCTAACACAAGACCGGATAGCATGGAGACAACAGTGCAAATCTTAACCCCACCAGCCTTACACCTAACGGTAGAAAGGCTTAGGACTAAGTAAGTAAGTAACTTGTTTGCATTTTCGTGAATAATTTTTTGAGGTTATGCACCTCTATAAATATTTGCTTAAGCTTTGTGTGAAGAATGTTTGAAGTTTAAAATGTGAATAGAATTAAACGTATATTGGAGTTATTTAAGGCAATTAGTGAACAACCGGACCCTGGTAAGTATAGATACAAAAACAATAATATTACTTTGGTAACACTTCAAATTTCCTTCTGCCATTATAAAAGCTATTAATACCTAGTCGGTATTGTTTATATCTAAATTCTTATGACTATCAAAAATATTATAAAATATAGTTCAGGAGCCATATTTACAGTTTTAACTCTTGTTTTTAATTGTTACAAAGCTGTCTTTACCAATACCCGTGAAACCAACAGGAAAGATAGACAGTGATTCTATAGTGATAACTGAGGTGTTGAGTAAAATTATTAATTAAGCAGAGAAGCAATGTCCTTTTAACTATTATGATATCGAAAATTCCGACTGTTCTGATGAGGATCCACATTATGTTCTTACTGATGATAATGCTAAATCAGAAGGCGAAAAACAACATAGTAGTAATAAACCTAAACTAAAAAGAAAAATGGCAATGACAAACACAAAAGGAAGAAAGCGTGTAAGAAATCAACAGGAGCGGAAAGACAATAACGCTAAAAAAGAACTTAATGTAGGAAATAAACATGAAAATAGAGCTTCTTCTTCTTCCTATGACGTCCCCATTAAAGGAGGTTGGCGACCACATTTCGAAAATTTTCTCTGTCTTTTGCAACGTGGAATAATTCGTCTACAGTCATGTTTGTCCAGTCTCGAATATTTCGCAGCCATGACTTCCTCTTTCTACCTATTCCCTTTTTGCCATCGACTCTACCCTGCATGATGACCTTCAGAAGACTATATTTATCATTCCTCAGTATGTGTCCAAGGTATGCAGTCTTGCGTACTTTTATTGTTCTCAACATTTTTTTGTCTCGACCCATCCTTCTCAGCACTTCCTCATTGGTGACACCGGCAGTCTATGGAATTCTCAACATTCTCCGGTATATCCAAAGTTCAAAGATTTCCAGCTTTTTAACTATTTGCGCTTTTAACGTCCATGTTTTTACCCCATACAATAGTTGGAACCAGACGTAACATTCAACAAACCTCAGTCTCAGCGCAGTATTCAGATTTTTGACATAATTCTGTGTTGATGTAAGCTCCCAGATATTTATATTTTGTCACTCTCTCTATTTGCTGTCCACCAAGGGTAAGTTGTTCATAATTTATTGGACTCCTTGATACTATTATAAATTTGGTCTTATCTGTGTTGATGTCAAGTCCCATTTAAATGCATTCACTATTTATTGTATCTAGTAAAGTTTGTAGTTCTTCTATACTCTCAGCCATATCATCTGCAAATCTCATGGTGTTTACGATTTCTCCACCGATTCTTATTCCCGCTTTTCTTTCCCATAAGGCTTTTCTGAATATGTCCTGTGAGTACACGTTGAAAAGCGTCGTAGACAAGACGCATCCTTGCCTGACCCCTCTCGCAATCGGTATATTAGTTCACATCGTTCACCTGTACTACTGTTGTCTGGTTCCAGTATATAGCCTTAATAAACTCAATGTCTTTTTTGTCTAAATTGATGTTTTTTAATTCATCTATTAACTTCATATGCTGCACTAGGTTAAAGGCCTTCCTAAAGTCTATGAAGCATACATATGCACTCTTGTTATATTCCCGACATTTCTGCAAGGGTACTATCAACGCAAATAATGCCTCTCTTGTACTCATGCCTCCTCTGAAGCCAAACTGCGTTTGGCTTCAGAGGAGGCATCTATCTGCTCCTCACATTTCTTATAAATTCGGTTTTGAACAATTTTCAAGAGAATCTTTAAAGGGTGACACATTAGGCTTATTAATCTATAGTCATAATATGATTTGGGATTGTTGTTTTTTGGTAGAGGAAAATAGAGCAGGCAAAGTAATTCCATCTAGGATCATGAAAGCAACATGCAACGAGAATTGGAGAAATGGATGCACGGAAAAAAATTCGGAAAATAAGAGGCAAACATTTTTGAATACCTATTTGTAAATTAATGGGGACTAGCAGATCACACCATACAATGGGATTTCATCACAAAATGTGTTCATCAACGAGAAAAGAAACAGGTAATAAAGAAAATTGAGACATAGCACAATTTTTCCCGAATATATAATTTTCTGCTTGATAATAAAAGAATAAAAATTTGTAAAACGACGATTTTAAATACGGTCGGTATATCGGAAACCTGGGTTACAACTGCCTTGAAAAAAAAATGGAGAAGGTGGCACTATAAAAAAGGATATGCGGGGACGCTATACTGTAAGACCCAATAAAATTGCAAAAGATATTAAGGAAAGTGTGAGAACTCATATTAAATAGTTTCCATTAGTTCTTTCCCATCATAATAAAAAACATTCAACGAAAATGTATTTGGAAGATGGTTTAAATATTTGTAAAATGTACAGAATGTACAAAGAGCCAATTCACTAGATATTGGAGCCAAATTGGAATCAATTCACTACATATTGTAAGTAAACGGCAATATCGTGAAATTTTCAATTCAGAATTCAATACAGCATTCTTTAAACCAAAAAATGGTCAGTGTCAACTATGCACGGGTGATACTGATGCTGATAATGACATACAATTGAAATTGCAAGAAAAATATGATCATCACTTAGCTAACAAAGTTGCAGTCCGAAAATTGAAAGATGTGGCTAAAGAACTAGCTACTGAGGATAAAACTTTTAACATGCAAAAGGTATTGTTACCCCTCAATTAGAAGTAAGTACATTTTATGATAAAAGTAAAATTGCAACCTATAATTTTACAGTCTACGACATAGGTAACAATAAAGGTAAGGTAACCAAAAATGAAATTAGTAGCCTGTTAGACTTTTTGAGGACACAAAAAACTAAAGGGGTTGAAAGTGTCATCCTTCCGACAATTGTGGGGAGCAAAATAGAAACCGTTTTATTTTCTCCATGTTTGCATATGCTTTTAAAATTCTCAACATAAAGATAACACACATGTTTTTGGAGAAGGGGCATACTCAGAATGAATGAGAAAGTATGCATGCAGTAATAGAGACAGCTAAACAGCGACAGGGTGCTGTCTATAATCCCAGTCAATGGATCACATGAATAAAAATGGCGAAAGTAACTGACCAACCCTACACAGTAAAAAAATATTCCAAGCAGACTTTGTAAAATTTTCTGACACGGTAAAAAATCAGAACTGGAGAATGGACAAAACTTTTAATCTAGTAAAATTTAAAAAAATGCTGGAATTGTCGTAGCTACCAGAAGAACTTAATACTGTTCAATTTAAATACGATTTTGCAGAAACCCCAATAAAAAACGCTAGGGAAAACATTCGCGACTGGACCGGGTTAAACACACAGAGGCTCTTAAGAAAACCAGAAGATAGATACAAATTTGCAATGGTTATAGCCAACCAGGTTCATTAGTGGAGACGGCAATAGAAGAAGAAGAAGAAACCCCAAGAATTATATGCCTGAAAAAAGTATTCGTAGTCAACTTCAAACTCATTCCACTGAGTTGCCGAAAGTTTATACTTCTCCTCTACCTGTTGATAGAAAGAAATTGAAAGGTTTATTAGAGCTTCGCACATTTGATCCACCTTCAATACCGCATTTGTAGCATAACTTCTTTCTTCTTTACCGTCAAAGGAGAGAACACAGACGAAGAATGACATGACATCAAGACTCTAAAAGTTCTAGTAGCAGCGAATGTGAAGAAGATGACCTTGAGTAGAAATAAATGTAAGCTATTTTGTGAAATTTAAGATATAATTATAAAGTTCGTATTAAAATGTTTTTTTCAAAATGATCGTATTTCATTTTTTTCCTAAATTGTTGCGACGAAAAATGTAGTAACCCATATAAAAAGAAACAAAATATATTAAGAAAAAATATAATTTTTTGGTGATAAATTTTGGGAACTGCATTTAAATAAACATACCTACAAAAGTTTTGGTTTCAACAGTTTATTTTTGGATATTTCAGAAACTGCTAACCAATGTTTATACTTGTAAATTAATTTTTTCAAAACTCCCTAAAATGACTTATTACAGTCTTCGTTGCATGAGTCGATATGAAACCAACAACTACATTCTAAAATCCCGTACAACTAGAAGACAATATTTGTGATAAGTATCATTTTAAATTTTTTGTAAAGCTGTACGCAAGATTTAAAATTTAATATTAAAATTTTAATTTTATATTGTGTTTATGTATAATAAATATGATTAGTTAATATTATATATAATTACGAACGACTTATATTATAAGTCATCCTTACTGTTACGTAAAAATATGAGTCATAGTTTTAACCTTTAAACATGTTTTTATTCACTAATAATTCTGTTTTATTGTAGAAATTTTGGCGAAGGATCTAGATTCAAATTATGGTGAATCATCCAACTAGATGCTTCTCGATTTTTCGATGCAAGACAATGCGATCTTTCGATGCTGTTCTAGTATATCAGGATTTCGTATATAAATACAACATTTTTATATGGAGGGCCAGTTAATTCTCTAGACCCGCGCTCGCGAATTTGTTACGTACGGATATAATAAATTATTGTCAGATAAGTTAATATAAATAAAGAAATAAATTAAATCCGTAAGTGTTATAAATATTGAACCTTTTAATAAATTCACAACAGTGGTGCAGAAGTGTGATATAAAATAAATTGTGAAAATGGCTACGATTTATGAGCTCACAGTGACGAATTTAAGAAGACATCTCGAAGACAGAGAATTAGCTTCTACCGGAAAAAAGGCTGAGTTAGTCCAACGACTAAAGAACGCTTTGCTAGAAGAAGGTCTAGATCCAGAGACTTATATATTTGAAGATGCTGTCATCTCGTCGATTTCGAAATTGGAGAACAAAGTTTCTGACGATATTTCGAAAGTTTCTTCTGATGTAGCCAAAGTTTCCGGCGACATCGCATCATTGGAGAACAAAGTATCCGGCGACATCGCTTCTTTAGAAAGCAAAGTTTCTAACGAGATTTCTTCTCTGGAAAGCAAAGTTTCTGCTAACATCTCTAAAGTCACTTCAGAGATATCTGCTCTTGACGATAGAGTGTCTTCGTTAAAAAACCAAGTTGCTGCCGATATGTTGGCCTTCGAAGAAAAGATATGGAAAGAGATGGAAAGGAAGATGGAGGAAACAGGGACAGCAGAGAGAGGTAACAATCCGATTACAGTGGAGATAAAAGAAGACGAGACGAAATTTAAGTTGGAGACACGGCCGAAATTTGAAGGAAGTGGAGGTTCTATTCATGTTAAAGTCCCAACTTTCGACGGAAAATCATCATGGAACAACTACATGAAACAGTTCGAATCAGCCGCAAGAGCAAATGGATGGTCTGAAAAAGAAAAGGCTGTAAACCTGACTATCGCTCTTCGAGGAGATGCCTTAGATGTGCTTCAGACCATAGCCGTAGAGGAGACCGATGATTTCGAACAACTGAAGAAGAGGTTAAATATGCGATATGGCCACGAACATTTGGAGCATGTATATCAGTCGCAGCTTAAAAATCGTAGACAGAAGAAAGATGAGGCTCTTCAAGAATATGAGGTAGATATTGCCAGATTGGTACGATATGCTTATCCAACGGCTCCCGAAGACATGATGGAAAAATTGGCCGTTCAAACGTTTATTGATGGTCTTCGTGATCATGAAATGCAGAGAACACTACGATTAGCTCGTCACAAGACGCTGGTTGATATCTTATCCGCCGCCCTCGAATACGAGTCAGCTACGCAGGCCTCTGGCGGGTACAGTAAAGTTAGGACTGTAAAAGAGGAAGGAGATGAAGATAAACTTGACCAGCTCTTTAATTTGATAAAAAGCATGACATGCAAGAAAACGAAGACCATAAAATCAAGAAACTCACCATCGGAAAAACCAGAACGAGTCGGCTTTAGGGGAGCAGCTTCGACCCGGAACTTTTCCAAAGACCCTCTTATACGAATAGCTTCTTTGAAATGTCGTGAAGATAGTGTGTATGTAGATGGAGACATAAATGGTAAAAAGCATACGTTGTTGGTGGATACCGGAGCGACCAGAACCATTATACGCCCGACAGTTATAAACAGCCGTAAGAAACTGTTACCAACGAGGTTGCGACTTCGGACCGCTACAGGTGAAAATGCCAACATTCATGGAGAAATCCAGGTACAATTGGGAATTGGAGCAGAAAAGTTCGTCCATACTGTTATAGTTGCTGACATCGAAGAGGATGTTATATAAGGAATGGACGTAATGAATATGCATGGATTCCAATTGGATTTTAAGAATAAGGTAATCAAAGTTGGCAACGAGGAGGTATTTCTTCATCCACATAATGACAACACTGTGCAAGCAGCCATTACAGAAGATACAGTCGTGCCTGCGAGAAGCGAAACGATCATAGTAGCGCGACTACAGGGAATTGTAGACGAAGGGAGACCTGTTATGATGGAGCCTTGGAACCACGACGATGAGGTTGGCCGTGGAATCATAATTGGAAAGGAATTGGTGACTTCGGCTAAAGAAATTCCTGTGAGACTTATCAATGTCAACGACTACCCAGTGACCATAAAGAAAGAAACAAAAGTAGGAACTTGTGTACCTGTGACATCCATAATCCGTCAGGCGACAACATCTGATAATTCCAACGACAAAATCGACCAAATGGTTGCAGTTGCAGGACAGTCTCTAAATCAGATGGAGAAAAGGAAATTAAGGGAATTTCTTCGGCAGTATCGTGATATTTTCGTACCGAAAGGAGGAAAGACGGGAAGAACTACGGTTGTTAAGCATAAAATTGATACTGGTAATGCTAAGCCAATTCGTCAAACAGCTCGACGATTACCACAGGCGAAAAGAGAGGAAGCTGAAACGATTGTTCAGGAAATGAAGAAAGACGGGGTGATAGAACCTTCTACGAGCCCATGGGTCTCTCCGGTGGTCCTGGTTAAGAAGAAAGACGGAACGACGAGGTTCTGTGTGGATTACCGTTTGCTGAACAACGTTACCAAGAAAGATAGTTATCCTCTGCCTCGGATCGATGACACATTGGACACATTGGCTGGAAGTAAATTATTTTCTACTTTAGATTTGAAGTCTGGATACTGGCAGGTAGAAATGGACCCAGTCGATAAAGAAAAGACAGCCTTCACCACAGGATCTGGATTATGGCAATTCAACGTTATGCCATTTGGACTTTGTAATGCTCCTGCGACATTTGAGAGGCTTATGGAAAATGTGTTGAGAGGGTTATCTTGGAAAACATGCCTGGTTTATTTAGATGACATAATCGTCTTGGGGGAGACGTTCGAAGATCATTTGAGGAATTTAGAAAACGTTTTTAATCGACTTAAAGCTGCCCAATTGATGCTAAACTCCAAGAAGTGCCAGCTATTTCAAGGTAAAATCAATTATCTGGGTCATATAGTCAGTAAAGAAGGAGTGGCCGTGGATAAGGGAAAAATCGATTCCATTAAGGAATGGCCAAAACCAACTGACAAACATCAAGTGAGAAGTTTTCTTGGACTATGTACTTACTACCGGAGGTTTATTAAGAAGTTTGCAGATATCGCTAAGCCATTAACGCGACTTACAGAGGAAGCAAGAGAATACCGCTGGGATATAGACTGCCAAAATGCCTTTGAAACGTTGAAAAAGCATTTAATAACGGCACCAATTTTGGGGTATCCACTGCCAGAAGGAGAGTTCATCTTAGATACGGATGCAAGTAATGTGGGAATTGGAGGAGTGCTGTCTCAGATTCAAGGAGGACAGGAACGAGTCCTCGGATATTTTAGTAAAGTTCTTTCAAAACCTGAGCGGAATTATTGCGTCACGAGAAGAGAACTTCTAGCAGTAGTTAAATCAGTAGAGCACTTCTATCAATATCTCTATGGCAGAAAGTTTCTAATCCGAACCGACCATGCCGCCCTTAAGTGGTTGATGCAGTTTAAGAATCCAGAGGGTCAGATAGCCAGGTGGATCGAACGACTCCAAGAATACGATTTTAAGATTGAGCACCGGGCCGGAGTTAGCCATAGAAACGCTGATTCTCTTTCCAGAAGGCCATGCCCAGCAGAGTGTTCCCACTGCAACAAAACGGAATCCAAGGAAGCAGCAGTGCTAAGAACGACGATTGTCAACGACGACTGGACGCCTACTAAGATAAGGGAAGAACAAGAGAGAGATCCAGTTATACAGAAAATCCGAAAATGGAAAGAGGAAAACCGTCGACCACCTTGGCAGGAAATATCAAACCTATGCTCAGTAGTTAAGACGTATTGGGCCCAGTGGGACTCCTTTATCATCGAAGATGGCTTGCTCAAACGAGTCCTGGAAAATGATGACGGTTCAGAGAAGAGAAGACAGTTGGTGATCCCAAAGAGCAGAATAGCCGAAGTACTTCGTCAGTTACACGACAGTCCATCGGGAGGGCATTTTGGTGTAAAGAAAACCCTTCAGCGAATTCGGGAACGGTTTTATTGGATGAACAGTTCCGACGATGTAAAAGACTGGTGTAAGAAATGTACTATTTGTGCCACGAGTAACGGGCCTTACCGAAAAAGGAGAGCTCCTATGAGACAATATAATGTTGGAAGCCCATTTGAAAGAATAGCTTTGGACATCGCTGGGCCATTTCCAGAAAGTGAAAATGGAGGCAAGTACATGCTGGTAGTAATGGATTACTTCACTAAGTGGGTCGAGATTTACGCACTTCCAGACCAGAAGGCCGCCACCGTTGCAGATAAGTTGATCCAAGAATATATCAGCCGATTTGGAGTGCCTTTGGAGATTCATAGTGACCAAGGCAGGAACTTCGAAAGCGATCTATTCCAAGGAATATGTGATAGACTAGGCATGAAGAAAACAAGAACTACCGCGTATCATCCGCAATCGGATGGTATGGTAGAACGAATGAATAGGACAGTTGGCAAGTATTTGACAAAGATGGTGTCCGATCATCAGCGAGACTGGGACCAATACCTTCCGTTCTTCACAATGGCCTACAGATCTGCTGTTAACGAATCAACAGGCCAGACACCAGCCAAAGTCCTATTCGGACGCGAAATGCGACTACCTTGTGATCTCGAGTTTGGATGTCGACCTGGAGAAGATCAACGATGTCATCTACCGAATAAGCAAGATTCCGAAGGGAAAGCCGATGATAGTACACCATAACCGGCTGGCGTCTTTCGAAGGTGACCACGACGTAGAGGAAGAAGTGGAAGTAAATCCCGGCCAGTATCAAAGACGCACCAGGGTTGGCATCCGTCTTTCGAAGGAAGTTTGGTCGAGTTGCAGAACTTCAATGCCAAGTGCCAGCTCCCGGTAAAACCTTGAAACTCCAAGATGCATCACGTTACCTTTTCTACCTGGTAACAAAAGACACTGCCCGTGACCAACCTACCTACCGAGATGTATGGGAAGCCTTACTTCAATTGAGAGGGCACGTACTAGAGTCCGACGTGCAAAAGTTAGCCATGCCAAAGTTGGAGTGCCGCCAATTAGATTGGAGGGTTATCCGAAATATGGTGGAGGAGATCTTTAAAGACACCGAAGTCCAGGTGTTAGTCTGTTGCAATCCGCATAGTTACTGGTGCGGAGAGAAAACCGTCCCTTGTCATTTTTATACAACTGGAAGTTGTAAAAGAGGGTCCAGTTGCCGATACCAGCATACCGTTCCACTTCTAGTCCCAACAAGGTTCCAGGAGGAACCATCTTTTGAGAGGGGGGCAATGTTACGTAAAAATATGAGTCATAGTTTTAACCTTTAAACATGTTTTTATTCACTAATAATTCTGTTTTATTGTAGAAATTTTGGCGAAGGATCTAGATTCAAATTATGGTGAATCATCCAACTAGATGCTTCTCGATTTTTCGATGCAAGACAATGCGATCTTTCGATGCTGTTCTAGTATATCAGGATTTCGTATATAAATACAACATTTTTATATGGAGGGCCAGTTAATTCTCAAGACCCGCGCTCGCGAATTTGTTACGTACGGATATAATAAATTATTGTCAGATAAGTTAATATAAATAAAGAAATAAATTAAATCCGTAAGTGTTATAAATATTGAACCTTTTAATAAATTCACAACATTACACTTGAGAGGCTGAGCTAGACGAGGCCTAACAATTGACTCCCAAAGAAAGTTGTGAGTTTTATTGTTCTACATTGGCTCCAAACTTTCGGAGGTAGTTATATTGTTACTCGTTGGCACCCACTGTTTCTGATGGGTCGTTCACCTAAAATCTAGATCTTAAAGGTTACGAATAATGCTGATATTGTTTTCGTTCTCGCGCGAAATTAAAGCTTTTACATTTTTAGAAAAGTTATTAACAATTTTCAAAAAATGGACTTTTGAAGCTATTTTTACAATAATTTTGCAACAAATTTTTAAAAATGATTTTAAAAAGTCTCATTTTAAAGGATGTTGTATGCTTTTTCAGTACCTTGCTTTCCATACCTTTAGTATTTAAAATCAAATAGTAATCTTACATTGTTTATAAGTAAAAAATGACATTAAAACTTTTGCATATTTTGTTTATGACGTATTATCACCAAATTTGTCAAAAGTAGTTGTTAGAGACATGTATCTTTCAGAGTGTCTTTTGGAAAATCGTTACTTCCCTGGTCTATTATTCGACATAAAACAGTTAAACAAAGTGTGCTTTGGCCTTAATTACATGGCGTTTATTAAATTAAAAACTATGTTCCTATATTTAAAGCCAGTTATTCGGACGCTAATCAAAACTCAAATATTTAATTAATTAAAATCAAATATGTCACATTTTGAGGTTATGTTGACTGATTTATTTTATTAAATTTTATTATTTTGTGTTTTAATTTAAAATAAACCATAATTAAACTCTTTCTGATGTTAATTTCATATTTTTATTTACAAATCAATAATAATAGTAAGTAATTTTTAATAATTTTGACAGCTGCTGTGACGTATTTGCTTTGTAATTAAATATTTGATTACAATCAAGCTTTGATTAGCGTTCGAACAACCGCCCTTATATTATATTATATTATATTATATTATAATTCTGTCATACTCTACAAAATGATAAATATGTTGGGGGCTAAAACAGTTTTTTGCTATTACCATTCATATACGGCGAGAAAATAAATATGTCTTTTGTCTTCTAATTTTTATTCCTGTAACGAAATTTTAGCGCGGGTGAGTTTTTTATTCTTCGACATTTTCTATGTAGGTATATTGTTCAATTTGTTTTGTAGTTACTTACAAAAGAATGAGTGCATTTAATAGGTGTTTAATTAAATTAATATTTCTTGATCTCTCTTGTGCCATGATATGATATTGTTTTAGAATCTGTATGTAATTGTAATCTTTGTAATTATTGTAATAATTATATAATCTGTATGTAATGTATTTGTATGGTAATCTTTATGTATTTTTCAGTAATGATTTGGAAAATCTCTTTGTTAACAACTTAAGAGTTGAATTGAGCATATTGAAGGTGATTACTATAATGCGTAGGATGTTTACTATTTACTTTTTTGTGTACCTATTGGTAAAGTAATGCTGGTCATTCACTGGTGTGGTACATGTTTGTTATTTAAAATTTTCTTAAAATGCAACTCTACTTTTTTAATTATCGTTTCTCCACTGTATTTGAAGAGTTCATTTGGTATGTGATCGGAAGTATTTTTTTACCTTTAAACATTTTTCTTGTGCTATATATATATATATATATATATATATATATAAATATAAATATATATATATATATATATATATATATATATATATATATATATATATATATATATATATATAGGTCGTGTTCCATGTACTTAGTGAATTGTATCCAACAATCTTTTTATGGCTCTTATCTTAGAAATAATCATCACCCCATGCATTCCATGATACCTGCTTTCCTCTTCTCGAATGCAAAAGCTGTGATTTGGGTATCGAACCATAGTTCTGATATTTTTGTTGTGTCAATATTAATTTTTCTGACTCCTCTACTTTTTATTTTTTAGCTATTAAATTACATTCCATTTTTGCCTAAAAAGAAATCTGTAGTTATTGTCCTCGTTGACAGCTAGTAGATTATCGAATCCTATCAATAGACATCAGGCAAAAAAGCAAAAAAGGCACTAATACTTAATTCATACCCACACCACCTTATCAAAAACTCTTTCAAATCGTAACTGCATACATTTTACAATAACAAATATAGCATCAAAACTAACATGCTAAAGAAAAACTATATATCTCTCCTCTATATAAAAGGTTTATCAGAACAACTTTGTCTATACATAACATTACAGTTACTCATAAAGGACACAAAAAAATCGTATGTTGTAAATAAAATTCTCTCCTCGAATTGCGATGGGGTTTGTAATTGACAAATCAGTAAACTACTTAACTCAAGAATACAATCTCACAAGTATGACACAGAAAACTCTACCGCCCTCACAAAACATGAAAACAACGAAAAGAAACGTTAATTTAATTTTAACAAAACTAAGATCCTAAAAAGTGAACATAACAAAAAAAGGAGCTTCTAAAGTCTATAGAAATCAGAAAATATACTAATGCAATAAATGATAAAAAGATGTTAAAAGTTTAAACAAGATGTATTTTAATGTAACAAAATACACAAATAAATATTCTTAGAAAGCCTATGATGGTAAAAAGATGAACTTGATTGTTTAAATGATAAACCAACATCAACAAACAACATATTAAATTTTAAAATACATTTTACATGTAATGACTTAGTGGGTCTGTTTTATGATTTTGTTATAATTTTAATTGTGGCGTTAACTGTATACTTGTTAACAACCAACTTTTACATGCTTAATAAGTAAAAAGTTTCTCATTTTAAACCTTATTATGTCTTTCGATAAAATGTTTTTTAGTCCATATCATTTCTTGAAAAAGGCATAGATATCATGCCGAAACGTCGAAAAAGTCAATAAAAATGTCAAGACATAAAAATAAAAACGTGAAAAATCTTTTTTATGGGCAACTCAAGAAATTCTATTAATATACCAGTACCATGTAATGTATAATCTGTAAGTCTGTGTTAAATTGTAAATTGTACTCAGTTTCAATTGATTGTTTATAAAACTTAACTATTCACACTGTTAACACTTTTGTATTAACCTCTCTATGGATGTTTGGTTTTTTCATATTATTCTTTTTAGATGAACTGATGATGCTTTCTGATTAGAGAGCAAAACGTGTTCGAATTAATAGATGAAGTAGCCACCTTCTTTGTCTTTTTTCTGCACCTTTTAATTTTCAGGAGGTTTATTTCCAACAGGATGGGTGTTCGGCTCACAACTCTAGAGCAACTATTGACTTCCTCAATCAAACGTTTCCTGATCGACTAATAAGCATACGTGGTACAATTAAATGGCCCGCTATATCCTGTGACTTAGCGCCTAACGATTTCTTTTTTTTTGGGGTTTTCTCGAAGAAAACATTTATAGGCATCAATTTGAAAGGGCCACAAACCTAGTCGAAGTAAGGGCAAAAATACTTCACTTCTCTGCAAGCATTATACCAGCCCTACTCCAAAATATGAGGAGAAATCTATATGACAGATGTGGTTACCGTTTAGCACAAGGAGGTGGAATATTTGATCACTTAATTCATTAATCTGCTTTCCTAATTTTTATTTTTTGTTAGGTACATTTTACGAAGTGTGTAGGTTAATTAAGTAGTATTTTTTATGTTTGCGTTTGGAAGAATTTTATTGTTTTTTTTTATTTAAAAGTACAAACAATTCTTATTCCGATTTTTTTTCTTCTTTCTTGTCTTATTGTTATAAGCTTCGTCCATAAAATTTGTACAATTTTCAGTGAAAATAAAGCATATTACTTATTTACTTACTCTAGAGATGGGATTGCAATAATCTTAATTCCTATGGTCAATAAAACAATGTCGTTATCTATAGGGTAACGGGTAGAGTGATTGGCCACTTAAGGAATTGCCAATTAAATTAAAATTGTAAATTTCTATCTTTTAAAGTGAAATATTTTGTAAGGGTGTTTTAATAGTAAAGAAACATTAGATTTCATAAAAACTCAGGTTATTTTAATCAGAAATAATAATTTATATTAAAAATAAACACAAATTTGAAAACTTACAGAATTACACAGTTATTGGCCATACAAATTTAGTTATTGGCATATAGAATTACAGTTATTGACCATTCATAAAATTCCTAATTTTCTTTTTTTGTTCGTGCAGGTAAGGCACACAAAACTATTTAAGTTTTCAATTTCTTGTTGTTTCTTTGCACAGGTACCAATATGGTAGCCTCTAACACAAAATAGACATTTTATTCCAACTTTTGATTTAGATATATTATAGGAACAAGAATAACACAATTCTGTATACAAAAGGTTATTTACAGGTGGGTTGGTGTCGTCTGATTGTTTCACCGTTATATCTGAGAGAATTTGTATTTTTTCATGTTTTGGATATCCCTCAGTTTCAAAAAATAACTTTCTTTTAGCCGACTCACCAGCACGTTTTTCTTGGCTGGTTTCCAAATTTGTACATTTGCTTTGGGATATAGTCTTCAAATTTGATGAATTCATATTGTTGCAGGCATCAAAAAATATGTTATCAATTGTGGGCAGATTAACGTTTTCCTCTACAGAATCAGTAAATTGGTTTCGTGACAATTCTTGTTTTTCTTTGAGGACAACAACATCTTGTATATGTACTCTAACTCCACTTTTCAAAGTAGTGCTTTTAATTGTATGATCAATAAGTGTATCTGCTTTCAAAATATTTGTATCTGCAATATCAACTGTATTTACTGTAACATTTTGATATTTTTTGCTCCCGGAATTGACTCCTGTGGCAATTTTTTTTATTACTTTCATCTTGATTTCCCTGTTTTTTTTTACCTTTATTGTCTGCTTTTGCGTCAATTCGCTTTTGTTTTCGTTCTAATTTTATTTTCTCTTGTTCTGCTTGTTCTTCAATTTTACGCCTTTCTGCATTTTGACGATTTGAAGAAGTGAGCACGAAAGGCAACCTTTCTGTTTGCTTTTTGCCCTTTCTTTCTGGGGTTTTTGGCCAAAAAAATATTTTGTTGATTGAGGTGTCAATTTCTTTAGATAATGAGTTGTCTTGATTAACTAAAGGCAGATTATTATTGGATGTCGATTGAATATCTTCTGTCATTGTATCTTCTGTGACATCTTTTATATTATATGTAATATCAACGTTTTCTGGAAGTTGAATTCGAAAATCCGAAAGTAAATTTTCTTCTGTAATAACAGGAATATCTTGTAAGTTGCATATGATTTCATTGCCACCTACAGGGTTAAGTGTAATATCTGGAGATATATGGGTTTCTGTGATGATAGAGGTATCTTGTATATCATTTGTGATTCCACTTGTCTCTGTGGTCTGAATCGTGGGTAGATCTATGGTATTTTGAAATAAATTAAATATATTAAAGAGCAATTTTGAATCTCCACTTAGTTCTTCGCAATTATCCAAACTTTGAAATTCTAATATTTTTGAGGCTCCAACTGTGTCTACAAAATCTTCATATGTTATTGATTTTGTCCTAGAAATAGTGTGATTAATACCTTTATGCAGGTTTTTGATCTTCCCTAAACATTTGGAGTAGTATATTGCTTCACTATTCCATGGATACAATCCAGATGCTTTAAAGCCTTTAATTTAGTAAATCTGATTTAAATTGACTAATGGCTGTGTTTAGTACCAATGCAAAATTCTCTTTGGTAACTACTGAATTCGGCAGCAATATCTGCAGGTTGTATAATTCTGGTTGCATTGGATATAAGGTCACTAAAATAATTTGTAACTTTGAACATAATTCACTAGTTTGAATGGTTAAGTGAGTTTTATGTCCATCAACAAACAAAATAACTGGAAAATTAGTGTTTTTCGCAACTAGGTACTTATATAAGACGTTTCCTATGTATTCATAGAAGTTTTCATTCTTCATCCATCCCGTATCGCTACATCTTATGCCCCATTCTCGTGGAACGGTATTTAAAATATTTCTACGAATTCGTTTATAAGGGTAAATAATCATTGGTGCTGTTATTTCTCCACATGCTGTAAAGGTAAACATAACCGTCAAATTAACTTTAGAGTGATGCTCTATTTGATATACATTTTTGCTTCCGTTTACAGCCAACACTCGTTTATTTTTGGGACATAAGGGGAAGCAGGTTTCACCGCCATTTAAAATACGTGAAGGGTCTTGAAGAATATCAATGTAACCTTTACGATGCAAGTATTCTTGAACACCGGTGAACCATTTTTTTACATCTTTTTCAGACACAACTGAACTTGCTGCCGTTACTGCTTCTGGAGTCCTCTCACTTAAATCTGGGTGTCGCTTTAAAAAGGATTTATACCAACCTCTTCCGGGCCGATTGTCAGTAAAAGGATTTGCACGTGGATTTGCGTCAAGAAAACCTTGAACCGAGTCTTATATATCTTCCACGCTTACTGGAAAATCTTTGTCTTGGCATGTTATGATCCAATGCTTTAAACAATTCTCTTCCTTCAAACTAAGAATAGGATTGGGACCAAGGGTAGTTTTTTCATTAAATTTTTCACTTGCTCTAAACTGCAATGTTGCTCTTGGCACATTAAATTGTTCAGCGGCTTTTCGTTGGCTCATGCCATTTTCGATGGCCTGAAAAGCAGACTGAAGATCTTGTTGTATATTGTTTGTGATACGTTTTATCTTTGCGGATATTTGGCATTTTTTATTCTAAAAATAAAAATCATTTATTAGTAATAAAGTTAGCTACAATACGGACGTTTCAAATTTGATTCAATATGCCCACATTAGCATTAATTTTATAACAACTAAAACGATTGTAATTTTATAAATACAAATCCGGACAAAAAATATATTCTTATTACACATTACAGTTATTGGCCACCCTGTGGTTTAGTGATTGGCAGTCGGCCAACCACTGGTTATTGCCTTAAAAAATAAGAAAAAATGTTTAAAATATCTTATTTTTGGCCAAACTAGGCTGAAAAAGTCTAAATTATAATAAATATTTTAATTCGAAGTAGGTACAGTAATTGGCCGGCAGGCCAATCATTATAACACGGACATATTTAAGATACAGTGCTTGGCCACTCATATTTACCGCCAAAAATGCATAACTTAAATATTAAAACCATTGATAATGTAAGATGTACCCCACTAAATCGCCATAAAATATTAATATACCCAGATACATAATACTATTAGCCAATATAACTCACCTCGTGATTAGCCTTCCTTAACAAATTCTTTAAAAAACTCTTAAATCTGGATGCACCTGTTAAGCTTCAAACAATACACGTCGTAACAACTAGATAATTTTAACTGAGAGAGATGATAGCTAGACCAAATATACAGCAATGTTGCCAGATTTTAATGAAAGTAAATTTATTTCCTTATATTTTTTGAAAATCTTAAAATTCGGATTTTTGTGAAAGTGGCCAATCACTAGTGACCTGCCAACAACTGTACCCGTTACCCTATATAAATATTATATATATATATATATATATATATATATATATATATATATATATATATATATATATGCGATAATATACAGTAATTTTGTTTCACTTGTATTTCATTTTATGTATAATTTTTTAATTTTTTTAAATTTTAGGTAATATGGATTTTATGTCAATGTGCGACTGTCCATCTCAATGTGAAGATGATTATTATAATATTTTCTCGACACAAACCACATTTGATTTAAATAGGAGCAATTCTATGTGGTCATTGTAAGTAGATATTTTATTTTTAGTTTAAAAAGGATTTGATTTTACTCGGTGCGTTGGATATTAGGTTTAAATCAGACGTCATAGTTAATGTAATAATTAGAGAATGGGTAATAACCTGTTGAACGTTTTATAAAAATAAAGGTAATATCCATTCAATAAATTATCGACAAACGTTTCGATTTATTTCAAATCTTAATCTCACGTTTACCTAGATTTAACTATACATATTATAATTGGCGGCCTTGGTTATATTACTGTTGCTTAGATTGACATTCTATTCTAGTATCTAGTTTAAACTCAAGATCTAATATATATATATATATATATATATATATATATATATATATATATATATTCTGGATCTCTGATGATCTCTCCAGTTCGTAATGTTTTAGCGAGTTTCAATAATTATTATCCATTCATGCCCACAACATCCGATGATATACGAATCAGACAAGGATTATTTAATGTGTATTTGGAATCTATATTTAGATAAGCATTAGATGATGTCCAAAGTGGAATCAAGATTAAAGGAACCAGCATAAATAACATCAGGTATGCTGATAATACCGTCATAAGAGCAAGCAATGCACAAAAACTACAAAATATAATAAATGCGGTAGTTCGTCATAGCGAAATGATCAGTTTACATCTACAACGTTTCCAAAACTAAAATTCTAGTATTTTCCAAGATACCAACAAACGTACATTTGCATGCCAAGGGACAAATAATAAAACAGACAACTTTCATCACTTCCATAACTTTTCACTTTCCAAAACTTCGCTGTCTAACTCCCATTAAAAGAAGAGGTAGACAAGGCGTCGTAATATCTCCAAATCCTTTTAGTCTAGTCCTAAAAAACGTCTTAAAAACTACAAATTTCTAAACATATGGCATCAAAGTTAATGGCACCAAGTTAAAGAGGAATGCCTGGCTAGATCAAAAACAAAAGTTGAGGATATCACAAAAACATTGGTAAACTCAAATGGAGTTTTACAGATCATACTGTTAGACAAAAAAAAAACAACATTGGAATGTCACAATACAATATTGGAGACCTTACAAAGGTAGACGACCAAGAGGAAGATCTCAGATGAGATGGGTAGACGACACAAAAAGAATAGCTGGAACAAATTGGAAGTATATTGCTCAGGATAGAGATCGATAGAAGGAGTTGGGAGAGGTCTATGTCCAAAAATAGACGATTGAAGGCTAAAAAGAAAAAGAACTTTCATTAAATATCTGGAAGTGAATATCACTAGCCAGAAGTAACCCGAAAAAATCTATCAAGAATCGAACAAGCTAGGAAAACAGCACGGCTGTGAAAGTTGGATAATGGACTCTTACACAGAAAAAAGACTAGATGCTTTTGAGATATATACATATATATATATATATATATATATATATATATATATATATATATATATGTATATATATATATATATATATATATATATATATATATATATATATATATATATATTCACGTTAAAAGAAAGTAAATTAGAGTCGGACCAGGTTTTTATTTTAATAGATCAGAAGTTATAATTGCATGAAGAGTTGCAATATTAGAGCTCCTTCAGGTAATACTGGTATTATCAGCAAAAAGAAAAATTTTTCCATCGATTTTTAAGTTAGTGATGTCATTTATAAAGATAAGGAAAAGTAGAGGATCCAGTACTAAATCTTGTGGTACTACACATACAATGCTTTTGTGACTAGAGTCAGTATTATTTGTTTTAACTAGTTGCTTCCTATTCCTTAAGTAAGATTGGAACCAATTCAAAGAAATATCTCGAATTCCGTAAAAATTTAGTTTTTTTATCAAAATGTCGTGATTTACACAATCAAAAGTTTTGGCATAGTCACAAAAAAGAGTGGCAGTATAAGATTATTGTTTAGTACTTGATAGACCTCATGTAGTACAGAAAACATATCGCTGGTACATTTATTAGATCAAAAGCCGAACTGACTTTGTGATAAAATGACGTTTTTAACGAGAAACTACATAAATCGGGCTTTTATAAGTCTCTCAATAATTTTGGATAGGTCTATAGTTGCAAACATTAGATTTTTCACCACCCTTATGAAGAGGAATAATAATGGCTGTCTTTAGGCACTCTCGAAATATACCTTTTTCAAAGAAATCATTAATTAGTGAGACCAGGATTTCCAACATATTATTTGGAAGATTTAAGAAAATTTTTATGGATAGTCCATCAGTACTACAGAAAGATTTGCTTTTGATACTACTGATTGTTTGGATCAGTTCAGATTTATCAACTGGTTTTATAAAGAATGAATTCAAGACTTTTTTGAACTAGGGATATAGCAAATAGGATCTTGTTGTGGCAAAAAGCTAATGTTATATTTTTACTCACATTAACGAAGTATTTATTTAGATTTTTAGGGTTTGGAAGAGAAAATGTTTGAGCTGTGTTAGTTGTATTTAGAAGATCGTTTATGGAATAAGTTTTCCTTTCTATATTTTTAGAGCTTACCAGAAGATTCTCATAGTACATTTTTTTAGCTATTTTGATAAGTTTTAGACAGGTTTCTCTAAACTTGGAGATATATTCAGTGACAAAGACATTGGTAGTCAATTTCTTGATGTACAGTAGTGAACGCATATTCTTGGCTGATAAGCGGATACCTTTAGTAGTCCAGGGTTTGTGATGTTTTGACTTAATTGTAACTAAAGCAAATGCCTTATTAAAAATACAGACAAGCTTATCTAAAAAATCACTGAAATTATAGTCCACGTCCACCCAGAGCGAAAGTGCACGTTCAGAGCGACAGTGAAAGCCGTTCTGAAGAGGCCTATTAGGCCTAAATACGTATATGCGTATACACAGACGCACTAGACGTGAAATCAAATCTTAACTGTCTTTCCCTTTTTATTTCGATTTACTCTGTACGAGTACTAAAAACCAATTCGCTAAAGATTTTTGCTTTGTTGAGGAGATATGTTGCGGAATGCAAATTTTAGATTCTCCATGTCTCTAATAACATCTTTATCAACGTCTGTTTTGACTCGCAATTCTTAGAAGGCACAAATTAAAGCAAAAATCTGAATTTGGTTTCGAAAATTAGTTTACGGATTTTATAAATATGTATTTTTATATTGGTGGTGTTTGAATAAAGTAATGAGTGTTTTTTTAGAGGCATAGAAATGTAAGTTAGCAACACTTTTTTAACTGTTGGCCATTTTGTTTGTTGACAGCTGTCAAGTGATTTATATTAAGTTGAGTTTGGCATTTCAGCATGATTAGACTTGACGCCTAAACAAGGCTTCCAAATTGTGCAAATTTATTTTGAAAATTATGGTTCTGTTCGAAATAAGTATCGTGCATTACGTCCATTTTATGATTAACATAATAATCTACCAGAGCAATTAATTCGATTAACCATAGAACGTTTCTACACCACGTTTACTTTAAATGATAATACGCATCCACAGAGACGTCGTACAGTATCTAAAGAAGAAGTTGCTGCTGTAGAGCGTATCATAAAGGAAGACCCGAATCGGTCTCTCCATTATCGTGCAAAGCATTTGGATATGTGTCCATCCACTTTACGGAAGATTTTTGTAAAAAGATTTTAATCTACGTGCTTAGAAAATCGAACTCGTACAGGAATTGAAGATACACGATCATCTAGCAATGGGTATTAGCGGTGAATGGGCCCAAAACGAAATTGCCGTTGATCCCGATTTTCATAAGCGAATTATGTTTGGTGAAGAAGGTCACTTTTGGTTAAATAGTAAATAGTAAACAAACAAAACTGCCGTATTGAGAGTGGAGATTATCTTCAAGTGTATGTTGAGAAACCATTACAACTAGAAAAACTGACTGTTTGGTGTGCATTACGGATAGTGAAACCATTGGTCCGTGCTTCTTCAAAAACGATGCAGGCCAGAACTTTACAGTCACAGTGGTGCCCCCAGATTTGTCTGAGGGGGGGGGGGGTGTTTTGAAATTTTTTTTCTCTATTTTGAATCCCTAAAATTTGTGTTTTAGTTTAATTTAAAGTACTAAAGATAGCAGTGTCGAAGATTCAGATATCCTGCCTACCAACTAAAACCACCCTCTCTTACTTGTGCGCAGTTGACTGTTGCACGTACCGTACTCCGAAAGTATGGTGGCCGCTGTAAGGATGACGACATTTTTGGAACACTCCCTTCTCTTATTTAGATCTTATCTATTGTTATAAAGCTATTTTCTTGTGGCATTTTAAAGTAATTACTATTTTAATGGGAATAAGCCACAATTGAAGGGTAAAATAAGTTTATTGACGTTTGACATTAATCCAACTTGTAAATACAATACATTTTTGAGACGGCTATCGCCGTATACCCGTTCTCCTCCGCCAATCCTCCCAGTTCAAGGCATGCTCCTCCTCCAAACCTGTCGATTTCATCACTCTTCTAATTCCTTCATTCCATGAGCGTCGAGGTCTACCTCTTTTTCTTCTTCCAGGGGCTTCCATTTGTGAAGTTTTTGAGGCCAACCTTCGTCAGGCATTCTCAATGTGTCCAAACCATTTTGAACCTCTTCTTTCTATTCTGTCAATGACCGTTTCTGTAGCATTCATGTTATGTCTTATAGATTCGTTGGTCTTCCTTTCCTGCCGTGATGTTCTAGCACTTCTTCTAAAATAATCAATTTCAAGTGCCAACAATCTTCTCTTTAGGTCTGCAATAATTGTCCATACTTCAAAGCCATAACAAAGAACTAATTCAGCCATGGTGTGCCCTATTCTTTTTTTGTTCCTTTTGGAAATGTTGCGATCCCCTCATAAGGAGTTCAGACATCTTACAATGTTAGGTCCTTGATTAATTCGGTGTTTAATTTCGGTTTCTCCAAGCCGTTCTTAGCAATGAGTGCACCTAAATATTTAAATTTGTCCACTTGTTTGATTTCCACGTTCTCGTCTATCAACACTTCAAACCTTGCATCTGAATTGACAACTAAATGTCGAGTTTTTGTATAAAGCTTGCCACAAGCTTGCTTTCTTCTTTAGAATTTAAGTCTTGGAACTATATTATACGCCTTTTCTAGGTCGATGAAGGATAGATGTACTTCGGTACCAACCGCTATTTTTTTTTCTGTTAATTGTTGGAGTATAAACAAGTTATCAGTGCAAGATCAAAGATCAAAAATTCAAACGTCAATAAACTTATTTTAACCTTCAATTGCGGCGGATTCTCGTTAAAATAGTAATTAGATCTTATCTCTGTCGTTGGCCCGGTTGGTGTTTCTCTTCTTCTCCTTTCTTTTTAATGACTGCTCGGATGTAATTGTAAACACTATTTCATCCCTCCGTACTTCCCGTCATCTTCACGATCATCTCTCTTTCAGTCACAGGGTTCATACCTATTTCTTTATACATTCTGTTTCTCTCCACTGTACGTCTATTACACTTCAGCATAGTGTGAGTAACAATCTCGGAATATTCGCAGTATAGGCATTTATCTATATCTGTCTTTCTGAACCTATGAAGATACGCCCTAAAACAGACAATCTACCCAGTCCCTTCGGCTCGGGATCAGCATCTTGGTCCACTGGGCAACATCTTCTTTGTTGTTCCACTCTTCTTGCCATCTTTCCATTGATCTTTTCCTTTCTTCTTTTTTTTTATAGCTGTTGTCAGATACTCTCTTCTCTCATAGAGATGTCTCTTTTCTACTGCTAACACACGCAGAGGAACACAACCCATGATAGTCGCAGATACAGGCCTGTATGCGCATGCTACTCGCAACAGACTCGTTTTGTCTACTTTTGTCATAAGCCTAATATTAGATATCTATACCTATCTAAATATAATGAAAAATATTATTAACTATTGTGTATTAATTATTGTGTATTTATACAATAATTATTGTGTTCTACATATTTAAAGTGGTAATTTAATTATTCAATTAGCGTTTTGGACTTTTTTTATTGTGTGTGAAAGACAAGTTACATTTTTCTACTATTCTTTATATATTTTTTACTTTATATGCCCTGGGGGTGGGGGGGGGGGGGTTTAACCCCAACCCACCCCTCTGAGTGCGCCAAAGTACAGTCATTGATGACCGCTATAGAGCCATGATTACTCACGTTCTCATTTCTTAATTCAACAACCATGATGTGGAGGAGCTGTGGTTTAAACAAGACGGCGCAACATTTCACACAGCTCGAGCCACAACTGGTTTATTAAAGGAAACGTTTGGTAACCGCATAGTTTCACGTTTCAGACCCGTGAAATGGCCTCCAAGATCGTGCGATTTAACACTGCTAGACTATTTTCTAAGGGGATATAAGAAGTCATTAGTCTATGTCGATAAGCCTAAAACGATTGACCACTTCGATATTGCCAATATACAGCCATAAATAATGGAAACAGTCTTTGAAAATTAGATCTCCAGATTAGACTACTTCAGAGCCAGCTGTTCCAGTCTTATGTCAGAAATCATATTTAGATTCTTCTGCCATTTATATTATTTGCCAAAAGATTATCTTTTGAATACTGGCAATTTCATGTCAATTTAAAAAAATCATCTTTGTTTTATTTCATTTGAAAGTTCTATACCTCTAAAACAAAACACCCTTTATTTTTAAGAAGTGTAACAATATGTTTAAGAAACACCTTTATGAATAGTTCAACATTTCAAAAATAACTGCAGACGTTTTACGTGACATTTTTTTTTATTTATTTACGCTGCAACCACAAGGGTTATTCGCGACCTAAAAAATATAATACAGGTAAAGGTAGAAAAAATTACAATAATTGATACAGTTCTGAGTCTTTAAGATAACTTATTGTGTTTTTTAATATTCATGTTTTTTCCTATGACTTGTGATGGAACAGACATGAAGTCAACAGTGATATTATTATTCTTTAGAGGAATTATTTACCGATGAGTCGGAATCTTCTGTCCGACAATGAAGTTTTCACTGTAGATAGTAAACCTATGTGTTTGCCAAGTTTTCGTATTAATTTGGTGCTTATGGTTTTTATTCTTTTGTCGATGTAGTATGAATGTAATTCCGTTAGAAACTTTATAAGTACATAAGAGTCTTCTGAGTACAATTTTGTTACGCTGATTATGTCTTTTGATCCTTGTATATTTTCGAATACATCCACTACTTGATCGAAGCTTAACAATTGCTTTTCCCTTTCTACATATTCTCTAACTGGTTCCAATAATTTTTGCAGATTTGATATATCATTTCTTAAGTTTTTGTCATCAGTTTTGGTTTTTTTCTTTAATTGAAGCTTAGGTTTTTCAAAGTTTTCTTCGGAGGGTGGCGTGATTGCATCTTCTAGGGTTCTTTTTCCGGTTGCTTTGTTCGAAGTTACTTGGGGTTCGTAAGAATTCAAATGTGTATTTTTATTTGGAGGTAAGTGTTGACTTGTTTCGGGTAAGGTTGATTTATGTTTTTGGGTATTAGAGGATGACTCAGACGATGTAGGTGTTGCGATTGTAGTGTTAACTAAAGAAGTGGTCAAATGTATGGATGTATTTTGTAGTGAGCACTGTTGGGTTTGGTTTATTGATAAATTTGGGATTGCTACTCTTTGTAATGTGGTTTGAGAAGACGTAGTAAGTGTGGAGGGAGTGGTATTTGAGGTTGCGGGAGTATTTTGTAGATTATCTTGTCGAGTATGATTTATTGATGAATTTTGTCTTATTTCTCTTTGCATTGCACTATCATTGTGAGGATGGTTAGAAGGTGAAATATTTGGACAATTAGCTGCCTGGTGTCCAGTTAATTTGCATTTGAAACAATTTTCGTTTTGGGCAATAAATATGCGGTATGATGTTTGTTCCAACTCGATAATAAAAGATTTAGGTAGTACAAAGTTGTCTGGAAAAGGTGAAACGAAAATTTGTCTTCGGAAGCTTAGAATATGACTAAAGACAGGATTGGTTGCTCCTATCCGTAGATATGATATGTCTGAGAGAGGATTTAAACCTAGTTTTATTAATTCGTCCATTATTATGTTAGAAGGTATGCTTGGACATACATTGGACAGAATTAAGCGGACTGATGGAGTTATTAATCTTCTCGCTTCTAGTATATTTCCATTTACTATTATTTTCTTTGTTTCTGCTATGAATTTATCTACTAGGTTTTTGGATGATAGATATATGCATATTCTACCGTCTGATATACGGGATGCGAAAATTATATTTTTCGGTTCTATATGCTGACTCAATCCTTCAAGATAGTCATTAATTGTACAATTCTCTAGAGTGTTAAACAAAATAGCTTGATCTCTGCTTGGGATTAATATACTACGTGGTTGACTAACTGCTTTTAAGTATGATGCATTTTGTGGTAGTTGATTGGAAGATGACATCTTTTAAATGGATTTTAAAATCCGACTAAAACCGGTGCTGTTTTACAGCTTTCGTTGTGATACCAGTTCATGTAAATTGGATAATACTTATAACTGATTGCAGTTGTTTACTTAAATATATAAATCCAAATAGATGAAAAAAGTATATTTTATCTACTCACGATTCCAATATTCAGTATACAAATCACTTTCACTTTTATACTTAATTACTTTTCTTAAGTTATTAAACCACTATAAAATTAACTTCTTTGCGAGCTATTATAGATTAGACTCGAACATGATTTTGATTTTAATATAATTCACTATTTACATTATCAGAACTGAAGAAATAATCGTTTAAATATTTAAATTTTTAAGAGAAACTTTGAAATGCGTCTAAACACTTTGACAGTTTTTTGACTATCTGTGACATTTTTAAACCAGTTGTTAAATAAATAATATTTTTTTTTTTTCAGAAAAGTCAAAAATTCTCTTTAGTTTTTATTAGAATTTTTTAATATACTTAATCTAAAAAAAAACGCAAAAGAAATAAAAGACCAAAAGAAAAATATTTTCAATATTTTAACTTTATCTACATTTGTTGCAGTGAGAATGTAACAACAGACGACTCTTCGGTGATGCTGAATGTATTTTTTAGCGAGCAAAATCAATGCGTATATTTACGTGACACGATTTTCTCTACAGTTTATTTACTATGTAAGTATTTATCGTCGATTAAATCACTGCTTTAGAAAGCGTTTGCCAAAGGAAAACTCATTAGAGGATCACATGCTTTAAACATTCATCATGGTAATGACCAGTAAACCAAATTTATTTAGCATCTGTTAATGAAACATAATACTAAATAAACGAAAGAAGTTAATAAATATAGATACAAACCAAACCAAATATTATATCATTTTATATTACGTTGCTTTGGAATAACAAAGTTTTTTGTTGTGAGGATGCCATTTTAAGTTACATGTGATCAAAGTTTTAAAGTTACACATTTATTTTCTAGTTGATAAGACACGAAGATTAGATTATTGTAAATTACTAAAAAAAAATAAGCTAACATCATGTAGTATTTTGTTTACATATATAATAAACAGAATAAATAAAAAATAGCATCAAAATGCAGTGAGAACTTTGTTTCTAAATCTCAATGCTTTCCAGTTATTTAACACAGTTCGATCTTCCACGTACACCCGTGTTTTATAAATGAGATTAGAATTCTATCTTCTTCTTTAAGTGCCTGATCTCCTGATCGGAGGTTGGATATCATCATCACTATCTCTAATCTATCTACTGCTGCTCTGAAGAGTTCTATAGAACTGAATTTAAACCAGTCCCTTTAATTCTTCAACCATGACACTATCCTTCTTCCTATACTCCTTCCTCCTCTGATATTTCCCTGTATTATCAGCCTTAGCAGTTCATATCGCTGTCCCCTCATTACGTGTCCTAGATTTTGTAACTTTCTTATTTTTATTGTGTTTATTATTTCGCCTTATTTGCCCATTTCTCTCAATACTTCCGTGTTAGTTTTCTTCTGTGTCCATGCTATTCTAAGCATCCTCCTGTAATACCACATTTCAAAGGACTGTTACTTATTTATGTGTTCTTGCTTTAATGTCCATCTTTTAAGTTCATATTGCAGTATCTAAAACACGTAGCATCTTAGTGCTCTTACTCTCAGTTCCAATCTAAGGTCTTTGTTGCAGAGAATTGTTTTCATTTTTACAAACGCATTTCTTGCTATTTCTATCCTGGCTCTCATTTCGGTTGTTTGATGATTATTGTCTGAAATCCAGGTTCCTAGGTATTTGTATTTATCAACCCTTTCTATCGGTACATTTCCCAAATGTATGTTTGTTGGTATATTTGTTCTCTTTGTTATTATCATGTATTTGGTCTTTTTTATAATCATTTTTAGTCCATATTTTTCACAGAAACTGTTTGTTTTGTTTAGTAATAGCTTCACTATATACATTAAATAGTAATGGGGACATAATACATCCCTGCCTAACGGTTCGTTATCTATTACGATTTGTGCTCTTTGATTCTAGTAGAGGTTTGTTATTATTCGTAAGTCCCTATGATCTATGTTTTTGTCTTTAGAATTTGGACTAATTTTTCATGTCTTACTTTGTCAAATACTTTTTTAAAATCAACGTAACAAACATGCACATCAAAATTCATATCCATGCAGCTTTGGGCTAACACTTCTTCAAAAACAAATAACGCTTCTCTGGTTCCTAGTCCGTTTCTGAACCCAAACTGACTATCATCTATTCCTTCTTCCAGTTTTTTATTTATGTATGTATTTTATTTACCATGTATTATTTTCAGGAATAATTTGAGAATGTGACTTATTAGTGATATTGTTCTGTATTCACTGCAATACTTAGCGTTTGTATTTTTAGGGATAGCACAAAAGGTGGAGAGTAATCATTGTTTCGGTGTGTGTCACGTTTTGTATACTGAGTCAAATAAGTCTACTATGATATCTAAGGTTTTATCATTTATGAATTTTAAGGTTTCTATAGGGATTTGGTCTGGACCTACTGCTTTATCATTTTTGCTGTTTTTTTAATGCCATTTTAATTTCCTCTTTTAATATCTTTAAAACCATATCCTCTTCTACTTCTATCTCCATCTGTTCTGTTCTATTGTCTTTGAACACTTCATTGATGTATTCTGCCATCTCTTTAATTTGTCGTTAGTATTCAACACAAGTTTCCCATTTGCATCTTTCAGTATTCCCGATTTTCTTGTTTTATTGTTGTGAGTTAATTCTTTAATTTTTTTATGTGTGTTAAAACTATCATGTCTTTTCTGGTATTCTTCTATTTCTGTGCATTGTTCTTTTAACCATTGTTCTTTCGCTTTCTTAATTCTGTATTTTATTTGTTTATCTACTTTTTGGTACATCTCATTATCTTTGTTTTTATATTGACGTCTTTCTTCCATTATATCTATAATTTCTTTCGTTATCCATTGCTCCTTTTTATTATATCTGGTTGGTATTAGAATTTCTTTTTAACTTTTATCTATTTCTGTCTTTATTAATAACCATGTTTTATCCGTCTTAGTATTTTGTAGATTGTTCTTTAATATTCAATAATCCGTTGTTGAATTCATCTGCCAGGCGTTGCCTTATGTGTGGGTTCCTTAATTCTATATTACTTACTAAGAAAGGAGAAAATAATACTATACTAATACATTAATACTACTACTAATACTATTAATATATTAAAAAAATAAACATGTTTTTAATCATTATACGAGATGGAAACAAAATAAATGTTAGATACTCAATATATATAATTATATTTGAAAATGAAACAGTTTATTTTAAAGAATTCAGAAACGCTTGAAAATATTGTTTATCAATATCGGACACACTAATATTTATAATTTTATCAATTGCTTTCACATTATCTTTAGAGAGCTTATTTGTTTAAGGTAAGAGCATTGGTATATTTTTGAAAACAGGGCATTGTTCTCTTCGATTAGTAATAATGCCACGTCGAGAAGCTTTTCTGCCACTCATTCTTGGGCCACCGCGTTTGGAAACAGAAAAGTATTGTAGTATATACTACCCCATAGAGATACTGTTTTAAATATATTTCTGAGTAAGAGATCTTATATTTTGCTTCTGCTAAATTTTGTGTAAATTTAATTAATACCACTTTGCAAATGGAATTTTTTTGGAAGCCAAAGTTTTGGAAAAGGTTTCATAGTCTTTAAAATCGTAATCTTGGATTTTAAAATACCATAAGGATGTCTTTTAGTCACAGCATTAAAATTGACAAAAGGTGGAGAGTAATCATTGTTTCGGTGTGTGTCACGTTTTGTATACTGAGTCAAATAAGTCTACTATGATATCTAAGGTTTTATCATTTATGAATTTTAAGGTTTCTATAGGGATTTGGTCTGGACCTACTGCTTTATCATTTTTGCTGTTTTTTTAATGCCATTTTAATTTCCTCTTTTAATATCTTTAAAACCATATCCTCTTCTACTTCTATCTCCATCTGTTCTGTTCTATTGTCTTTGAACACTTCATTGATGTATTCTGCCATCTCTTTAATTTGTCGTTAGTATTCAACACAAGTTTCCCATTTGCATCTTTCAGTATTCCCGATTTTCTTGTTTTATTGTTGTGAGTTAATTCTTTAATTTTTTTATGTGTGTTAAAACTATCATGTCTTTTCTGGTATTCTTCTATTTCTGTGCATTGTTCTTTTAACCATTGTTCTTTCGCTTTCTTAATTCTGTATTTTATTTGTTTATCTACTTTTTGGTACATCTCATTATCTTTGTTTTTATATTGACGTCTTTCTTCCATTATATCTATAATTTCTTTCGTTATCCATTGCTCCTTTTTATTATATCTGGTTGGTATTAGAATTTCTTTTTAACTTTTATCTATTTCTGTCTTTATTAATAACCATGTTTTATCCGTCTTAGTATTTTGTAGATTGTTCTTTAATATTCAATAATCCGTTGTTGAATTCATCTGCCAGGCGTTGCCTTATGTGTGGGTTCCTTAATTCTATATCACTTACTAAGAAAGGAGAAAATAATACTATACTAATACATTAATACTACTACTAATACTATTAATATATTAAAAAAATAAACATGTTTTTAATCATTATACGAGATGGAAACAAAATAAATGTTAGATACTCAATATATATAATTATATTTGAAAATGAAACAGTTTATTTTAAAGAATTCAGAAACGCTTGAAAATATTGTTTATCAATATCGGACACACTAATATTTATAATTTTATCAATTGCTTTCACATTATCTTTAGAGAGCTTATTTGTTTAAGGTAAGAGCATTGGTATATTTTTGAAAACAGGGCATTGTTCTCTTCGATTAGTAATAATGCCACGTCGAGAAGCTTTTCTGCCACTCATTCTTGGGCCACCGCGTTTGGAAACAGAAAAGTATTGTAGTATATACTACCCCATAGAGATACTGTTTTAAATATATTTCTGAGTAAGAGATCTTATATTTTGCTTCTGCTAAATTTTGTGTAAATTTAATTAATACCACTTTGCAAATGGAATTTTTTTGGAAGCCAAAGTTTTGGAAAAGGTTTCATAGTCTTTAAAATCGTAATCTTGGATTTTAAAATACCATAAGGATGTCTTTTAGTCACAGCATTAAAATTGATTATAAATGAAAGTGTGGAATAAAATTCCACCTTTTCCATAAATCTTTCAATAATATGTACTATGCACATTATCTACTTCTTGAACTACTCCATGACCTGGTATAGAAAACTTCATTGTCAAACTTTCTAATACGCTGTCTCAGCGCTTCCATAACAGAAAATGAAATAAATAAATTACGATTTTAATATACAAGAAACGGTCCATGTAACTAGATTAGTGATCTTATTATCTTCCAACACTCTATCTAACATTTTATGAAAAGCACTAGTTAGTACGTCCTTCCATATTTTTCTTCATCTATATGACACAATAAACAGTTTTTGTTACAGGGTAATATCCAGTCAAGTTATAGATGTTTAATTTTTAAAAATAAAATCAATGGCCAACTTCCGATCTTGGACACGTTATATCATTTTGCAAATCAAAACTAAGAACAGGTATTCCGTTTTCTCTATTAGTACTTCTTTCTAACCTTATACCATTTTTTTATTTCAATATGTTCTTGAAACTTCCGGTGTTTCTCTTCTGCCAAAATTGTTGTCACTTCTTCTAAGTTTGTAGGCTTTACACTTAACACAACGGTCCTTTTTAGGGATGTGAAAACCCTAATTGAACTCATTGTTGAACATAAAGCGGTAATTTAATAATTTAACTAGATCTTTTCTTAGTTCTTCACACCACTTTACGTACAAGTCGTGTACGTTTGCTACACTTAAACTGGCTTCCAAATACTTCCGTTTAGTAGTTTTTCAGCAATAATGAGATTTAATTATAGAAAATAAGCTAATATCAGTTTTAACGATTTCTCTTTGATCATCCTGATATCGATCTACTACTTGGTTTACCTCACCTATTTTTCTTAGCCGCGTATGGGACCGCTTCATGGGCCGTGTATATTGGTTTTTGTGAAATATCTAATGTTTCCAAAAAATTATTTTTACATAGCCAAATTTGCTCCCCACAAGACAGTATGAAATACGAACATATATACATGCGCCGTGAGTGTCCTTGCGTAGTGCTCCTGAGTTTTAAACTTTTTTTATAGCATGGTTCAAATATATGTATTTTTCGTTTTAAGACAAACTCCAGTACGTATTAAAAACCTTCTGTGTCTCTTCTTTGGAAATTTGCTTTCAACAATTGAATTTGCAATTATGTAAACAATATTTTTGCAATATTTTTGCAATATTTTTTATTATCTGCATTTGCTTTCTTGGACCTTTTTAACCCCGGCATTAATATATGATTTTCCTGCTTAACACATATTTTCCCCTCATTTACGTTCCATTTTAATGAATTTTTTTTTCGTTTTCTTGTCTTCTCTAAGCCATTTTTTTGAAGTGACGAATTATTAAGTTTCATTTAGATTACTTTAATTTAGGTTAGTTAAGAAGGTTAGGATAAATGTAATTTTACGTGGTTATCCTGTTATCTCCACTATCACTCATTTTGTTTAAATTATTTGAAAGTATTTACAAGTAAATAAAAATTCGTCACACAGTAGTGGAGACAGGACCGCTCCCTGTGGCACTTCAGCCTCCGGGGTTCCGAGGTCGGATAGGACTTGTCCTATCTGAACTCTGAAACTCCGGCCGCGCAAGTATGATGAGATTAGTTTCGTCATTGCCCCACTGTATTTATAGCCTCTCATTTTGTAAATTAGCCCTTAGTGACAGAATCTACTGAAAGCTTTGCTTAGGTCCAGGAAGGCTGCTTCTGTGTATTGTTTATCGTTGAATCAAGCTGCTCTGTACTCGGTTAGTCTGAGTACTTGCAGCTCGCTGGAGTGTTCGTATCTAAATCCAAATTGTGGTTCAGGTATTATTCCTAGCCTATCTGTTTCAGCTTGGAGTCTGTTGAGAATGACTCTTTCTACTATTTTGTTGATTGCGGGCAGTAAGCTTATCGGCCTGTTATTTTGTAGAAACGTTCTGTCCCTTCCTGGTTTAGGTATCATTATGTCCTCATTTCATCGATTTGGGAAGAGCCTGTATCTTAGCACCGCGTTTACAATATTTGTTAAAAATACTATGGCTCTTGCTATTAAGTATTTTGGAACCCTGTTTGTGATCTGATCTGGTTCAGGTGCTTTTCTTGGTGAATTGTTTTTAATTAGTTTGTTTATCTCCTCCTGTGACGTTGGAGCGATGATATTATTTGGTTCCTCGAGCCTTTCTGGTTGTTCTTTGACACTTCTTCTATAAAGTCTATATCTTCATCTCGGTAATACCACCGGTGTAAGTCGACATATTTATATGCAGTATATGATAGTGTCAGGTCTTTGCAGATTATTATGCATTTACTGGTTTTCTTTTTTATGTGTCATCTTTCATAATATTTTCTTCAAATCCATATGCGTTACCGATAAGCTATTTTAAAATATTTAAAGGAGTGTATGATCTACTTACTACATTATTGAAATATACTGTTATTACTTTTTGTTTTCATCCATTCACATTACGATGAGAAAACCTTGAATTATACATGTCTCTCTGCCCGTTGGTAAACACAACTACTTAAGGATTATACTAGATAAAAAGAAAAATGATTTGTTAAATAAAAGCTTACAATCCAAGGGTGGTATTAAAGGTGAGAAACTTAACGTTGGACTTCCGGTTCTAAATTTGAAACCGAAAGTACTGTTTTCAAGTCACCGAAATAGTACAAGCGATAATCTATTCGATGCGCATTAGCTAGACGCGAGCACATATATACTTCCGGTTTTTAAATCACTTCCGGTTAAAAAGTTGTACTGAAAATGCCATTATATGGTGGCACAAATAGGTCATGTGAGATGTCAATGGACGCCTACTCAAAAGTCAAACTCGAATATTTCAATCCAGTTTTGAAGTCGAACCCTAGAAAAATTTAAGAACGAATAATCGACGTTTTATCCTTTAACCTTCAACCTTATCTATTCAACCTTCTATCCTAAATATCTCAGTCACACATGTACGAAAATATAACGGTATATTTGTTAAAGAATTAATATATAGGGTAAGTCCGGGAGAGATGGGCCATCGGTATAGATGGACCATTCGTCATATTGCAGATCCTCTGTTTACTGTGCAGTGCGACAACGTCGATTTATAACATTTAGTCAACGACAGACCTTGTGAACGTGGTCATTGCGACGTGTATGCATAAACAACGGAGATTTTTTTACTTAATTATATGTTGTTGGTGAAATTTTTCCTTGGTGAATTTTCAAGTTATGTAAGTTTTGACAAACGGTAAGTTTTTTTGATTATTTATGTATTTAACTGTTATATTGAGATTAAACAATTGAACCTAACCTAAAATACCCTCATAAAATTTAAACTGTGTGTTCAATGGCGTGGCCCGTCTCTACCGAACCTTTGGGATAGACGGGCCACGCCCGAAGTATTATTAATTAATTTCTATATTGTTACAGGTTACAGTATGACTTCATATTATAAACGGAAATGTACTATTGAAAGTGGTAAATGGAGTAAAGAAGCGCTACAAAATGCGGTTGCAGCTATCAGAGAAAATCGCATG
The DNA here is from genome assembly GCF_040954645.1 of Diabrotica undecimpunctata. Lineage (NCBI taxonomy): Eukaryota > Metazoa > Arthropoda > Insecta > Coleoptera > Chrysomelidae > Diabrotica > Diabrotica undecimpunctata. The sequence goes on along the minus strand of NC_092807.1, from coordinate 57,472,893 downwards.
GGACTAAATCGAGCTGCATTAGCTTATGGCATACCTCGAAGTAGCACACTGAGATGAATGAAAAATAATGATCTAAAAAAACACAATCGTAGATGAATGAAAAATACTGATCAAAAAAAAACACAATCGTCTGGGACCTTCTTCAACTCTTGGGGATGAGATCGAGATGAAATTAGTGCTGCATATTAAGAAATTGCAAACGTATGGTTTTGCACCCACTCGTGACCGTGTACGAACTGTGGCGTTTGAGTTAGCAGAAAAATTTAATGTAAGTCACAAATTCAATAGAAACAACAATAAAGCTGGTTCTGACTGGTTGCAGTCTTTTTGACGGCGCCATCAAGACATATCAGTGCGAAAAGGTGAAGGAGTTTCTTTGGACAGGGTAAAAGGATTAAACCAGGAGGTAGTTAAACAGTACTTCGATCTGCTGCTAAAAATTTTAACCAATAGTCAACTAATAAATAAGCCGGGCATATTTTCAACGTAAACGAGACAGATTTGCAGTTAAATAATGGACCTAGACATGTACTCGCGTCTAAAGGATCCAAGAATGTCCCTGTTATTACATCAGGAGAGAAAGGAGAAACGATTTCTGTGATAAGCTGCTGCAATGCTGAGGGCGTACTTTTACCTCCGTATTTTATTTTTAAAGGAAAAAATAAAAAAGAAGAATACGTGGATGGGATGCCACCTGGAGTAATGTTTGTAATGTCCGAAAAATCGGCCTACGTAAATGCAGATATTTTTTTACATTGGCTAAAAAATCTATTTATTCCCCACAAGCCTCAAGGCAAAGTTTGGCTGATATTAGATGGCCATACGTCCCATACAGCAGCAGTGGAAGTATTAGAATGCGTCGAAAACAACGAAATTATAATGTTGTGCTTACCCAATCATACCACGTATTTTCTGTAGCCGTTGGACCGAGCTGTTTTCAAATCTTTAAAGGCTAATTTTTACTCGAGATATCAAAACTATATCAGAAATAACCCTAAAAGAAAAATTACACGTTACCAGTTTGGTGAGTTGTTAGGAAATGCGTGAAAAATCTCAGCAACGGTGAAAAATGGAACATCTGGATTTGTTGCCACAGGAATTGTACCATTTGATCCCGATAAAATTCCAAAGCACGCTTTTTTGTCCAGAAATGAGAGCTACTCAGCTGTAGTAGCAGAACAAAGTAATACAAAAACACATCTAAATATTTTAGATGTGTTTTAGACACGTTATCGCCCGTACCTAAAATTGATGCTGCAAAAAAGAGTGTAAGGGGCCGAGCAGGAAGAGTGGCGGAAATTCTTAATTCTGCAGACAAAATTCAAGAAAAGATAAAGAAACAAGAATCAAAAAAGAAGACAGTTCCAAAGCAACAAAACAAAAGACGTCAATGCAAAAAGTATGAGTTAGATTCGTCTGATGATAATATGAATGCAGATGTGAGAGCTTTAGATAACAGCGCAGACGAAGAAGAATTTATTGAAAATGAGTGCATTGGTTGTGGTGAAGATTACAGCAAAACATCCAGAAAATATGACTGGGTTCAATGTTTGATTTGCAAACACTGGTGCCATGACAACTGTACAAAATTTGAAAATGTTTATGATTCATGTGGAAAAATTACTATTAAAAAGAAATAGATTAACATCATTATTTTATGTGTTTCAAATTAGCCCAACTCTACTAATAGCAATGGCCCATCTCTACCTACGTATTGGTATAGATGGGACAATAAGAACTATTTATGTTAATTTCTATAATTTTTATATTCCTCAAGTTACATGTTTTTTATTTTGCACAAGAAATATATAAAGTAGAATAAGTATTCTTTTCCAAAAATCGTATCATACACTAGTCAATTTTTCAAATAATCTGTGTGGGAAAAAAGTGACCCGTCCCTCCCAGACTTACCCTCTATATATATATATATATATATAGGTTAATGCGAGTAGATAATAAAAGTAAAAGTGTGGCGGCATGTCTCGCAACAGAAAAAAAAAATACAAAATAGGTATACCGATGAAAGGCAACCGCAAATACGTATTTTGACTGTTTGGTCGTCATTAGTAAGGTGCAGCCAAGTTAAAAAGGGGCATGTTTACTTTGGAAAGGATTACCACAAGAGCAATGGGACCAATTTGTTGCAACAGAGTTAGAAAACCGTGTTAAATCTTGTTATCTTTTATTGTTAATTTAGTATTGCTTCAGTTAAAATACATGTTAAATAATAAAACCGTATATTTTCTTTGTTTGTAAAGATATCAGGCAAATAAAACATACAAAAAGTTCACAAAACATAAGACTATAACATGGATTTCATGCAAATCGACATTTATACCTTATCCTCCTTACAGGGTGGCTCAAACTTAACATAAGAAAACCATTTTTTCTTCCACCCAATATAAGCCCAAAAAGAAACTTGAGTAAACCTTTGACCCTCAATGACAATACCAAAAAGAAAGTCAAAAATAATAAAAAAATTGGCGAAATTTGTTAATCCATTCACAAGAAAAAAGAAAACCAACTATTAAAATGATCATAATTGTTGCAAAACTTTTGCGGTTAAGTTTATTTATGTAAATATATTAATGTTAAGATTCTTAATATGAGTTTTGAAAATCCTTGACCTTTATAAATGGTCTTTGTAATTGCCGTAGTGAACTTTTTTAGTCACCAAATTAGCCATTAGTTATATGAAACACTTAAAAAATTTTCCTTAATAATAAATTGCAAACATTTTATGTATTTTATAAATAATAATATATTGTCTAGGTTTCCTACTGAACTATATAGTTTTATGTATTATTATTATTTACGTAAGAACGTAAGAATGTGTAAGAATTTAGGTATTTACTCGCAAGTAATGTACGCTTTTGTTAATTCGAATGTACACTTTCCCTAAAAATTCATATATTTTTAGATAGCAAAAATCAACATAAAGTTCGTTTTTACAGAGTTGATATCATCTATCACGCGATTTTTGCGATAAATTGTGTTGAAAATGTCCGCCTACTGTGTATATAATAATCCGTCTTAAGTAGTTTTTCTATTCTATTACTGCCAAGGAACAGTAAAATTGGCTCAATTTGTTATGTCAAAATTGATTACATCGGGTAACCGTAAAACTACTATTTTTTCTCAATATTGCTAAAAAAGATTAGGATCTTTGCGACAAAAAATGTATTTGCGTATGTATTCATAAAATTGGTTAAAAGATTAAATTTAAAAAATAACTGAATCTAAAGGAAAAGTATAAATCTATTTTATTGTGTCCTATACCATATTATGGTACAGCAAGTGTTTTTAGAGAAGAAGATATTCTTTAAAGACTAATGCATCTATATTCCTGGATCGGAAAATATTTCTCCGTTATTATATCATAATTTGGCAGATAGTTTGGCTAGAGAAAAATGTTATTCCAGTCTCTCAACACGGATGTCTGCCGAATTATTCTGTAACTAGCAATCGCTTTCTCGCTCTTAATGAATAGACTTTATCTTTGAACCGATATGAGCCGATTGATATAATGTATATAGATTTTTCCCGTGCATTAGATAACGTATCTATCAAAAAATTAATGCTGAAGCTAGAACACGACGGCGTGCGTGATGAGTTGTCATTGTTGTTAAAAAACTTCCTCTCTGAAAAAACTTTTTGTTTAAAGTTGAAAATGACTGCAGTGTTTCACGTGCAGTACCCAGTGGTGTCCGACAGGGATCAATATTAGGGCTTATTAATAAGGTTTATAAGTTTTTTTAGGTTGTGTGTGTGTGCGTGCTTGGGATATTGACTGCGAAACCAACCTATGGTTTCATTCGCCTAACCATGTTTGACTTTGATTCTTGACAATGATTAAAATAAAATCTATTAATATTTATAATATACATTATTATTATTTTAAAAACAATATAACTACGGTAAAAATTCTACATTACACAATTGGTGAACTTACAAAAATCATATATTTTTTTTGTTACAATTTTAATTTTATACAATTTTGTATACAATTTTCTAGTAGTTGGTTTCCAGTCATCGCATCCAGTGCCCAGTGGTTATTTTTTTTCTAGTGTTATCTAAATCCGCAAGCAGTGGTTTTTTTATTATTTATTTATTTATTTTTTTTAATTTTTTTTATTTTCAATATTTTTGTGTATCTTTTTTTTTATTAATATTGTTTAATATTTTTTTTCAATTATGTACAAGTTTTGGTATACATTAGTCTTTATAAACTATAATTTCATATTCTTATTTTTAAACTGCTTATATATTGATATAGCAACTTATAAATTTCTGAATTGTTAGAAACTATTAACCTATAAAGTTTGATGTGTTTTACTAAGATTTTCATTTTCATAATGGCTTCCATAAAAATTTTGGTCTTTATTCTATTTTTACTACAATTTAATATCATATGTTCTAGTGTGCCATATTCTCCATACTAGCAGTTTGGGTAATTTACAATTTTTAATTTAAATAAGTGAGATGGTGCTAGGGAATGATTAAATCGAATTCTACAGATAATTCTGATTGCATCTTTTTTTGTTATAAAATTACAGAACCATGGTTTGGTAGGAATTTTCGGCTGAATGCCTTTATAAAAAAGTCCCTTGGTGGAATGATCATATTTATTCATCCATTCCTGCCTAATTATATTTTTTGAAATAATATAAAGGTCTTCAGGAACTAATGAATAATTTACAAAAGTATCGGAATCTAATGCTTCCTAGGCCAGTATGTCTACTTTTTTATTGTGGATGATCCCACAATGAGCTTTAACCCAAACAAACTTAACTATTTTTCCTTCCTCATACAAGTATTTAAAATTGGTTAATATATTTTGTAAGATATAATTAATATTAATATTAGTGGATATATTTGAAAAAACACTTTTACAATCTGATATTATTAAAAAATTTTTATTATTAAATAAATTAGTTTTAATATATTTTAATGCTTCTAATATAGCGAGTTGTTCAGCTGAATAACTTGAAAATTCACTCGGAAGTTTTTTAGCCTCGAAATAGTTTTATGTAGAGTCCCAAAATGCACAGGACGTTTTTTCGTCTTTTTTTGATGCATCTGTAAATATGATATGTTAATTTTTAAAATTATTTTCTATGTCTGAATTAAACATCACATTTCTCAACGACTTGGGATAATTAGAATAATCTCTTAGCGTATTTCTATCTCAGGCACATCAGTTAATTTTGTTTGGTATATCGGTAACAGTTCGTTTTTATACATATTGTCTTTATATTGTAAGCAGTCTTGATATGATTTACATAAAACCAGTGATTCTTTTTTCTTCCAGTACTTATTAGTTAAATCCATTATAAATAGGTTGTGAACTTTACTAACTAGACTACTATTTTTAGATAAAATTTTGCACAAAAATTTATTACAGAGATATTTTCTTCTTAGCTCTAAAGGCATTTTAACAACATTCTACTTGAAGATTTGAAATTGGTGTACTTTTAAAGGCTCCAAGGGACAATCTTAGACATTTATTCACTAAATTATCTAACTTTTTTAGGTTACTGGAGGCTGCTTGAGAGTATAGAAAGCATCCGTAATCCAGAATTGATGTAATAAATGACCTGTATAACAACAGGGACATTTCTGAATCGGCTCCCCAACTGTAAGAACTTAAAGCTCTTAATATATTTAATCCTTTCTCGGCTTTTTTTAATATTCTTTCTATGTGCTCTTTTCAGACTAATTTTGTATCAATTGTTACTCCTAGGTATGTTACATGAGAAATAACGGGAAAACTATGCTCTTGTAAAACAATCTGATTGGGAATAGTTCGTTTCCGGGTGAATATACATGATTTCGAATTCGTTAGTGAAATCTTTAAACTTTTCTCGTGACACCATTGGTTAAATCGAAGAAAAAATTGATTTAATGAGCTGTAACCAGATTCAAGATCATAATTATCAATGTAAATGCATATATCGCCAGCATATTGCAGTATCTTAAGGTCCCTGAATTCATCTGTTAACTTTTCTAGGTCAAAGGTATATATTGTATACAATATAGGACTTAAAACGCTACCCTGAGGTAATCCCAGACTTGTTGTTCTTGTATCTAAAATTTCCTCATTTATTTTAAGGTTAATTATGCGATTACGATATAATTTTATTATTTTTCTAGAAAGTTCACAACTAAAACCAATTCGCACCATTTTTTGATGTAGAATTCCTAGATTTACTTTATCGTAGGCTCCCTAAATATCAATAAACAACGCTATGGAACGATTTAATGCAAATGAAATATTAATGTCAGTGACTAGATGAGTAATATTTTCTATTGTGCAATGAGCTTTTCTAAACCCAAACTGATATTTTGGTAGTTTGAGGTTGGATTCTAGCCAATATTCCATTCTTGTTTTGAGCATTCGCTCGAATGTTTTAAGTACACAGCATGCCAGTGATTTACCTCTGTATGATTCTGCTAGATTTGGATCATTTGCGGTTTTAACATTGTAATCATAATATATTTCATCCAATCTTCTGGATACTGCGTGATTTCAAATATGTTATTTATTATTTCTAACAAAGTAATTTTGCAGGATAATGGAAGGTTGTATAACATTATATAATGAATGTTATCGATACCAGGAGCCGTATTTTTGTGCTGTTTAATACTGCACTGGAATTCTTTGAGACTAAATTTCTTTAACAGACTGTCTATTGCAATTTTATTGATATTTTCTACTTGAAGAGGGTAAACTGCTTCTTTTTCTTCAACCCATGGTGGCGTGACTTGGTTTATAAAGGTTGTTGTGCATTCCCCTGCTACTACCTTACTAACTGGTTCTTTACAATTATTTTTTAATTTTCTAACCTCTGTCCATATTTGTGGGATTGGTGTATTATTATTTATTGAAGTACAGAAATTTCAAAGATTCTTTTTTGCGCTTTTTTATTAGTTTTTTACACAAAGCCATTGTTCTTTGTAGGCAAATATAATTTTTTGCATTTGAGTTTAGTTTAAATCGCAAAAGAGCATCTTTTTGATTTTTCATTAATATGTCACATTCTTCATTCCACCAATGTTTATTAAATTTTGAGTTCATCACTTTTTTTCTTTTTGGGTATTGAATTTTCTGCTGCTTTGTTTAATTCTGCTATAAATTATTATTTATTTTTGTTTGCCAATTGCATAATGTAACCAAATCAGGAGATACAATAGAAAGGTCTATTGCCGATTTATTCTTTTGATTTAATGAAGGAATGAGAGTTTCCGCGCCGTTATTAAGAAAAACTAGGTTGGTATTTTCAATTGCTGAAAGTAAATTAATTCCTGCTCTATCAGTAATATCACAACCCCATACTTGATGGTGACAATCAAAGTCACCCGCCAACAAAAAAGGTTTTTCCAGGCTTTCAAGAAACAGTGACCAACTTCTTTCAGATATGTTTAATTTCGGTTTGGCATATATCGAATAAATATTTAATGTACATAAGTTACTTACTTTAACAGCTAGAAAGACAGTCATTAATCCTTCAATACTCATAAAACTCTTCGTATTGTTAAAAGCAATATTTTTCTTTAGAAGAATACCTACACCGCCATATCCATTCTCTCTATCTCAAGTTTCACTTAAAATACTCAAATGAATATTATTATCAAACAAAAATTTTTCTAGTAATCATTTATTGTGTATTAATGATCTTATATTATACTGAAGGATATTGAATTTGTTGTTGAATGTTAGTAAGAATTGGTAAAATATTCGTTTTAATTGAATTTAACATTTGCTTATCATATGTTGGTATATATTCTTTTATAACTTTTAGAACTCATTCCATTATTGTGTTGCTCTGTATACATGCAACATCAAAGTGAGTGAAAGAAGGAGTACTCGGTTGACTTAAAGGTACCTTGTGATATTGTGGTATATTTCTAAAACTCTCATACACGGGTCTAGAGGGAATAGTTAGAAGGGTTATTATATCTCTATGCTCTTGGTTTATTGGATCTGGTGATAATGGACTTGTTGCGATTCTCCTTCTTTTTACATTGACTGTATATTTAGATCCCTCTGTGGGAGATTTGGTAGCAGATGCATAGCTTGATTAATGTCTATTAAGGGCTTCCACATAACTTATGTTGTGTGTTCGTTTAATTGGCTTTTGTTCCGAAAATTCTGAACATTTAAATTTATCGGTAGCAGAATGATTGCATACGCGAAGGGTTGTTTTGTTTCTCGCAAGTATCACTAATATGTTCATTACCGCAAAACTTACATCTTTCCTTACCACGACAGTGCTTAGCTATATGCCCATAACGCAAACATTTTAAACATTGTATTATTTTAGGAATATATGTTTCGACATCATAAACAATTTTTTCCATTACTACTTGACTAGGAATCGTTTGTCCCTTAAAAGAGATAATAACAGTTCCCGTAAGAATTAATTTATCCTCAGATTTTCTAAACATCCGCTTAACCTGTGTAACTGTAAGCACCTGACCAAATTTACCTTTAATTAAAACTTTTAATTTAAGTTCAGAAATATCAGTATCTACATGTCTAATAACACCTCGTTTTTGTGTGTAAAAAGTAGGTATATACGTATTATAGTTTTTATCCGATAATGTTTTAGATTCAGCTAATTTATTTGCGGCCAAATTTGTAATACATTCTACTTTCAGTTTATTTCTACCAATTATTGAAATATAACAATGTTATTTTTAATTTCATTTTCAGCATTTAATATTAACCTTGCGGCTCCTATTCTATGCATTTTTCCTATATTCCCTGATTTATTTTCTACGAAAACATAGTACGGTCAATAATTATTTTCAATAGATATTTCGCTTACCTTATTATTGCCGTTTTGATTTTTATAATTTAAATTTAGATTTTCATACTGACCTTCCTTCCTTCTCCGATCTGGTGGGATATTCCGATCGTCATCAATTTCCATGTTGTGTTAAACACACACACACACACACACACACACACACACACAAATCTATAGTTCAATAGACTTAACTACAAATATTAAATAAAAACTGGTACTGATAATTCACACTGTAAAATGTAAAACGATCTGAAATAAAACTTTAAAATGCGGAGAACTTTTAAGTTCGTATTTACACTTTGACGTTTATTTAACGTTTTGTTAGGTTATTAATAGGGGTTATGAGTTTTACTGGCGTGTGATATTAAAGGTAATAGTCCATAGTTGTTACAATTATTTGTTGGACCTTTCTTATGTAGAGGTATGGTTATGAACTTTCCCCAATCCTCAGGCCAGATACCTGTGTGTCATATTTTACTACACAATCGATGTCATATTCTCACTCCACATACCAGAAGATGCTTCAAGACATCAGCAGTAATAAAATCATAACCTGTTGCTTTGTTTCACTTAAGTCTTTCCAGAGCGAATTTCACTTCGGAAAAAAGTATGTCCGGTTCAGATTCAAAACTAGTTAAGTGTATCGCTTTTGAACGAGGCTGAAAAGTGAAGGCCTGACATTCAGGTACATACGGGGTATCCGCGGGTATCTAGTCCATATCGGCGTATAAAGACTTCTCTCCAAACATCTATAACCTTGTCCAAATCCATCTGTACATTGCCTTTATAATCTTTGATAGATCAAGATTTTTGCTTGAATTTACTTGTGAGTAGACTGAATTGTAGTAGAAATAAGAAGAAGAACAGGAGTCACAGATGCAGTTGAAAAAATAACCATGGCTTAATAGGCTTGGGCCGGACATGTTGCCAGATTAACGGATGATAGATGGATCAGAAAGATTCTGAAATGGCGACCAAGGCAAGAGGCATATCGAAGCAGAGGACGACCACCGACTAGATGGACGGATGATATCAAGCGCATCACCACCAACTGGATGCAATAAGCTCAAGATAGAAATAGGTGGAAAATTTTACGGGAGGCCTAAGTTCACCAGTGGACAAATATAGGCTAATTGATGATGATGAGTCTGAATTTATAAAAGAGTTCTTTGGTGTTATTTATATTGGCATGTTAATAAATCTATCTGCAGATATTTTCTCTATAGGCTTGTTCTTATTTCGTCTACACGCAACCTGAATAGCTCTAAATAGCGGTCAGTACTGGGAATTCCTAAGAGGGTACTTAATTTCAGCAATTTTGAATTTTCTACTATCCTCAACGAGGTCAAAAGTATTTGCATCGTTTAAAATTTTTTTGGTCCGACTAGACTGTGCCTAGCAGTAAGTCAAGATCCGTATCAAGGTATTTTTAAAAGATAGCAAAATCTTTTCGGAACTATGAGTACCGATGGTTGAAAAAAAAATTCAGTTGTATCATCATCAGCATTTCGGGTAGGCGCATATACCCGAACCAAATAAATATTGGACGAAAATCCATACATTCTTAAGGAAATGATACGATCACTGATAGCTTGATAGCTCAGTACGTAACGAGAAACATATTTTAAAACCCAAAATCCAACTCAATTGATACTTTTGTTAATATATTGATATAAGGTTGAATGCTCGAATAAATGAACTTTGATCAAATAAAAGGCAGATATCGAGCACAGTTTATTTATTAAATCTTGCTCAAGTACTTTCGCTTCCTAGAGCATCTTCAGGGACATTTCGTCAATTTTGGCCTATCCAACAATCAAAGAATGTCATAAATATAAAATTGTACATTACACTACACAACAAGGACAAACAGTTTAAAATTAAAAAAAAAATACCAGAAAAACACATGAAATGTCACAAATTAGTTGTTTAATGTCCCTCGTTTCCGAAGTGAAGTTCAGAGAGCCCGGCCACAGAGATATTGCTTCGTTCCAGTTCCTTCTCCAAAATAGTTTGCTTGACCGTTATTAAAGACTACGGACATTCCATATAGCGATGTTATGTGGTTTGCGGTTATTAAGCTTCTCTTTTTCTTCTTCTTCTTGTGCCTCTCCTATCGGAGATTAGAAATCATCAAGGCTATCTTGACCTTGTTTACAGCTGAGTTCATTAGTGGTATAGCCAAACCACACTCTCAAATTACGCAATCATGACATTCTTCTACGGCCTGGATTCCGTTTTCCTTCTATTTGTCCTGGCATTATATTTTGAAGTAATGCGTATTTATGTCCTCTCATCAGGTGACCCAAATATTCGAGTTTTCGTCATTTGATTGTTGACAAAATTTCTGGGTCTTTTCCTATTCTTCGCATTTCTTCAAAGTTTGTGAATCTTTCAACCCAACTTATCTTCAGCATTCGACAGTAGCACCACATCTCGAAACTTTCAATATTTTTTATGTTGTTCTGTTTGAGAGTTTAGGTCTCCACACCATATAATAGCGTATTAAATAAGTAGCCCCTTAGCATTCTTAATCGTAGAGGGATGCTTATATCTCTGTTGCAGAAGATTTTCCTCATCTTTATGAAGGTGGCCCTGGGAATTTCGAGACGTCTTTTTATTTCATTGTTTTGGTCTCCAGTTTCGTTTATTGAAGTCTTCAAGTATTTGTAACTTGATACTTTTTCAATTTTAATGCCGTTTATACTAATATGTGCTGCTTGTGTCATGTTCTTACTGAAGACTATATACTTGGTTTTTTGATATTGATACTTATGCCATAACTGTTGCAGGCAATATTTATATTTGTAAGTAATCGTTGAAATTCTGTTTTTCACCAGTAGCATACTTCGCATGTAGAGCCTGATAAGTCACATCTACATGCCCGGTAACTGATTTCACAAATTCCTCATCGGACGAGAAGATGCGCCGGCCGCCATATGGATCGCAAAGCTGGTTATCCCAGGCCTCGCAGCTATTGCTCATACCATGAACTTTCGTGGGTAAAATAAAAGGATGGTTTCCCATTGCCTACCCAATTGGCTGGGAAAGTTAATAAGAAACTGTGCTTAAACAGGAGTAGTAGCAAAGGACAGTTGTGCCTCCTGTTTGGTTTTAGTAGATATACCAAGGCTCACGTGGGCAGGGTCACATCCCTGAAGTAGAATTATTATCTATTGGGTTTATAGATGGGTCTTTCTTCTTCTTCTTAAAGTGCCCTCTCCTCAATGGAGGTTGGCTACTACAATTTTAAAATCTTCTCTATCTTCAGCTGTTCTTATTAGCTGTTCAAAATTTAGCCCTGTCCATTGTCGGATGTTTCTGAGCCACATCTGATGGGTCTTTACCCGCTACTTTCGAGAATATAGTAGAAGGAAATATAGCGATTCGTCTGCCATCGGAAACCTTATAACCATACGTGGCCGGCCAAGAGAAGCTGAGAGAGAAGATTAAAAACATATTACTCAAGACGAGTTGAAAAAAAGTAAAATGTAACGGCCCTTATGATCAGCCAGGTGCATTCCATAAGCTTTGCTTCATACTTTATATCAAAAGCTTTTCATAGAATATCTCTAGACTTGTTTCTAAAACTCTTAAAATGTCAGATGTCACCTAGAATTTGCATTGTCAGTTTGATCACCCCATTTGCAAAGGGACATTCATTTATTAGAAGAAGTTCAACGAAAAGCTACTAAGCTACCCTTTAATTATGAAAGATTAAACTATGAAACTCGAATAGGAAAGCTCAAGTTGTCTCCATTAACTCATAGATTAGAAAGATGCGATGTTATATCTGCTACAGAATTCTTAGTAGGAATTTTTGGGGAACATCAATTTTTTGGAATATCATGGAAGATGCTACACTAACAGGTCATAATTATAAATTGAAAAAAGAGTCTTTTAAAACTACTGTAAGTCAAAACTTTTTGGTTAATTAAGTTTTTGACACATGTAACAGTTTTAAGTGATGACATAGTGGAAGCTACTAGTTTAAATAGTTTCAAAAATATGTTCGATGGAAACTAACTGGATATTGTATCCAATCTTCTGTTAAATTAGTATAACGTTTGTAAATTTTTTGTATGAAAACTGTAATGTTTGTATTATTTGTAATTTACCTAAATTTACCTACTGTTATTGTAAAAACTTTTTCTAAGTGGGCCACATAAGCTCTTCTTTAGCTCGTTATCATTGTATGATAATATTAATAACAAATTCTACTTACATGTGATTAGGACAGCTCAAGCAATATTTTTCCCAGCAAGTTTCTGACAGAAATCATGTGTATATGTATTGTTACGTTAACCCTCCCTGCTCTCTCATCCTATAAGATAACCTGCTCTAGAGTTCCTTAGGGCGTAGTAGTTTGGCATGTGTATGTAGTTTCAGTTTTACCTAACCGAATCTATATTTTGACATATCTACCACCTTCAATATTTTCAGACACTCTTTTAGCCGACAATGGCCTTCCTTATACCACCTAGAATGTCTCATATTATGTCACTGAGGTTCCAGTCGGGTTACCAGCGAGGCTAATTTGAGCCGTATTTTTATAAAACGGGACTAGATATTTCTACTAACTTTTTTCTTATATCATATTAGTGCAGAATATTTTAATAATTTTCATTAGTATACTGGATTATAATGAAATAGTGGTTGAACTTCACCAAAATAATAAATTTTGCTAATAATATAACCTCTGTTGTATTTATTATAACTTTTGTATTGAAGTATGACAGATATTGTGCGAGGTTGCCGATTTTTGTCCTAGGTTTCTCTCAGTTTCAAACATTTTAAATAATGTAATTAAATAAATCAAAATATCTCTGGATGTAATTTATAACTTCAAACGTCAAAATAAATTTAGTTTAATTTTTGCTTTTATTCCTGCAAAATGGAAGTGTCTTCAATTATTGACATAACCAATATTACACAAAAAAAACGATGAAGAATTAATACAATATTTACAAAATGTTGTATTAATTAAAGAAACATTTAAGTGTGCAGTGAGAAATTGTCGACGTATTTGTGCAGTCAGACAAAAAGACTCGTTTTAGTGTACGAAATGTAAAAAGATGTATTCTATTAGCAATGGTACATTTTTTTTATAAAAGTATCCGTAAACACTGTATTTTATATAATGTGGTTTTGGGCAGGTCGAATACCAGTTAAAAGTGCCACAAAATTAATAAATGTACAAAAATAATGTTATATTCAAGTTTACAGATATTGGCGGGATAAGGTTTCTTGGAAACTTTTGCAACAAGAATCACTTTTGTTAGGTAAAATAACAATGAAAAATATAAACATTTAGTTACTTTTCACACTCTTATTATTGCAGGTAGAGAAGAACACACTGACCAGATATATGAAAGTGTTGTCACAAAAAAGGAATATTTAACCGTAGTAAAAAAACATAAAAAAACAATGTGTTATATAACTTATTTAAAAAGTCTGTATTAGTGGAATTAATTAGAAAAACTCGTCCGAAAGGTACTAAAATATGGACAGACCAGTGGAAAGGTTATTCCAACTTAAGACATTTGGACTATATTTACAAAACTGTGAATCACAGTAAAATTTTAAAAGCATCCACTAACAGGTGTCTGTACAAATCAGGTGGAAGGGTATTGGGCTCGTCTTGAACAAACAACAAACTGAGGAGACTTAAAGTGATGAGTTCTCCATTTCTACCTGAATATATTGACAAGTTTATGTGGAACTCGTTATAGGACGACATGCTCATGATAGAATTAAGAATATAGTAGAAGGCATTAGTCAAAAATATAAAAAAAAATGGAAAAAGAAAGTATTTTTGAAAGGCTACGCCTAGGTGGAAGAAAAAAGGCGTACGTATGTCTTACTCCGTAGAAGCAAGACTACCACTAATATTTGGTATTATTTTCACTGATTGATAACTTTATTTTTAATTATTAGCGTACTTATTTATATAAAATGGTATATTAAGTTATTATTTAGTACATTGTTTCTTTTGTAAACAACTGACCTAAATTTGTTTTAATGGAATCTTAGGTTAGAGTTTTAAAATATTCGAACTATAATCGTAATACACATCGCCTAATTAGCCATGATCGTCTAAAGGACTAGTTGTTAGGATCCCACGTTGTGGCCGTGGTAACCCAGGTTCGAATTCTGGTAACGGTAATATGCTAACATGTCACGGTGAGGCAATTTTTTCTTTTTTTTTTTGTTAAAAAATATTTGAAAATATTAATTACTGTGTTTAAAACAATAAAATGTATTTTGAACAAATTTTTACAATAAAGGTGTATATAAAAAATACTCTAACCCGCTCCAAAAAAATTTGTTTTGAAAAAATTATTGTTGGAAACGTAAATTCGATAATAGGGTAGTATTAAAAATGATACTTTTGTTTATCTATATAAAAATAACGATTTTACCAATTTTTAATGGAGTTTAGAATAAAAATTTTACAACAGCGATTCATTGCTCAGTTTTTGAAGTTATATGCGTATATTAAACATATGCGTAAATAAGTTATGTATATTGTCATTTTTAAATACTTTTTAAAGACTATTGCATTTTAATTTGTATTGTATTATTATATTGAATTATGTTGAAGTGTATTGTATTGTATTTTTATATTAATAACAAAATAAACAATGAATTTTACTGCAGAGTATGTGTAAAAAATTTTTTTTGCATTCAACTCCTTTCATACATATATGAAAATAAAAATATACATTTTCATCAAACTATTATTATATTTTGATGAAATCCTCCTATTACAAGTCAAATGTTGTTTATATACAGCAAACGATGCACCATATACCTATATACCTAATTCTGTTTCTCTTTCTGCTCTCTCTTACCTATAGAATTACATATGTAATGATTGTGCAGATTGACTCCCATATAAATGTATAGAAGTATAACTTCTACCGGCAGTCTCACTGGACTGCCACACCAGTTTTTTACTACTTTCTATTATCCTATAATATTTTTTTTCTTTATCATGCTTATATCTTGATTATTTATTCCTCAAATCTTATTCTGGGTTTTTAGTTCCTGTACCTGATGGTGTACAATCAGTTATCTTTTTCTGCTCCGAGGTATTATTAGTATGAGTATGTTTTTGATTAAACATTATTTTATGATTTTTTATGTATTTTTTCATGTTCTTGACATATGAACTTGATATATATATATATATATATATATATATATATATATATATATATATATATATATATAATTTTTCTCAATACTTCGTTGGGATAAAGAGGTTCTGTTTTCTTGTTGCATGTTTAAGTTAAATATTATTTTATATGAGATTAAACCACAATAATTGATTGTAATAATAATTACATTTTACATTTATTTTAACGTTTGATTTTTTACTCCGGAAATCATTTTAAAAAAATAATAATAATCTTAACCTTTAAATGTTTACGTTTTATAAATATTTACAGGTCAGGAATAATAATTAGCAAACTAGATAGTATTCAAAACACAGTACTCTGAATTGCTGTTTGGTAGTGGATCTGATATAACAAATACCTTCACCGTTCTGTTTAATGGATAAAAAAACAAGAAGTGCCTATTCTAATTTTGTCCAAACTATAAGTATGTAAATAATAATTAAATATCAACTGTGAAAGAAAATATTAGATTAACTAATAAAGATGATCCTTCACATTATTTTCAAAAAAAGCAAAATTTAAAAGGACGCAAAAAAACTTGGATGGCCCAGAAGTTGAATAAAAGAAACGATGTATCCATTTGATGATACAATTGATTACCAACAGTTGCTTAATATTTTAACTGGCAAAGTTACACCTAAAGATGCTGAACGTCAAAGAAACAGGCAGTCAACAAAATATAGAGTTTATTTCAAATTGCTCTTTAACTTCTGGAAGATTTAAGAAAGCTATAAAAAGTAACAAAATCATCAATTTTGCTTCTCAAAAATCACAAAAGTTCTCATGACTTAAGATAAAACTAAGGTGTTGATGACAACTGAACGAGACATCTTCTTTGGACGACTTCTGACAGGTAGCATACAAAAGAAAATTAATCCAGAAAATTGCTTGACATTTCCACTCGCACCCCTGCCTTCTGCACTTTTTTATGTAGGTAGTAGTTAAATGGTTGAGCCCACATTTATTAACGTCCAAATTTATTAACGTAAAAATAATAGACCACAAACATTTAAAAAAATAGCAGGTTCCATAATAATAAAAATTTATTCTATAAATGCTATAGAAATACATTTTTGACCGCTAATTGTCACCTTTAATGAAAGATTTTGAACGTCAAGCCTAAAAGGATTTCGATATTTCATATAAAATTTCTGGACCTCAACAAGTTAGGCCTAAAGATTTTTTACAAAGCCTTAAAAATTATCGTTTTATAAAGGCACTGGTAGGTACGATTTTTTTGGCTGATTATTGAGATAGTAAAAATTTGCTTACAATTAACAAAAACAAAATTTTTTTTTAACCGTTGATGATTAGTGCTACTCGTATTAAGCCTATAATAATTACATCAAAAAATTATTAAACAAAAAAAATATTAAATAAATTACCTACTTTGTTTTTGACGCTCATCAAATTGCACCTGGACCAAGGATTTTTATTAGAGCTATGGATACTGATCTTTTGGTGATGTTGCTGGGAAATATGCACAAAATTTCACAATCCGAAATTTGGCTAGCCTCTTCAGCAACCAAAAAACTACATAACCAATACCTTGATTGTATAAACTGTATCTAAACTTTGGCTAAAGTTTGGTTCAAAATTATGTGAAAGTTTACCTGCTTTTGACGCGTATACAGGTTGTGATTACACAGCATCTTTTATTTAGTTTTTTTTTTAGTATTAAACTATTTTTACAAAGTTAACTGATGAAGCAGACATATTCATTGATGGGAAAATGAATTTTGTGCGAGAGTTTACCGCGAAATTTTATTCCGTGAATATCTGCAACAGAGTAAATGATGCAAAAATTGATTTTTGATAAAAAACTTATGCTGCAAAAGAAGACAACGAACAGTTTTTGAAAAAAAAAATTAAAAGTTTTGACTCCGATACTTAGAAATATTTTTTTCTTCAACTATTTTTGTTAATTATATGTGGCTTTATGCATCTGAGTCCAATATACAAAACATACAAAACTCTAGCCTGAAAACTGTGGTTGTTATTTAGATGATTATTTAAAACCAACAGGATTTCTTGGGAACCAAACTCCGTTGAAAGTGCAAGACATTCTAGATATAACCGAAGATGATGGCGAATGTAGCGAAGGAAATAATGAAAATTTTAGTTCCCTATTAATCAGAACTAGAATAAAAGTCACTAATTGGAATCAATGTTTTACAAATGTTATATTTATATTCATGATTTAGAATAATAAAATTTTTGTATTGAATAAAATATTTTTAAAGTCATTTTTTAATTATTAATTAATTATTGTCTGGACAAAATTATATCGGACACCTCTTGTTTTTTTATAATTTTCAACATAATAGATTACATATCAAATAATTTTTATCCATTAAACAGGTCAGTAAAGGTGTTTCTTATATCGGATCTTAAACTAATAGGTGCTTTTAAAATAACTGCAATGGAGAGTGTCCCAAATTCCAGACCTTTTCTTATCGAAAATAAAATACTCCCTCTTTAATTAATTAAAATTCTCGAAACCAACTATACGAATTTAATAATACAAATTAGAGACTCCAGTACTTCTTGAAGAAATTATAAATTTATGAAGGAAGTTATTGCATTTATACAGATATCTCCAATTGTGGGAATGATGCCGGAGCTGCATTTGTTACTCCACATTACCCCAAATCTATAAACACAGCAGAGTTATGCGTATTATTATAAGCCCTCGTTTATATTAATACCATCAATCTCTGGTTAATGATTCCTAAACCCTCTGACGCAACCAGTCAATTATCTATCAATAACCCAAAATATAATCATGAACTTAATATTAACTAATACAAAATAAAATTTTAGTGGTTGGCTGTGTACCATATTTAAAAAAATTAGAGTGAAGTGAGAAACTTCTAGTGTGAAATAGTATATAATGAACAAAAAATTTTATAAAAAATTGAAATTTTTCAAGCGGATTAAAATTTCAGAAAATTTTTAGTCTTCTCAGACCATTATCAGTGAACACAATTAAAACTATTCACTTGAAAAGGTGTAATGCCCTTTAGATAACATATTAATTAAATGTTTTAAAAATTTAAATTAAAGCTACATAAGATCGATATTAAAAGATTTCACTTGAAGAGAACATATTGAACCCTACTCGAAACGATTAACTGGAACTGGAAATATTGTTCTAAAGCTATTTTGTTGTAACATTTTAATATTATTTAGTATCTTAAATGGTAATTAACCATAATTTTATTTGAAAATATGTTTATTTTGACGTTTTGATTTCCTTTTTAAATTTCCACCTCGGATTTCCCAAGTGGATATAAGTCAAAATCTCCAATTAGAGCATAATAACATTAATCACAAGTACCTAATGATTCATCAAAATACTTTAGTGTGTGACATGTTGATGTCAAGCTAATATTACTGTTAAAGATTTGTTATAACTATAAGTTTTTTGTATATAAAAGAGACATGTCATGATGATAAAAATTACGCATTTGCCAACTATCCAAATTGACTACCCAGTTGCTCTTAGTAGAGTCATTTTTTTTGTTTAGTTATGCCAAACTTCTTCTTCTTCGCGTGCCATATCAGAATTATCCGACGTTGGCGATCACTATTGCGAAGGCTTCTAGATCTTCTGCAATATGGAATAATTGTCCTGCATTTGATATCTTTGTCCATTCACGAATGTTTTTTAACCAAGAAAATTGTCTTCTTCTTACACCTCTACGGCCCTCAGTTTTGCCTTTAAGGATCGGTTGTAATATTCTATATCGACTTCCCCTTACTATATGTCCCAGATAAGACATTTTTCGATGTTTAACAGTTTTTAGCAGTTCTCTATCTTTGTTGACGCTCCTTAGTACTTCTTCATTAGTTTTCCTTGCCGTCAAACTTACCTTTAGCATTCGTCTATGAACCCACATTTCCAATGCTTCAATATTGTTCATAATCGATACTTTTAGCGTCCACACTTCTGCATTATACAAAAGTACGGACCAAACATAGCACTTAACCATTCTTTGTCTTAGTTCTAAACTGAGATGATGTCAAACTACTTAATTAAATTATTTTTATATCTTTCCCGATAGTTATTTTAACTACTACAAAAAAACCTCATTACTATTTAAACAATACGAATTTGAATTTATCCTTTACTTATAACTAGAGACTGAAAATTGTCTAAAATATGCATGCAATATGCATTTTAAAACAGGCTGAATATGCATAAATAGGCATAAATAATATGCAAATATGCATTTATAATTTAGATATCTGTACTTATGTTTATTTATTTTTTTTATTATAACCAATAAATTAACAATCAGAATAAAAATGTAAGTATTGCATAAGTTAATGTGATGAATTTAGCTCCTGTTTCTTGATTCTGGCATGATGTGGTCCCCTCCAGAGAGAATCACGTGTCCATGTTACTGATCTCATAGCCAACGTCGCGTCGTTTTAGTCTTCTGATAACTTGATGTTGAGGTATTGTGGAAATTAATGGATTGAAGTGTATATTCACTTTTTGAATCCATTGTGATTTCTTTTGATGGATTATTTTTTTTACTGCTATTATTGCTCTTAAGATTTTTGCTTGACATATTTTCATTAGAACAATATTGTATTTACTACTACAGCCCCACAGCTCTATACCTATTAGTTTGATGCCTGTTTTATAAATTAAAATTGTATCCTTTATTGATAGCTTAGAGTCTTTTCAATCAAACAATTGACTTTTTTTGTCCTAATTGTATTTGTTTTCTATTTTTGCTGATGCGTTCCTTCAAATACAGGGTTTGGTCCAAGTGTAGCACAAGGTATTTGGTTGTTTAAATTTTGGGTATTTTCTTATTGTTGATATATATATATATATATATATATATATATATATATATATATAAATATAGCACGATAAGCTCATAGATATACTAAAGGCAACTGATCTGGATAACAAAGACCTTCGAGTAATCAAGAACATATACTACAACCAATCAGCAACCATTCGGGTCAAAGACAACTAACAGAAGAAGTTGCAATAAAGAGAGGAGTATGACAGGGCTGCATACTCTCTCCCCCATTATTTAACGTCTATTCGGAACATGTCATGAGCCAGGCCTTAGAGCATATCGAAGAGGGTATTATCATAAATGGTGAGCGCCTGAATAACATCAGATATGCAGACGACACCATCCTCTTTGCAGACAGTTTAGAAGGTTTACAGACACTAGTAACGCAATTGTAGAGAATTAGTCAAGAATACGGGCTTGATTTTAACATCAAGAAAACAAAGTACATGGTCATCAGTAAGAAGCATATTCCACCTAGTAAATTACTGGTAGATCAGCAAAAAATACTCCAGTGCCCCGTTACTACTATTTAGGAACCACCATAAACGACCAATGGGACCACTCAGTTGAGATAAAACAAAGAATTGGAAAAGCCAGGTCAGCATTTGTCAGAATGAGCAAGATATTTAAGAGCCATGACCTACCCTTAAAAACGAAAATCCGTTTATTGAGATGCTACGTATTTACACTGCTGCTCTATGGGGTTGAATCATGAACACTAACCGAGGCATCCATGGGAAAACTCGAGGCGTTTGAGATGTGGTGTTATAGACGGATAGTGAGGATCTCCTGGGTGGACCGAATAACAAACATTGAGGTTCTACGTCGGATGGATAAAACATGTGAAATTATATCCACAGTGAAACAACGCAAGCTAGAATATCTTGGACATATAATGCGAAACGATCATAGATATAACCTGCTGCAACTTATATTACAGGGAAAGGTCTACGGAAAGAGGGGACCAGGAAGAAGAAGAATATCTTGGCTCCAGAACTTACGAAAATAGTTTTTCTTGATCACTTCAGGACTATTTTGAGCTGCGGTCAATAAAGTTAGAATTGCCATGCTAGTAGCCTAGATAAGTGAATGAAACAATGGGATTGGATTGGGGCAACTACAAAAATGAAATAAAGAGGTACTTAAATGAGTCTCCTAGAACAAACAAAACACAAGAAGGTCCTCTAGCTATTTAATATGGGACGCCGATTTGAAGAAACTTCCTGCTGGATGAAAGAAAAAGGCTCTTCCCTCCTAAAAACACAAAAAAGGAGTTAAAAACTTTTTTTTTAAATAAATAAACAAAATGGTTTGGGAAAAAAAATTACACATTTATTGTTGTCTCACCACAAACAGTTACAAATATAGATAATACAAAAAATTACAAAACATCAAAAACAGACTTACTATGTCCTATCCGTTTACAAACTCTAGAAGTTGGAGATACTATAAAACTTACAATTGTTAAGGGGGGACAATTTGTAGCAGAAATAAATTATTACAAATAAAAAAATATCTTTTTAAGTGAAACTATGCATAGAGGTTAACCTTTTTATAAAAACAAAACAAAATCTGAAATATGATTAGGTATTTACGGGACGTCAAAAATAGTGCTAGCTGTCATAAGTCAATACTAAATCTTAAAACTAAAAACAAATAATATGGCAGCAAGCTAGGCCACACCCTAACACATATAATTTTAATTATTACAATTATGAAAGCAATTATTATTAGAAAAAATGTCTATCTTTACTTTAAAAGTTCAAATAAAAAAGTTACCTGGATTTCACTAAAATACACTTTAAGATTTCTGGGGTTACACTATCTGCCACACGAACAAATTCATCTTCAAACTGTGAAAAGGTATTCTGAAACGGCTTCTTAGAACAAAGCAAATTGAGGTTGAAATTGGGACACTGGACACAAAATTTGATGCTCCGCTTCTTAAAAAAAACTGGAACACATGTGGGTTCTTTTCAGAGTTGACGTAGGCGCCTTTTTACAAATATCTCAGACGAGAGACAGCTTAAAAATAAAAAACAGTGATTACTCGTTCAAAACTGACACATTACATTGAGTAAAAATCACATTTTTTATAACAAATTTGCCGGTTTTTTCCGACTCGACTAAACATGTCTGCTTCCAATGGCCAATCTTTCAAAACCTCTTTCGACCTTCGATCGATCTGTGTACCAGACTTCTACCCTTTCCTTACCCCCATCAGTAAGAAGGGACTAGCGCACCGGAATATTTTTAAATACGCCTTTGACCTTGAGTCATTGCTTGCTTTTAAAATTTCAGGACTAAGCCGTAATAATGAATTATTTTATTACCAGTTCTCTCGAATATGTTTTAAACATGTTTTTGTAAACAACTTTTAAAAGGAATTTATACCTAACCAGGAGCGTACCAGGTAAATTTTTATTACTTAAATATTCGATAGTTTTTAAAGAATTTATTATACTACATGTTATTTAAACATGGTAGATCAGACGTATATAATAAGTATAATAAAAGTTTTAGGACGCTGCCTTGCGGAATTTCCGCTTGAATGAGATGAATTTTGGTGGATATTTATTCGTTTACTTTTGTTCTGTTTACGTATTCGAAACAACGGTAGTAATATTTGTTAAATTTTATAAAAAAATCCTTTGGGCCAAACCGTATCAAAAGCTTACATCTAGTGATACCATTGGGCAATATTAATTTGTAATGCGGAATTAATTGTATGGGTTATTTGGTTGCATTGCTGGATAGTTGAGTATTCTCATCAAAATTCAAACTGATAATTTGGTATCTAGTCTTCTTCTGTAAAATCTGGATTTATTCTTTTTATTAAAAGTTTTTCCAATAATTTTATTATTGCTAATAACAGGCTAATAGGTGAATAGGATGAGACTTCACTGGGATCCTTCCGTGGTTTTTCAAATCAAAGTATTTCTGCAATTTTTAGATTGTTAGGCCAATAATTACGCCTTAATATTGCGTTAAATATATATGTAATAATTAATATACCCTTTTTGGGCAATTCTTTTAGCGTTTTTGATGTTGGTTTTCATATTGAATGGTCGTATCCATTAATGTGTTACGTATTTTTGACTAATTCTTCTCTACTGTAATTTTTAGTTGTGATTTTAATTTGTTAGTTAAGCCATTGTAAAACGTTTTATCCACTGGATTACGACTTTGTTGCCATTTGACTCTTGCTCTTCTTTTTTCGGCAATGAGCTTTTTAATTTCTAGTGAAATTTGTAGCTGGCTGTAAACATAATAATTTTTGAATCCAGCATTTTTTGGTAAAGGTTCCTGTTTGTGTTTTGTCCATGCCGTTTTATAGTAGGTTGTTTGTTAATTACGCAGGTGCTAATAATTGTTGCCATAATTGGTGAATACAGATGTTACTAATACTATTCCTATTGATATTTCTAAATACCAAAATATGCAATTATATGGTCCTTACTCTTCAAATATTGGAAGGCATATTATTTATTAAAAACATAAGAAATATGCAGGATATATATGCATATTAATTTTGCATATAATCCAGTTTATACTTATGAAAAGCGTAACAAAAACATTATCTAAATCATCTAAGTATCTTTTTAGCGATTTGTTGACCAAGAAACTCAATTTTTTAACAATTTGTGGATCGTGCAGTAATAACTCTATTAAATAATTGTCTAACTTA
Source organism: Diabrotica undecimpunctata (assembly GCF_040954645.1). Taxonomy (NCBI): domain Eukaryota; kingdom Metazoa; phylum Arthropoda; class Insecta; order Coleoptera; family Chrysomelidae; genus Diabrotica; species Diabrotica undecimpunctata. Next base: position 57,448,382 of record NC_092807.1, on the reverse strand, counting down.
CGATTTATATAAACACAAAATTTCCAAAAACCAACCTTTGGTTTATCTCCGTCTTATGCATATATGATGCAACAATAATTGTCAAAAAGTATAAGCAAGATCTCTTCAAGTACTGTAGTATAAGAGTTCAACAGAAATTTACTTTAAAGAGAGTATTTTGCGAATTTATTTTTTATGCCAAATGGTTAATAAGTGGTGTTTATAATAAATACATTACTCATTAAGATTGATCCAGCAAAAATTCACAAAACTTCACTAAAGAGATAAAATAAGGAACCGATGTTGTCCCTGTCGCTTGTTGATCGTCCTTCGGTTTTGAGTGTTTTTTGCATTTCGTTTTTTGTTTTTTTTTTTAAATTACTGTTTTGTAATGTACAGAATAACCTTCGTTTTTGGTATATAAAATTAAGATTAGGTATTACACGTAGTTAATACAAACATCGCCCTTGACGAAAATGATGAAACGACAAGTTAGTACATGGTTTATTTGCACTATTGTACGATTATTGGTGAGTAACGTGTTTAAACATGATGACGGGCTAAATTTGTAGAGCCCAAAATCGATAGACTCACATTTGCAATCAATTCATTATTAACCTTTTTAATACGATAACATTTTGAAAAAAAAAGGTGATTTTACGGTTGGGGCAAATGTGTCTTAGCAGAAATTGGCATTTTTTGTCATTTTTTTTATCAAATATACATAAATATGTATAATATCAACATACCTTATCTAGAAAACAAATGTCACTGGATTAAATAAATGTTAACAATTTGTTTCTTTATTAAGTAATTAACAAAAAAATACAAAATGGGACACAATTGTCTCAAGAGTATGAAAAAAATTGATACAATATAATGGTCCCACCAGTAACAAAAATGCTTATAGTTAAAAATGTACTTAAACGAAAATATTAAATATTCTCCTTCCAAACTGTGGCAGATTTTTTTATTTGACTGACATATGTCTCCACAATAGCAAAATCTAAAGAAACAATTAAATTCACAGTCGTAAATAAACTATCAGACACAACGTGACATTCGGATCATTTATAGAGCTGCATAACTTGGTTACCACTCTTTCCCTGAATGTTCCTTCTTTTCGCCCTTCGTCTTTCATATCAGATATGTTCATATCATATACATATTTGGTATTAGAATCGTATCTTTCCCAAATCTTAATCCCTCTCTTTATTGGTTTTAATGAAGATATTGTTATAGCGAGAAACGACCTCAAATTTTACCATTGACTCATCTATACTTCGAAAGCTACTGTCAGATCGAGCTTTTGCAAATGTTTGTCTGAGACACGACATAACTTCAAAAATGTCATACAATTTGTCTGAATTGTCTTGTTTTTAAGACAGTTGTAATACATTTTTGATGTAAGAAGTAAAATCTTTCTCTAGAATTAACATTTTTACTAGCATCATTTCCAAGTGATTTGTTAGATGACCAATAGTAAGCCAAAGATGGTACTTTATTGTATGCTATGAGAAAATAACAACCAACTGCCAGCATAATTTCGTAATATTCGGTAGCAAAATATTGCTTTTTTGTCTTTTTTTATAAAATGGTTAGCCGTTCGTTAATACATTAAGCCACAATAATAAAAAAAACTTCTGGAAACTAATTTCAAAAAGCACTTGAGTTCAGATGAAGTGTGAGTAATGTCTGCATGTAAAATACGTGTAACATGCGCGGTAGGTACTTTCTTTGAAGAAATAAATAAAGATCTACTAGTCATCATCATTTGGCTCTACAACTCTATGTGAGTCTTGGCCGCGTTTACTATTTCCCTCCATTGCGTTTAGGAGTTTTTCGTCACTCGATCTTAGTACGTGGCCCGCCCATCTTATTCGGTTTGATTTAATGTAGCGTATTGTTTTCATCTTCTTATACTGTCTGGAGTTCATCATTGTGTCTTCTTCTCCATTCTCCTGTTGTCTCTTCTCTGCAAGGCCCATAAATAGTCCGCAGTATCTTTTTTTCCAATACCAGTAATTTTGTCGTTTCCTGCTGGTTCAGAGTCCATGTCTCGCTTCCATACGTTATTATGGGACGAATTATTGTCTTGTATACTCTTATTTTTGCTGGTATTGAGAGTATTTTTGATTTAAGTACGGTTATTAATGAGTAATATGCCCTGTTTCCTGCAATTATCCTGGCTGCCACGTTCTTTTCATATTTATTTTTAGATGTTATGATCGCTCCCAGATACTTGAATTCTTTGACGACTTCAAAGTTGTATTCATTAATTGTTACGTTTTGTCTAACCCTTGATCTTGGGTTCTTCGTAACCACCATGTACTTCGTCTTGTCCTCGTTGACCTTCAAACCAACTTCCTTGGCTCAGTTTTCGAATAGGGTGAAAACTTCTTTTGCATTTCTGGCGGATTGTGCAATTGTGTCCACGTCATCCGCAAACGCCAATAGTATTTTTGATGATCCTTGGGCGGCAAATCCGTTTGTCAGTTGTGGTTGAGCTTTTCTTACTGCATGCTCCAGTGCAAAATTAAATAGCAGGGGGGCGAGAGGATCTCATTGTCTGAGCCCGGTGTCAATGAAGAATTCCTCCGACGTGGTGCTGCCAATTCTGATCCGTGCGGAAGCGTTCTCTGTGCTCACCTGTGCTAATCGTACCAGCTTTCCAGGTACTCCCATTTCTACCATGGTCCCCCAAAATGCTTCTCTGCTAACAGAAAAGGTAAGGGGCTAAAAGGAATAATTAGAAGGGTCTTTCCCAGACCCTTCTATCAATGAGTCACAGTTTTTCGATTTCTTTCAAACGCATTAATTTGAAAATATATAACATAACATAAAATGTATAATATAAAACATGAAATATTACAGGCGTTGCATACATACCGGGTCTATTCCTAACCTACGTTTGATTCGTTTGATATTTGAAATGCGCGCTTTCTCTAGCCAATCAGTTATGCGAACCAGAAACATTTGGCGTAAAATTTCTTTCATGTTGGCTATCCTTTCGAAGTGTCAAAGAGTGAAGTGATTCTTGTCGGTTCAGGTCAGTATTTGACATTATTTTACAGCGTTGTTGTGCATTATTTGTGTTTATATTTTTTTATTTGCTTTTGTGATTTTATTAAAATATTTCTAAAATGTCAAGATATACGGAAAAGGGACAAGTACTGATACTTACATTGCTTAAATATTTTGAATTAGAAAAAGAAGCTGGACAAACTTTATTAGTATTGTTCTGAAGCTATTTTCTTGTGGCATTTTAAAGTAATTAATATTTAAATGGGAATAAGCCACAATTAAAGGTTAAAGTAAGTTAAAGTAAACTTTATTACCAATTTCTAGTGTTCGTAAAGTAAGTAAGTAAAAATTAGATTGAAAATAAAATTTTATTTTTACCTACTGTTTATTTCAGCGTGTTACTGAGGCTTTAGGAATTTCATTGCCAACAATAAGACGATTGGCAAATGAAGGTGTCCAAAAAGATTCTGATTATTCAATCACATTCGGGGACATTGACTGTAATGTTAGTGATTTTATAAATAGAGTTGTATCTATTTTTAATAAAGCATTTCCTCTATTAAACATCAACAAGTTAAAGTAAACAACCAACCAAGTAAACAACCAACAAGTTAAAGTAAACTTTATTACCAATTTCTAGTGTTCGTAAAGTAAGTTTAAAATTAAATTGAAAATAAAATTTTATTTTTACCTACTGTTTATTTCAGCGTGTTACTGACGTGTTAGAAATTTCTTTGCCAACAATAAGACGATTGGCAAATGAAGGTGTCCAAAAAGATTCTGATTATTCAATCACATTCGGGGACATTGACTGTAATGTTAGTGGTTTTATAAATAGAGTTGTATCTATTTTTAATAAAGCATTTCCTCTATTAAACATCAACAAGTTAAAGTAAACAACCAACCAAGTAAACAACCAACAAGTTAAAGTAAACTTTATTACCAATTTCTAGTGTTCGTAAAGTAAGTTTAAAATTAGAATGAAAATAAAATTTTATTTTTACCTACTGTTTATTTCAACGTGTTACTGAGGCGTTAGGGATTTCTTTGCCAACAATAAGACGATTGGCAAATGAAGGTGTCCAAAAAGATTCTGATTATTCATTTACATCCGGGGACATTGACTGTAATGTTAGTGATTTTCTAAATAGAGTTGTATCTATTTTTAATAAAGCATTTCCTCTATTAAACATCAGGCCAAAACATCACAAACCTTGGATTACCAAAGGCATTCGCATATCTGCGAAGAATATGCGTTCTCTGCTATATATTAAAAAATTTTAATAATGACAGTATCCCCATCTCTGATTATATCAATACGTACAGAAAATGCTATCTAAAACTACTCAAAGTAGCCAAAAAATCCTACTTTCATAATCGCCTAACAAGCTCCAAAAATATTTCAAAAGAAACTTGGTCAATAATTAACGATTTTCGAAATAAAACCAGTGCAGCGAATTAAACCTTTTCTTTTCCTAACTCCGAAAATCTAAATGATTACTTTGTTAATGTGAGTAAAAATATAACCTCAACTATTTCGCCACAAAAAGATCCTGTTTCCTATCTCCCTAATTCAAAAAATATTGCTGATACCTTCTTTTTAAGACCAGTTGATAAGACTGAACTCATTCGAATAATTCGTAGTATGAAAAGCAAATCGTCCTGTAGTACAAATGGATTATCTATTAAAATTTTCTTAAATCTTCCGCATAATATATTGGAGGTCATGGTCTCGCTAGTAAATGATTCCCTTGAAAAAGGTACATTCCCTAACCGCCCAAAGACTGCCATCGTTATTCCTCTTCATAAAGGTGGAGACAAATCTGATGCCTGCAACTATATACCTATTGCCTTGTTACCAGCACTATCAAAAATTATTAAAAGGCTTATAAAAGTTCGACTTATGCCCTTTCTCCTTAAACATAATATTTTATCGCAAAATCAGTTCGGCTTTTTGTCTAATAAATGTACTAGTGATGTCATGTTTTCTGTGTTACATGAGGTATATCTATCACTAAATAGTAACCTCTCCTCCGCCACCGTTTTCTGCGACTATTCCAAAGCCTTTGACTGCGTAAATCATGACAATCTATTAAAAAAATTAAATTTCTATGGAATTCGGGGTGTGTCTTTGAATTGGTTCAAAACTTACTTGGTAGGTAGGACACAGTTGGCTAGAATAAAAGACACTGACTCTAGTTGTAAAGACATCGAGTGTGGAGTACCGCAAGGTTCAGTATTAGGTCCCATTCTGTTTTTACTTTTCGTTAATGACATCACTTACTTGAAAATTAAAGGGAACATTTTTCTATTTGCTGATGATACCAGTATTACTTGGAGCAGCTCTAATATTTCAACGCTTCATTCAATTATAACCGCTGATTTGCTTATAATCAAGGCTTATTATATATATATATATATATATATATACATATATATATATATATATATATATATATATATAATATATATATATATATATATATATATATATATATATATATATATATATATATATATATATATATATATATATATATCAGCGGCCCAATTTGATACTATTTTTAAGTTGCAAAAAAGAGAAATTCGTTATCTATTTGGTCTCAAACAAACAACTCATTGCAAGACCCACTTCAAAAATCACGAAATTTTGACGCTTCCCTCTTTATTTATTTTGGAAACGGTTTGTTTGATTCGCAAGCATCTAAACATTTTTCCCGATAGACCTGATCATGGCTACTCCATTAGAAATTCGGATTGTAACGTTTATTTACCGATCCCGTCCACTCAGCTAGTAAAGAATTCTATTCTATATAGTGCAAAAAAACTTTATAATCACCTTCCAAGAGAAATTAAATCCGCAACATCTTTCGTAAGATGACAAAAATCTATCTCTCTGAAAGACCATATTATTCAGTTGACGAGTTTCTTAATGTATAACAAAGAAACAAAATTAGTATTGTTTATAATTACATTTGGGTGTCTCAAGCAGTGGCTACAATTTGTCTCATTTGTTGATGTCTGTACAAATTATGTAAGTGATACAATAATTTTACTAATTTAAAATTGTATTGTTGTTTTTTTATTATATTTGTTTTTGTTTTATACTTTTTGTACTTTTTGACTGATTTTTTTTTAGCTTTGTCCATAAAATTGTTCAATAATTTTCAGTGACAATAAAGCATATTTCTATTCTATTCTACAATGAGCTCAGTAACCACGAGTCTTAAACCAAAATTATTAATAAATAAATACGAAGATGTCATCAGGATGTGTGTATACATAATGTTTAGTAAAGGTAAGAGCATTACAACAGTTTAGTTAAAATATTTTACCATATTTCTGATAGAAAGGCAGGAGTAACTAATTTCCATAGACATTTCTTTTAATAAATTGTTACTGACAACCAGTTACATATATAAAATACATAAAAATGAAAAGTGATTATAAAAATAATACTACCAAGTATTGTAATAAAGTTTTAAGAGTCCTCTTGGCCTTTTTGTTAAAGTTTATGCATTTACCTTGTGCAGTTTGGAAAAATATATAGATTATAACTACCTATACTTTGGATTATTCAAATATGGTTATTACGATTTATGAAAGGAGTACTGTTGTATATAGCATTTAAATAGACAAATTTCCAATATTAAAACTAATGTGTTACTTTACATTCTTAAAATTTTTCCTAGAAGAATCACTATAGTGTCTTAACACATTGATTGTTTTAGGTGAGCATGTGACTCTCTATACCCTAAAGCGAAAACTAGAGTCAGAAAAAAGAATGAAGTAGGTGTACGATACATTATTCTTAATGCAGGTTCTGAAAATGGGTTCATTGATAACTGCGAATTAATTCTCAAAAGTGGAAGTAAATCTGGTGACTACCGCGATTCAATGAAATCTGAGAATTTTGAAAAAAGGTTTGAGCATCAGCTTTTACCAAATTTAGAAGAACCGTCATTAATTATAATGGATAATGCATCATACCTTTCAACTTTGTTGGAAAGAATACCAAATGCTAGTTGGGAAAAACATTCTTTATTAGAATGGTTGAAAAATCGACATGTTAATTGTTCAATGACTATGATAAAGTTTGAGTTGATGGATATTGTAAAGAAGCATCTACCAGATAAAATATTTAAGTACGTATTAGAATTTATTTAGTAAATGGCATTTTTATATATTTTGTTTTACAGATTGGATAGACTGGCCCTTCAATATGGCCATCGTGTCTTGAGACTCCCTCCATATCATTGTCAATTCAATGCAATAGAGAATGTTTGGTCTGACTGCAAAAGGTATTATGATGCGAATATAACTTCTGCTGCCGTTACAAACGAAGCCACAGTATTAAATGTGTGGAAAAAATCATTACAACAGGTAAATTAATTTTTCTTTAATTCTTAGATACTAACTTTGCTATAATTTAAGGTCACCAGAGAAATGGAGGCATGTATAAAGCCTCATTAATGAATATTGGGAGACAGCAAAAATAATGGACACAAACCACATATCTCCTATAATAATTGATTTAAATGAATGGGATTGTGCATCTTCAGTTTTTATTTTTCTTGTATTTATTTATTAATATTTTCTTTCTTGTGTAATATTTAGTGTTATTAAGTTCCTTATATTCATAGTATCTCCTAGTTATTTAATTGTTTGCATTTGTAGTTATTTAGTTATTCTTTTTCTTATGTTATAGTCTTAGATCTTTAGGTTGATTTTCAAATATTTAATTAATAATTCTATTATCAATTAATAATAATTGTAGTCTATTGTTTTTTATGGTTTTTAGATATTAGGTTGTTAGTTCTTACTTACGTTAACCCATTAACGTCTAAAAGAAAACTAGCGTGGAAAAAATGAAAAAAATACAAAATTGTGATGTTTGGTTTAACTTTGATTTTTAAATTAACAAATCGTAGAATTGATTGTCTCTCTCTTGTGAGTCAGATTGGTCTCAGAGTATCATATTACCATGATTTGCATCATCTATGTAATTTTAATGTTCGATTTTATAGAAAAACCCATGGTGTCAATGGACCACTGAATAGATACTTATCTTTGTTAAACAACCTGAATGTAGATGTATTTAATATGTCTCTCAATGAATATGTAAATATTTGTAGAAAAAAGTTACTTGTACCTTATAGGCACATAGGAATTTTTTTTTATTTCTAGATGGTTCGGGCAGGTATTTCACAAGATCAATTACTACGTTAGCTTCAAGTGGCATTCCTTTAGTATCTTCAGTATCATTTGGCTTTTTTCTAAAATCTCAAAACCATAATAATATCTAGTGGAACCAGTTGTCATCTAATTGTTATATCCAAATTAAACTGGCTTCCCTTTAATAAATTGTTTTGCTGGGTTATGGCCTAAATATTTCACCATTGATTCGCCTATGGATATATTATTATGTTTATGGAAAGAATTTTTCTGTAATTTTATCTGCTAGGGGTCTAGTTTTATACATAGGATCTTTAGAATCGCCTTGTTTGGCATTATCCGCCAGATGAACAAACTTTTTTTATCTAAGTACCTGTCTCTGCTCATACGAATAGCGTTGTAAACACAGGGATTCATCTAATGGCTAGTATAACCTTTCTCGTGGTAATCTGTTATATCTAGTTAGATATAATATTGCAAAAAGAAGTTTGCATTTCGTTTGGAGATATTGTAAAAGAGTGATTATTTTTTGCCGTGCGTATAAAATTAACTGGTCAGAAATGTATGTAATATTTTCTTCAGTAAGTAATTTTTCAAAAATTTTGATTGGTAATAAATTCCTCAGAGTGTTTTAACGTTTTTAAATAATTGTTAACCCAGATAATCTAAAGCTATAAGTAAGACGCTGCAACTAGCTAAGTAATTGAAATTCCAGAAAAATCTTTAATTAATACAGAAAAGCTTTTAATATTTCATTGATATTCAAATTCTACTTTTCAATTCTTCAATAAAGTATTATTATTAGGCATCAGTGAATTGTTTTTATGATTAGAATTATATCTCATTTATGTAATTAATTTCTAAGTTACCTAATAAACATCTTTAAAAAGGGTATTTGTTTGTGTTTATAAAAAAAAGGCGACAAATATTTAATTGTATAACTAGAACAGGAACTAACTATGCTTGTATTATATATTATTATAAAATAAACAATAAATGGATCGTTGTGTTGTCGTATTTAAATGTTTCCATATTTATAAATGTAGTAAACAATATTGTTTACTATTTTTAATCCACCTTGCAATAAAAGTAAGTACGGTCCTGGCATCTGTCAGATTTCTCAATAATTACGTGAAATAATTCTCGACACATCCAATACATTATAGGACGTCACAAAAATAATGACGCCCTGAAAGAATGGTCTGAGAAAGACTTTATCATAATTTAATTTAAAGTTGAAAAAAGGTGGAGAGGGAAAACTGTATTTATTAAACTGGAAATGTGAAAATGCTTTCAAATGTTTACAAATATTTTAAATATTTATTTTGTAGATGAAATAAAGAACTAACGTGATTAACTTTCCAAACCAAAAATATAAATTTGGTTAAAATCTCCATATCCAAAAGGCTAAAGCCAACACTCTCTTAGTCCCTGATTGAAGCAATCAATTTTTTTTTTATTTATTACTTCAAATACTTAGTTAATTACCTTAATATATTATAATAAATACTTTGTCTTTATTTTAGCATCGTTTGGTGGAGTCTACAGCCTTTTTCTGGGATGTAGTTTGATAACAGTTATCGAAGTGTTATACTACTCTACGGTGAGATTGACAGTAAATATGAAAATTTTTGAAAAAGCTACAATTCCATCAGATGTTACTAAAAAAACAAAAATATCTTCTCTTTCGATGTATCCTGCACCAACAGATAATTTTACAATGGAATTTTTACCTTAAGGAATTTTAGTGTTTTGACTGTGTGACTTAGTAAATATAGTACAGAACTGCGGTCCTGGGAATTTTTTGGCGTGCAATTTTTCCACTACTTTTTTGTGTTGATTGCAGTAATTTTCCAATTTGAAAGCAATGCGATTTATATGTCAACTTTACATATCTCTCACCATTTTCTTCATAGTTTTCCTTTTTTCTTTTAAATTTACATTTCACCAGCACATTTCTCACCAGTCTTCATTTTATCATTCTTGCAACGGATCTCAATCGGCGAAGTATTTTCATTTAAATTATCTCGATAATTTTGAGGTTCCCATATAACTCCCCAAGATCTGAGTTTTCTCCTTTTCTCCATTCGGTTTTTCCCACTTGCCCCGAATATCTTGCGAATAAACAAAGGTAAAAGCTTTTGCTCGGAAAAATATTTCCATGAGAATTTTTTGCATAATCACTGTCATGAGAGACCCCAAAATGAGGTTCAAGAGGTATCCTAGGTGAAAAGTTTACGATTAACAAATCGTAACAATTAATTTTTTCGGCCGAACAATTTTTTTTGAATTATTTGGATAATTCTGAACAAAATAGGTTTCTTGTAATTTTTTTATAAACTTTCGATCGTTTTTGGATTATAAATAATTTAAACTAAAATAAACATAGGTAAAAATATTTCTTTTTTAATTCACCACGAACATAAATTCCAGATCAAACCTAGTTCTATCATTTCCCGATAAGTATTTGGGCCTATTTCATTTTAAAAATCAATCATGAGCACCCGTCCTGCCATACACGCTTCATTATCAGTTAAAAAACAATCTTTTAATAGTTAATTATGCATCAAAGGTATTATTAACATGATTACTCCCGGAGAGCAAAATAGTCCAGCCAGAGGCCTTTGGCCCGAGAAATAAATGTTGTTCGATATGCATATTCATCCGGTAACACGAGTGGTACATACACAAAATGCATATATATTTTGTAGTTGCAGTAAAATAAAAACGTCTCAATTTTAGTTTTAGTATTAAGTGAAGTGAAAAATAAAATCTTGTATGTATCACTGGTGTATCACTGGATGATTACGCCCATTGAGAAACATCCATCCCTCGGGCTGGAGGCCCTTTGACTGGATTATGTTGCTCTCCGGGCGTAGTTATCTTAATAACACCCTTGGTGCATCAATAACTATTAAACCGTTGTTTTTTAATTGATAATTAAGCGCGTATGACAGGAGAGCACCAGTCCTGTCATAAGCTCTTTATTAACTATTAAAAAATAAAGTTTTAAAATAATATAGACCGAAAACACCTATCGGGGAATAATAGAACAAAGTTTGAACTTGAATTTAGGTTCTTAATAAATTCGAAAATAAGGTTTTTTACTTATGTTTTTAAAGCTTCATAATCGTAATTTTTTGTTTTTCTCAGTTTTAAGTTATTTATAACTCGAAAACAATTACGTTTACAAAAAAGTGCAAGAGACTTATTTTGTTTAGAATGAACCGAAAAATAAAAAAAAAAAATGAGCGGGCCGAAAAAATTGATCGTTACAATTATTTGTTTAAAAAAATTGATTATTGGGGTACCTCATAAAAGTAATTATGCAAACAAATCTCATGGGACTATTTTTTCGAAGGAACCCGAGCTTTTCGCCTTGTCTAGAAGCAAAGAAATTCCCAGACGTTTAAAGCATTTTCTGTTATTTTACCATCACCCAATATTCACGTCTGTTTGAGTTTAATTTTGCTACCTTTAAGATATTATTGGAGTTTAAAAGTTTGCACAATTCGTCGTGTCCTTTACTTTCAATTATTTTCTCTATTTCTTTGATCTCATCCATCGTTTGTTGGTTATGTTTACCCCTCGATATTTAAATTCGTTTACTTTTAACAATTGATATTTCTTCTTTCCATTGTCTGTTTTTCCTTTAAATATTATGTTAAATTTTTTTCCACATACTACGTTTTTCGTTTATTGATTATAGTCATGCAGCCCTTTGTATGTCGTCAGTCCAGCGCATTAGTATTCATGCTTTACTGTATTTATCAGTCCTTGGTATGTACTCTAATAGGTGCTGATATAGGAGTTAAGATATAAGCGACACAGTTCTTTAACGAACTTCTCCGTTTCACATTCTCCCTCTGAGATTTATTCTTACCATTAGTCTTTCTATCCGGCTTTGTGCCATTTCTATTTTGTTAGACATTACTATCGTACGTAAAGTGTCTCTGCTGGTTCTCATTTCGTGTATAAGATATATGTATTTTAGACCGATTAAATTCCTTCTTTAAGAATTTTTGGGCTACCCGCAGCTACGAATATTGCCATTAATTGTATATTTTAAAAACTAAGTTTTAGTCCGACTGTCCGATAATCGATCGGACAGAAATGACCAGCCGGAAATACGAAACGTAGGGGTTTGAAGTGGTAAGCCGTTTTAATTACTTCTGTTAGGTTTTAATAGGTTGTTATCACAAATAATGGTGGATGCGAGAGGAGATACGTTGACGCCTTACAATGGCCAGATCATCAACGGTGAAACTTACTCAAATATTGGAAAGATACGGACATAACCAGGAACAGGAAACTGCGCCTATATAATAGCCTTTGAAATGTGTGTATATCGTAGAATGATGCGCATACCCTGGACAGCACATCGCACAAATGTCTCAATATTGACAGAACTCAAGGTGGTTGAAGGCAATGTAGATGGTAAAAGAACCCGAGGAAGATCGCCACTCCGATGGTCAGATCAACTAAAGTGCGCTACTGGTTACTCTCTGTCTGAGGCAGTACACCGCGCCCAGGAGAGAAAAGAATGGATAGCAACCATTCGTCAAATACCATAACGTCACCACATCCTTACGAAGGATAAAGGATAGAGGAGGGGGAGGAGTCCGACTTGTTGACAGCCATCGCACATACCTTGTAGCATAATTTTTATTTCTGTTGTCACTGCAAGTTGTTATCAGCTATAAAGACCATGTTTTTTTAGAACCAAATAAGCTTATTAAATAAGTATTTATAAAAAGTATTACTATTTTTGAGCGTAATTTTACCGTACTTGTTAATATAATATTACAGGGTATCTCATAATTAATCGGACATTAGCTGACGGTGATAGCTGACATTAAAATAAAGCGTTTGAGCTCAAATTGCTTAGGGAAAATGTTGCTAGTTTTCGTTCTACAGGGTGATTTAAGTGAAATTTGGTATCTTGCTATTATTTAGTATCTTTAATATGAAAATGATATTAGGTTTACCATTGACACTAGGTGACGCCATCTACTATAACATTGGTTTATTAATGTGTCCATAATTTTTTTATCCGCCCTGTATAAACATTCTAGGAAAAAAACATGAAATAACATTCAATTCTACACAAAACAGGTATTCTTGTTTCAAATCGAACACAGTACACCGTGTTCGAAATAAACGTATTTTTTAGAGACGTGCATAAAATGAAAAAAATTTACAAAAACTTATGTAAATTCAAACATTATTGAAAAGGTCTTAAATACCAGGGAATATTAAATGTATTAGTAGTAGATAATTTTTGCAAACAAAATGCATATGATTGAAACAAATAGTTTTTATTGAACCAATTGACAACAATTGACAAAGTAAATAATTCAAAATAAAATGAAAAAAGATTACAATAAGTGACTTTAGGTAGCCACACAAGTGAAAGTCTAGGGGATTTAGTTTAAGACTGCGTGCTGGTCATGGGTATACACTACCTCTACCAATCCACCTTTGAGGATAAATTTCATCTAGATAATTTCTAACTTATAATGTGGTGGTGCACCATCATGCATGTACCAAAAGTTACGTCTCAAATTTAGAGGTGTGTCTTCTAAAAGAGTTGGTAAATCTTCTCTCAAAAAATTTAGATACGTTACTCCGTCAAGCCTAGTTGGTAATTCGAATGGTCCTACAATACCATCCACAAATATGCCACACCAGATATTTATGGAAAACTCATGTTGAAAATGATGTTCTTGAAATGCATGAGGATTCTCTGTCGCATAGGTGTGGCTATTGCGCCAGTTAAACACACCTCTTGTAGTAAATGTGACTTCATCGGTAAATAAAATTTTATTATAAAACATTTAATCGTCTAAATGCCACCCTATCATAAACTGACTAAATCGAAGCCTTAAACGATACGGATACAGATTTTCTGTCCGTATTATTCTTGACACCGTAGATTTGATTATACCAGTGGCCGCAGAAACAAGCCTTGTACTGATTTCTGGATCTTCTGCAACACGCACAACAATTTTATTCTCCATATCCGCATCAATTACTCTCGGTCTTCCAGCATTCCTGTTTTTGGGATGAAATGACGCAGTTTTGCCTAATCTGTCGAACAATGATCTAATAGTTTTATGGTTTGGTTGCCTTCTATTGGGATAAAGTTCGAAACAGCGTTGAGCTGCTTTACTAGAACATTAATAAAAATAATTATTTAACTACTAATACATTTAATATTCATTGGTAATTAAGACCTTTTGAATAATGTTTAAATTTACGTAAGCTTTTGTAAAATTTTTCATTTTATGCACGTCTCTAAAAAATACGTTTATTTCGAAAACCGTGTACTTTTTTTATTTAAAACAAGAATACCTTTTTTATGTAGAATTAAATGTTATTTCCTGTTTTTTTTCCTAGAATGTTTATGCAGGGCGAATAAAAAAATTATCGCTACATTAATGAACCAATGTTATAGCAGGTGACGCCACCTAGTTCTAATGGTAAAACTATCATTTTCATATTAAGCATAATAAGTATTATCAAGATACCAAATTTCACTTAAATCAGTTAAATAGTTTTCAATATATCCCTAAAAATAATATAAAAAAATATTAATGAATCACCCTGTAGAACGAAAACTAGCATAATTTTGCCTAAGCAATTTGAGCTCAAACGCTTTATTTTGATATCAGCTATCACCCATTAGCTAATGTCCAATTAATTATGGGACACTCTGTATAATGTTACTCTTAATATAAGAGTGACGTTCTTAATATTAATATCTCATCAGTGCTTTTTGGATGATGTTAGTTGTAATAGACATACTTTTCTATTCACTAATAATTAGTACATATTCCTCATCCTTCTTTTCAAATAATTTAAAATATTCTCAACAACTTATTTTTAGTGTTATGTCATAGTAATGTTGTAAGAATTAAAAAATCTTAGCTAATACCAACTGTTAAATTAAATGCAACTAAAATATAATAAAATCTTTGTTAATTGACTTCTTTTATTTATTAAACTAGATTAAATATTTATTAAACTGCTGTGCTAAGCCCAAAGGCGGTAACTGTTTTTTTATTAAAAATGAGATTTTTCTATTTCTATATAGAACAGAGTATTTTAAATGTATTTACTATGGCTTTAGAGTGGTATAAGCATTTTATTTTAAATAAAACGGCACTGTATCTACACTTTTCAATTAAAATACGGCAATTAAGAGGCTAATATCAAATAATATGAGTTTATGACGGTATCTGCTACACTTGCCGGCAATATACATTGGCATATTTCATTCGCTACAAATATTTTTTCAAAAATGCAGCGCCTAGATGTAGAAACCGCCAATTAGCATTACAAAGTAAATACTACTCAACTTTACTGTCGTTATATTTGTTCTTCGAAACCCCCACAAATTAGATATTAAATATTTATTTATCCAAATAATGTGTTTAGTAGTATTCTTTCTACTTGGATTTACTTGCCGCCAATTTCAATTAATTAAGTAGGGTAATCCTTTTATTGTAAAATAGCTTAGTACGAAACGATAGGACAATAGCAGGGAATTCTGATATCTGTAACGTCAAGCTTTTTTTTCTACCCCAAGTCAAATAAAACATCAATAGGATATTAAAATAAAAAATAAAACATCAATAGGATAGTCGCAAGCTAGTCGTTGTAGAAGATACAAGAACTCGGACTATCTTCTCTCTCTTAAAAGACTTAAAAGATAGTCACAAATTAGTGACGCAGAAGGCATAAATTCTCACGTAAATGTATGATAAGTACTTACTTATATCACGATTCAGAAAGTTTAAGAGTAACCTTGATCCGCTAGAGTAACAATAGCATCTTTTACTTGTATGTGTACGTTTGAGTTGTATGTGTTCCTCACAATATTAGTGGAGGCTGCTGCTGCCGTATCCTGTCACAAGTTGCAGCATATCTAGGTAATAAATAGCCAAATAACTGAAAGATAAGGTAATGACTTTTAAGCTCAGATAATATTTACCGGTAATAGCTTGAAGAAAGAAAATATCAGACTGTATTAGTGCGCGAAATACTATATAGATACACCATCGCAGTTATAGTTTCCGGTCTTTTTTTGAATAGTTGTAGTATTAGAAATATTTTTCATTGTTATTTAGCTTTACATATATTTATGTATCTCTTTGTTAATTTTTAGTTAGAATAAATGTGTTAAACTTACTTTTTTCTTTATATTTACTAGTCTAGATTTAAGCCTTTTAGAAAGCAGTCTCGCTAATACATTAAGTACATAGCTATTTACCTATTGTTAGTGATCCAGTACCTATAGAACCTTATATTGATTAAAAATTTCATACACATGGGGGTCTAAGTATCAGCCTCCCAAGATTTGTGATAGTTAAAAGAGATGTTAACTTTTAATTACATCTTTGAAATTTAAAAAACTATGATGTTAAAGTTATAAAAAGAATTCGTCATATGGCAACGTAGGAACTGGGGTTGTTAGTCCTTAGACAAAGTGTCTGTGATTCACAGACAACCTCGTCTAAGATTTAGCAATCCCAGCGGAGTCCTACGTTGCCATATGATCGATTCCTTTTATAACTTAATCATAGTTTTTAAATATTAAATATGTAATTCAAAGTTAATCTAACTACATTTAAAGTGTTTTTACCCACATATTTAGTGGCTTCAATCACGTAAATCCAGAATATTTATTCCGAAAACGTTCTGTGATGTAGCCCGATAGGGATTTTATATCAATATAGGTTTTAAAGTGTTTTTGTGTGTTAAAAACTAATTTTTTTAACGAAACATAATAAAATCTTTATTACGATTCGTTCATTATATTTGTGCATCCCTAGTAATGTTGAATAGATCACAAACATTTTTAAAACAGTATTTGGTGCTTAGTGTATCCTGTAAAAATTTTTTATAGATATTTTGGAAAATAATTCATTAGCTAATGAATTTAAACGTACAAATGTAAACAAAGCCCTAAAAAGGTAACCATTAATAGTTTACAATATCAAACAGAGGCGCTCGATAATTCTAATAACATTGCTGTTCAGTTATTAAATACAATACTAAAGAAATAATTAACGAGTATGGTAGGAACTTAATTAATATTTATATTGCAATTTATTCACTTTTTTAAACAAATCATGCACGACATGGCGCCACGGTAGTAGCACCACGACATGGCGTCACATATATACAAAAATATTAAATAAATAATAAAATTACTTCATTCAATCTTTCCCAAAGCATCTTTCAAATATGGACGTCTCTATTCGAATTTCGAGTAAGAAAATTGATTCATTGGAAACCCAGAAAATACATTTTTTTACGTATATCTATACGATTTTGAATTCAATTTTCTTCAACTTTTGTACTTCATTAAATAGGTCAGCTATCATTGGCGTAGCTAGGATATAAACAAAATAACTATAGGATAGGGTTTGTAAGACACCACATGTTCTAGAGCTAACGTATGAGTCATTGAGTACTGGAGGGCAAACATTTTTTACCGAATTATTGATACTGCAAGAGAATTTCTGAACAAAAGGTTCTCACCAGAAAATATGGCACTTGCCAATTTAGTAGATAATTTTTTTCAGTCAGATTTTAAGGGTTCAGAAAAATTTGTTGAACAATATCCCAAAATTTTAAATATCAACACTTTTGCCTTAAGAGCAGAAATGACCGTTTTAAAAAATTGTATTTTACAGTCTAACGAAACTGTTTGTCATGAATATATAAAAAAGTGAATCAGAAAAACATATTCTAACCTACATCAACAATTTAAAGTATCGATTATTTTGCTTATTTCAAGCGCAACGTGCGAGAAGTCTTTTTCTGCCATGAGGCGGATTTTTAACTGGTTGAGAACGACAATGACTCAAGATAGGCATTCAAATTTGGCTTTGTTGTATAAAGAAAAAGATATAGACATAGACTTGGAGAGTGTTGTAAAGTCTTTTAGTGAACAGAATAGGAAGTTTCTCTTGTAAGTAATACTTTGTTAATATTTTGTTTTTGTAAATATTTATCGCAGTATTACGTATATGTATTAGGTAGGTATATTAAAAAAATAAAACCAGTATACTACTATAACGCACTTTTTTGATTTATTTTTTTATTGGACGCCAAATAAAACAAAAAGGAATCCACCGTACATTGGGGCTCAGGTCTCCCCTGAAACTGAGGATAGCTACGCCGATGGCAGCTGTATCAACAAATCTTCTAAAGTCTAAATTTTACCAAAAATTTTTTACGCAAACTTTAAATATTCAAACTTAAAACGACCTAAATTACACCTCTTAATTAATATATGTAAACAAATAAGCTGTGAATTTAAATAAAAATTAACTAGTTTTGGCCCTAGTTGACTTACGTCAAATTTTTTTCTTTTTATATTCGTCAAAAAATTTACAATTTTATAAATATGGAAAAATAGTTATGTAGTTTAATACTAAAAGTTGTTTAATTTTTTTATAAATAAAAATTTACATATTTTTGTAAAATTGTTTTCGATCCATAATAAATATTTTTTTCTTAAATTTTTTTTTAAATTTTTTAAAAGAATATTTACTTGTTTATTTGCTAATAGAAAAAGTGTTTTAACTACTTTTTTGACTTATATTATTGCAAAAATAGCTTTATGGGATAAAAAAATAAACTAAAATTTAAACAATTTAATGAATCTCTTTGAAAATGTTATCACATCACATATTAAGCATTACAAGACTCGACTTTCAGAACAATTTCAAAGTCTTGAAACAATTTTTGCAAAAGTGATAAATAAATTAATTTATTCAGAATTTTGATCTTTTTTACATTTATCTAAATAATAAATACGTATATAAATTTTTGCAATTCCGCATTTTGAAGCTTTTTGTATGTTCTAAACGATGATTATGCCAATAATCCTGTAAAACTTTATTGTACAATCATTATATATCAAAAAAACCACTCAGTACCCTCGTTTTTTGAGTGTCACGAGAAAAACCTTACCCTGGACTAATAAGGTTCCACAAGAAAATAGCTTTAGGCCATTACTAAATTTAAGATTGCAAGATATTTTATTTTTCCAACCTTAGTTAGCTACGTAAATATGAATATTATGCATATTAAACATCAAATAATATTAACAACATCATGTACAATCTTTGGTAACATTATATATTTTAAAGGGTTTTTACCCTAATATTTTGGTGGCTCAGGCATGGTAACCTGTAAGTATAATCATTTTGCTTTTTAACCTTAGTCAAAATTTTAAACCACGTTTGCTTTAATTAAATGGTTTATACTTATTTTAGGTATTTTTAACCTGATGATGGAACTGTTGTTCCGAAAACGTTCGTGTTTTTAATGGAGCCCTTTTAAGGGTTTTTATAAAATATACCCATTTACAAAGATTAACCTCTTTTTGTGATACGTGGTATACAGCCAGCTGAAGGAATTATTTTCCTTGTGGATTTTATTTTAAATTAAATAATATTCCAAATTATGATAAATTTAAAAAATGAATTTCAAGTCTTCAGTGTTTACTCAGTACGAGATTTTAGGATTTCCAATAGTAAAAAAAAAACTATTCAACTTTTTACAAATCCTTTTTTCATTTCACTTAAAGACTGCCGTAATTAAAAATGATACGCCGGTATTCTAAATACATAAATAATATATTTGCAAAGTAATATTTTGTTAAAAAATACACATAATAGGCAATTCAAATTATATTGAAACACGTTGAAAATACGTTTTCAAAACTGATTTTTCATAGGTTTCCATATCCGTTTGGTTCGACGTATGTTTCTGAAGAAATATTTTCAATAATGAATGCTATTAAATCATGACATCGTTTAAAATTCATATCACCAATACCACCAATTAGTTAATATTAACATTTTTTATTTGAATCAAATTTTAGGATCTATAACAAGAATTTACCCCAAAAACATTCCAGATTTAATTAAGAAAATTCAGATTCAAAAGCCAAATTAACCACATAAACCCTAAATATGTGTAACACTATATATTATTAAGGAGGAAGGAATATTTAATTTAGTGTAATAGAATGTAATATTCAGGGTACTATGTATATACAAAGTTTCACCAGCGTTTTTAACGGGACTGTCAGGGTTTTTAATTTTATATTTTTTATCAGTTGCTTACCATAGAAAATAAATAATTTGGACGAAAATATATAATACATAAAGACAAACTATAGCAATATAGTTACATAGTATACATAGTTACTCCCTAATTATAATTTTATGCTAAATATAAATAAAGAAATATTTTATAAATTGCTCTGCAGACACACGTTTTTTGTTAAATATGTTCGTCACTTGTTTATTCTAATTAGGGCACAACTTGGAAAACATTAAAATAAAATAAACTACTAGGAGTCCTGTAAAATTTTGCTGTTGTTCTTCGCATTAAATTCGCAACAGTTGGCGTGTCCTGGAAAATCGCAGACATCTAGAATTTTATTAAAGAGTAGAGGCGGAGGACACAATTTATCTACACATTCTCCATCGCATAGTTCATATTGCCTAAAAAAAAAAAAAAATAAAAAAATAATGTATAAGAATAGTATTTTACTAAATAATTTACTACGATGTAGAAGTTAATTATGGTTTAAATAATGATGAAGTATAAAATAAATCTTATATACTAAAACGCTAAGCCCTTTTCTTGTCCACCACTTTACTCTATATTTTTTTGGAATGTTATTAGTATTACGTATGAGATTGTTAAGATATACTCTTGGTACAAAAATTCACTTCCGGTTTTGAGATGACCGGAAGTTAAAATTTACTTTAAGTTTTAGACCCCACAATGTATATATGGATCGAAAGGTCTCGTCGAGATGAATCTAAATATGTACTTCCAGATGCGATTCGACAGCGGAAGTGACTCGAAACGCGCATAAAACGTCAAGATAGAGCAAATCTGACACCGGATTCGTGATCAGCATGCAAAATTAACTGCTAAATGATATCCATGTCGACATTTGATGAACTAAAAATTGCATTCCGGTTTTAAGGTCGACTTCCGGTTTCGTTTTTATTAGTCAAATCAATAGAGAATTCAACGTAGAGTTCAAAAATGTAAGTTCACGAAATTATCATTTATAGTCATTGTATATATTGTATATTTTTCTCGCAAAATAAAAATTTCATTTAAAAAACTCGATGTCGAGTTGGTCCGCTAGTTTTAACTAAATTTAATAATAAAAAACAAAACTTGATAGAAACTGTGAACATTGGAGCTGGTGGAATTTACTTCCTTCATGTTGGGGATGGACAGAAAAACATTACTAATTGTATTGTTATTTGCAAGGACCAGATAGCAGTAGCCCTAGCTTTGGCTCATCTGAAATATCTGCAAGTTTATTGGAAGGCGAACGAATATCAAATTTTTCCTTGAAATTACCATTAAACATACAAAATAATGTAACACTAGTTTACAACATCGCAAAAAATAAAACAATGGTGAAGATTTTACAAGTACGCAAATTAATTGTTTGGGATGAATGTACATTGACCCGCAAGTGGTCGTTACCGGAACTGGAAAAAACTTCGAAAAATATTCGTGACAATCAAAAACATTTTTGGTGGAGCCATGATTCTATTTTCAGACTGTTCCTTATTTAATCATTATTTTCCAATTAACTGCTGCGGACGAACTAAACGCATTCCGAACATATTGATCTGAAGCTATTTTCTTGTGGCATGTTAAAATAATTACTATTTAAATGGGAATAAGCCACAATTAAAGGTTAAAATACGTTTATTGACATTTGACGTACGTTTATTTGACTCATTTATATTGACAATTCAGACATACATTATACATTTTACAGTAGACGACTTTAAAATGATATTGCCAATATTGTTGAGTTGCGTTCCTGGGACGACTTTACTTGTAAGATAGTTTATTCGATTACATGAAATCAACTTTAACTTGAGAATATCCGTCAGAAAAAATCATAGCATGTGATTCGTCTTTAAAAAGACAAACACATGCCGTGATGACAGTAAAAATCTTCTGTTAGTGATTCCATAGTAAATTATGAGGGAAAAACCAGAAAAAAACACTCATAATACTATCCCAACATGGTAAGTATTTGGTCATGCATTTAGTTTACCTTCAATAAACACCAAATTCTGATTTTATATGTTTGTTATTTAAAAAACATAAATGATGTATCCTCTATATGTTCACCGACTTACTAATACTGGTATTTTCCTTTTAATAATATATTAAAAGAGGAAGGTTCACTAATTAAACTTTGTACTAAAATTTTCTCAAAAAACAAATTTCATTACAAAACATTCAAAAGGATAGTTCATTTACCACGCTTATTAACAAAATAAATCACTTCTTTGCTTTACTTAGAAAAATGCAATATGTAAACTTAGGCAAAAATAGGTATAGAATAAATCAAAACATACGATACTTAGCGTAGACTGTAACAAGTATTACAAAATTTTTTTAAACAGTCCAAACAAGTTGGTCTCTTGCATTTAACACACGCATAAGCAGTTCTTTTTTTTTTTAGCCTTGGCGGACAGAAAAGGCAGGTTTTTCTATTTTTCAACTTCTCGTTCACTGTTTCGCCAACCAGAACTGGAACCTGAAGTATCCTACTAATACTCGTTCGAATTTCTCTAGGAATTCGTGTGTTGGCTAGTCTTCTGGTAAGCAGTGATGTTACTAAATTATGTGCTAAACTTTTTGATAAATTGGAATCGAGTTATTTTCTCTTCAGAATTTGGCGAACAATACACAATATATGCATTTGTAGAAGCTATGTCGACAACTCTGTAAAATATTGACTTTTACCATCTACGAGTACGGCGACTGCTCGAATATTTGCTGCATTTTTCATCTAGAGTATCTATCCCTTTGTCACGTTATAAAATGCAATAATTTCAGGCTTTCCAGAATCACCGTCAATACTTTCAGTGTAGTGCATCGATGAAACAAGTATAACCTCCTTGTTACGCTTTGGCACATGAGAAAGAAGAGTTAGATTTTTAGTAAACCCATAAAGAGATTCGTCAACTTTTCTGGAAACCATTGGAAGGAACGCCGGTGGAATTTCCTTTTTATTTTTTTTAACGTATCTACGTATGTCAAACCATTCATCTTTGGGATATCTACTAGTTCTATAGAGGAAAACCAGTTATCGGCGGTAATGTTCCTGTTTGTGTTATAAATAGGCTTGCATAATCGGAGAACAGATTGAGTTGGAACATTTAGTTTTTTTTTCTTGATCATCCAGGCCTACTCCATCGGTATTTTTTCCTCTATATATAGGCATTTAATAAATGACTGGTTTGGGATTTACTTAGACACATTACTTTAATTCCATATTTTGCAGGCTTTTGTGGCATGTAGATCTTAACTTTACATCTCCCTTTGAATCCAATAAGCATTTCATCGATGCATCCAGTGGTACCAATAGAGTATAGCTGCTGACAGTTCTGTATAAATATGTAAAGAACATCAGAAATAGCAGCACATGGATCAGTTTTCTTTCTTTCATCGCGTGTAAAAGAATTGTCAAATCTCAGAGCGCTTAAAATGGTCAATAATCTTTTCTTCGACATTACGGAACGAAAGATATCCCAGCCAGTTCCATCTCTAGCAAAGAATGAGTCGACATCTTCGTGATTCGATTTAAATATTGATGAATATAACAGAAATCCCAAGAAAGCTCAAAACTCAACTGGGTCTACATCAGCTAATTCTGACCTGTTATTATTTGCATACTTGCTCTTTAAAGTAGATAATTTCTGATTATTCCACTCTAGTATTATAGTAACTATATTTTCAGATAATAATCTTTTAAATATGTACTTACGATTACTTTCGAGTGAACGAATTGCACTGGGAATCTTGATTATGTTATGTACAGCAGTCCGTACATTTTTTGCTGGAGGAACGCTTGACCACTTAAATCTATTTTTACCATAAAAATATTTTTTATCGTTATTACCTTCATCCTCGCTTTCAGGTGTAGTACTTGTTTCTTCAGAAGGTAACAAAACTTCACAGCTGTCGTTATTGCCTTCTTGCTCACTATCTGTTTCGTGTTCACTAGGTATAAAAGTTTCATCCAATATGCTATCGTCAGAATTATCAAGGTCACTGTCACATTCGTTATACCATTGTTATGCAATATTACTAAAATCTGCATCACTCACTTTTATTTTCTTGCGTGAACTAGCCATTTTTATATTGCACAATTTATTGAAATAGTTACGTGAATTGTGATGTGCCGTCAATTTGACGTATTGTGATTTTCTACACGTGGTAATTCGATGACTAAACTGAAAGGTACTGAGAGTGTCGACCGTACAAATTTAGAGTAAGTGGGGATCCCGAATTAACGCGCAGTTGCGATACGTCATTTTGACGGCACGTCACCAGTTAAGAGTTAAGGTATTTCAAGACAAGTTGTTGTAATAAAAGTATTTGTAAAATCAAATGTGCTTAAATAAAATAAAATACTAAGCTCGCAGTCTAAAATATTTCTTCCACATCGAACCATACCTTGTTTCTAGAAAGATTAATTAATCGGCGTCTTTCATAATGATACTTTATCTATTTATGTCTTTTTCGTTCCCCATTTTCTACATTCTTGTAGGTTTTGATTAAGGTACTTGTTTTGGCACTCTATAGTTGTAAATTCGTACATGTCCGTATCATATAAGCTATTTTCGTTGTATGACGTTCATTATTGTATCTTCAATTCCCATGCGCCATCCTATTTCTTCATTTTATAATTCTATTTTATATTCTATTATTATATTGTTCTCCCAGATCTACAGTGTCTTATACAATCTATGTTTAAATCTCGCAATTTGTTATACATGATCATGAGCAAAATCTGAAAATATGATAATATAAAAACTTTGTAACAAAATATCAAAATGGATTTTGAATTTTGTAATTACGACGAATACCGACTACTACGAATAAACTGGGTCGACAGAATTAGAAATGAGGAGGTCCTACAACGCCTGAACCAAACAAAACAATTGGTCAATATAATAAAGAGAAGCAAGCTGGAATACTTTAGTCACATTATGAGACACCCTGAAAAATATGAACTTTTACATTTGTTCATTCAGGAAAAAATCCAAGGTAAACGTGGTCCTGGTAGAATAAGAACATCATGGCTGAAAAATCTAAGACAGTTGTATGAAAAATCGACTACATCATTATTTAGAGCTGCTGTCAATAAAGTCACGATAGAGAATAGGGTAGCCAACATGATATTATTATTATTAATATTGTAAATAAGCAAGGACAGGGGGACAAATCCCTATTATATCCAAAAACAAAGAAATTACATTAGTAACCTACAAGTAAATTACAAAATTAAAATTTTTGGTTTAAAAGAAAAACAATATTTTAACTATAATATAAAATGGTCAAAACTGTTTTTGAAACCTTTGGTAGAGGGAGCAGAGACAATCTAGTCATTAAGGTTATTCCAGTACTCAAAAACTCTATTTAGTAGAAAGTTCTATATTAATCTTATAGAAAAGTTTTCTTTTTTAAGTTTAAACTGGTGACCTCTAGGGCGGTTATCTTGATTTATGGTAAACATTTCATTGAGATTTTCAAAATTGAATTTCAATATTTTGAATGTGGTTATTAATTCTCCAGGCTATCGGCAAAGTTCAAAAGAAGTTGGGATAGCCATACTAAGTCTTTCTGCATAAGAAGATCTTCTCGGTCCCAAAGGAATTCAAGTGGCTTTTCTTTGGACGTTTTCCAACAAAGTTCGAACTAAATCAGGATACCAGGTTGGACCAGCGTATTCAAGAAATGGTCTCACGTACAAATAGAGGTAATATGGCGAAACCAAGTTAGGCTGCTGTTTACGATAACACCAAGGTCATTATACGAGAACACAGAATCCAATGGTTTCCCGTTAACAAAGTACGGCATAAGTGAGTTATTTTTACCAATTCGAAAGACTACAAATTTTTCCGGCTTTAGGGGTAGTAGCCACTGAAACACCAAGTTAAAATAGAGTCTAAGTTCATTTGGAAGGTTAGTTGGTATGTGATTGGATTGGCATATATTTTTGTGTCATCAGTATAGAACGATATTTTACTTGAAACATAATAAGGAACATCGCTGGTATAAACCGTAAAAAGCAGAAGTCCAAGGATAGAACCCTGAGGCATTCCACTTTCCGCTAACCTATCTTGTGAGAAATATTTGCCAACTCTAACTTTGTAATATCTATTTGTCAGGAAATCATTTATCCAACGAAGCAAAATACCGCGAACTCCGAAATGTTCTAGCTTAGGCAGAATGCTGCGTTTAGGTATACGATCAAGGGTTTTAGAGAATCTAGATAAACAACGTCAACCGGCTGCAAACTGTTAAATAATGACGTCCAGTCGTTAACACAATGTAGGAGATTGTTAACATAATGTTAGAGTAAAGCGACCAAAGACAAATTCATGTTGAGGTCAAGTTTATTGCATTTTTAAAAATATGGCTGACGGATGCTATTTTACAACTAGGGGGTAAGGAATTCTGGAAAAAGAAGTTTGCATAACTAGTTTTGAGGATATTGTAAGCGTATCTTCGCATCTTTTTACCAGTTTTGGTGTTAAATCATCTAAACCAGATGAAGCGATTTGTGCGAAGTTTAATTAAGTATTGTTTGATATGATCCACTGTGAATTAAATTTGCCTTAAAAATGCGCCGACACGATTACAGTTAATAGCAGGTAGATAACCATCATTTGATTCTGTAGTAAAAGACTATCCTATAGGAGAACTGACTTGAATGACTGAGAGATGAAATCAGTTACAAATCTATTAAACAAATTATGGTTTTCGGCGCCAGATAATAAAGTTATTGGCCAGGTGATCCCTTGGAAATTAAAATCTCCAGTAATGATAAGATTATCAAGAAATGATAGTTGTTCAAGTTTTGTAAAGAAAACATTATCGTGTATAAGTAGTGTAACATGGGACGATAAATATACTCAATGACATTAGAAGTGTTATACCTAGAAGAAATAAATTCTTGAACTTAATTTTTTGGCAACAGAATGACAACATTTAAAACATGCTATGATAACAATATCAATGTTTTATCTTTTCTAGTTTTTGTAAAAATAAAGTTTTACCTTTAAATTTTTGTAAAGATACCGATTTGTAAAAACCGGTTTGTATAGAAATTTTTAGTTATTATTTATAAGTCTAATTGTATTTGTAATTGTATGTAAGCGATTTTGACTGGGGCAGAATTATTGCGTATAGAGATATGGGTTTGTCGTATCGCGAAATAGGCCGTCGCGTTAATTGTACGGCAATGACGGTTATGCGTGTCTGTCGTGTGTGGACAAATGAAGGTAGACGAACACGAAGAAGACCTACTGGTCAACCAAGGTGTACCACGGAGCGTCAAGATAGGCGCTTTAGATTACTTGCTCTGCGAGACCGTTTTGCTACTACGCGTCAAATTGCTGACCAATGGTTTGGAGTAGTAGGTAGACCTGTTAGTATGCGTACACTATATCGTCGCATTCGAGCTTTTGGACTGGTTTCATTCTGCCCACGACTAGTGCTTCCTTTGACTGCCGATCACTGTCATCAACGTTTGAATTGGTGCAGAGAACAACAGCATTGGGTGGCAGAATGGCGTAATGTAGCATTCAGCGATGAATCAAGATTCTGTTTAGGAATGCATGATGGTCGTAGGATGGTAAGACGTTGCCGTGGAGAGCGACGAGATATCGGGTTTGCTGTTGAGAGACATGTACACAGGACTGTTGGAGTAATGGTTTGGGGGACTATTGCTTATGGTAGCCGATCACCACTTGTGTTTATTCGAGGAAATATGACAGCTGCGCGTTATGTTGATGGCATCTTACAAACCACTTTACTGCCTTAGCTCGACGGCTGTCAAGACATCCTTTTTCAGCAAAACAACGCGCGTCCCCATATTGCTCGTCAAACTATGGACTTTCTCCAAGAAGCTGGCGTTAATGTTTTGTAGTGACCACCCCGTGCTCCCGATTTAAATCCTATCGAACATGTATGGGATATTATGGGAAGGAGAACGTCCACTTTGCACCATCCTCCACAGACTCTGGCACAGTTAATACATGAAGTTCACGTTGCTTGGAACGAGGTGCCACAAGCAGACATCGATCATCTCATTTTATCAATGCCTAGATGTATAAAGGAGTGTATTTAGCTACGGGGTCGCCAAACACATTATTAATTTTTTTTTGAATATTTCATAATAAAAATTCTTGACAACGTTATCGTTTCATTCTTGATGTAAATCTACCATGTTGCCAAAAAATTAAGTTCAAGAAATTATTCCTTCTGGGTGGAGCACTTCTGTCACTGAGCATACATACTAAATTAAGGCAAAAAGGATTTTTAGTAACAGATAAGTGAATTGCATCTATTTACGAAATATCTAATAGTTTAATGTTAATTATGAAAGTTTTAATAATATGAGATAAATAAATGCATACACCGCCACACACAAGATTTGTTCTGTCTTTACGATATATTGTATATGCAACGATCAATAACGGTTATGGAACTAGAAGAAGAATAGCCAGCATCAAATATTTGCATTTAATATTGTCATTATTTTTGGTTATCTACATTTATGCAGAAGTATTCTAGGTTCTAAATCCATTTATTTTTAGTTATAAGTCAAATGTACGTGAAAAACACTATATTCTGTTAAAAAAATCATAAAAACATTATTATTAATAAACTCACTTGAACACTGAAGTTGTAAAAATATTTAGCTACAAATTAATTATGTAAAACAATCTATCTATCTATCTATCTTCACAATCTCTTGTTTAATACAAATTTTCTATCATGAACAGTTAAATCGTAGACGTCTGGTCCTAAAGTAAAACAAAAGGTAGACCAGTCTTACAAAATTACGTACTGTCGCGCTCTAACAGCAACAATAACGTTTCCTTTGTTTTAATTTAATTTAATTTATCCTTTAGAAACTCCGATTTTGCAAGTACATTTAATATACTTTTATATTTTATAATCTTTGAAAATAGCCGGGATTTAGATTAGACTTTTTATATTTCTATAAATTTTTTAAAAAACCTACAAAATTAAATAAATTAACAATTAAAATAAATGATTATATTATGCCGTATAATGAAGTGAAAAAGTGTTCTAGTGGTGTGTGTGTCAAATATTATATCTATATGGGATTAATCTGCAATAGATTGCTATAAGAAATATATTTTAAATTTGTTTTGACGTTTCAATACATACGTTTTTAAGTTTCATTTTGATATAAAGAGCTAATTGATAAATATTTACAGGTTAACACAATAAATTCTTAATTTGTATTTTTTTTAAACGTTAAAAAATGTAAAATGTAATTCTCGTAAGAATTAATTGTAGTTTAATCCGATAAAATCATTCTCTCTCTCTCTCTCTCTCTCTCGCTCTCTCTCTCTCTCTCGTAACTCTAAAACACATTCGCTGCTGACTTTTTTCCAGAGGTGTTACCCAGGAGCGGCAATAACTTTTTTCTAAAATATCATTGTAATTGATATTAGAATATGTAATAATATTAAATTAATTAAATATAGTTTATATTTATTTATAAAATAAGATTTGAACTTTTGACTCCGATGGGAGTCATGCGCACCTGGCTAGGAATTTCTAGTGTATAGCTGACTGGCTCCGATCGGCACAAGGCAAATTAGAACGTTTTTCTAGAAAATAATTATATAACGGATTTTAGAAAAAATAAGTTTATTCATTCTATAAAATACAGAACAATTTACATATTGATTTGATTTTGAGTCCCATATGAGCAATTTCAAAGCATTCAACACAAAAATCCGGGTTAGTTAGGACATTTTTCAAAGTGATATGTTGTCCGCTTTCTAATTTTGTTTTCGGAGCATATTATACAATGTTTTTTTTGTTTGTTTGTCCCCTATTAACCATAGGAATTTTTGAAATACTATGAAGCCAGGAATATTTCTTGTTTTTTACGGTTTAAAAGACCCGGCATCATCATCATAAGTGGCTCGACAATCCGTTGTGGATCTTGGCCTGCTCACAAAGAAGTCGCCACTCCTGTCGATTCCTGGCAACTTCCCTCCATCTTCTAACCCCTAGAATCTGTAAGTCTTCTTCCACATCATCAATCCATCTCATTCGTGGTCGTCCTCTGCTTCTTGTGCCCTCTGGTTGTGAAAATGTTAATCTCTTCGTGTATTCGTGATCTGACATCTGCCGTGACAAAAGACCCGGCATACTTTCCGCCATTTTGAATTAAGAAACTACAACAGCAAAGAACTGGTAAAATTTTTTGACACTTTAAGACTGCACTCACACCCTGACAAACATTAACTAACGTCGGCGCCCATGGTACAAAGAATAACAGGTATGATATTGGGCAGGCCACTGTCAGCAGATCCTCTACTGTCGACGTAGTAATGAGAGTGGCCGACATGGTGATAAATCTGTTTATAATGGGAATTTTATCAATGTTTTAACTTTTGGCGTCTTTAGTAAGCTTGTAGAAGATTTTATAGTGTTTTTGTGAGAGTTAAGTTGATTTGTAGGCATTTTAGCGAGAAAGAATTATTATTAAGAATATATTCAACTCTTTATGTGAGTTTTTTTAGTGATAGTGGCTTTGTAGGTACAAATACTTTATATGGACATTTTGGTCTTTTAGAAGTTGTAAATAACGTATGTTTAAGTATTATTGAGTCAGTACTTAATACTCAACCATGCTTATAACCCTCTTGTATTTTTTTGGGGGGTTTTTGCTGGGAATAGTTTATAAGCTAAAGATAAAATGCGTTGTGCAGTAGTTAGTTGTTTAAGTGCTAATCAGACAAAAGGTGCTGATAAATCTGTTAGGTTTTATAGTTTTTTAAAGGACTCGGTGATGGAAAATCTGTGGGTTATTTTTTATTGCCGTGACGACAGGATTTATTTCAAACACTTTAAGCCTGGAGACTTCATAAAAGAAATTTACAGCATGAATTGCTGCAATGTGAATCAAAGGAAGGACCCAAACTGAAGAGTGATGCGGTTCCTTCTCTTCATCTACCACAATTAAAAAGCTTATCCAAAAATCAACTTATGAGGCAGGAAAGGTTTTCCAAAAGGGGGTCAAAGAGGATTGTGGAACAGATAATTATACAATATAGGTAAACAATATTTTATTCTACATCTTTTGGTAGAAACACTTTAAGTATTATGACATAAAAGTAATATCTTAACATTTATTTTTTAGTTCTACAGCTGGAGAATCAGGTTTGGACTCAGTGTGTTTTACTGATTTACCTGAAACTATAAAATCAGTCGGGTATGTAAAATTTTCTATAATATGCTGTGATCAGTCGTCTGAATGAAAATATAATAGTCTTAACTTTATGCAATATGTATAGCAGATTAAAAATAGGATTTTTGTTTTTAGAATAAATGCTTACTTCAGCAGGTTAAAGAATTAACAGAAATAAAGTCAGGAGTAGGTAAGATATTTACCAAAAGACAGCTAAAAAGACTGCAAAGGCCCAAAGTCAGGGAAAAATTATTTACAAAGGCTAATTGACTTATCAGAGAACATTGAATGTGACTACAAAATCAAACATCTGTTCTTCCGATCTCCAATGGATTTCACAATTAGGAAATTAAACCTAAAACTTAAAGAGGATATAAGAAATAAAAGAAAATTAATAAAAATTGCAACTTAAAACCTTGTCTTTAAATTATTTTCCGATTTTAGTGCAGATACTTAATGATCAATTATCTTCTTCCGTTTACGTGCAACTAGACGAAGGCTTTTTTTCCTCCTCGACACAATACAATCAAATCGAGCTCGTAAAATTTACGAAGGTTACCTTTCTAGGACTAAAAGGCGAAAAACACAAAAAAACTCACAATTTTTTTTTACAGATTTATTTTTTCACTGTATTATTTATTATTTTTTTCAATCAAAATAATAAAACACCCATACTTCAATAAATTCGAAATAGTTCAATACAAACTCTATTAATTTATTAAAATGACTTTTTATTGCAAATTACAAATTAATTGCGTTCCGATTGCTAACGTTATTACGGTGAATATTTACAATCACTCTCATTGTGACGTAATCCGCGAACTCGTCCCAATTTCGCGCTCAGGAGTATCATACCTGTTGTACCATGGTCGGCGCCGTACTAAGTAAAATATACAGTGTTAAAAATCAACGGGTTACTGTCCCCGATTGGAGTCATGCGCACCTAGCAAAGAACCACTTTGACTCCGATCGGAGTCATGCGCAGCGAAAGTGGAAGTCTTGCCTGACTAGACAACTTGCTTCTATCTTAAAAGTCGGGATCTGACGTGAACCGGCGTTCTTCATCGGCGAAGAGGAATAGATAGATAGATCGATAGATCGTTTATTTGACAATAATTTACAAGGTTTATAACAAGTAAAAAATAAAAAAAATTATAAATATAAAACAATACAAAAATGGAACAATACATTAAAAATATTTAAAACATTAAAATATATATAAAGCGTACAATATAGACAGCGTAATATAATTTAAATAATATTAATTTTGGTTATGTTGCAGCCTGGGCATTCACAGATAAATACACTTTAGTAATATTCACCTAATTTATAAGGACACATGGTCACTAGCTACACTTTAACTTGGTTTTTAAAAGCTGTAGTTGAATTAATGTTTTTCAAATTTTAAGAAAGTTGATTATACAGTAGTAAACCACAGACAGTAGACGACTTTCTACTTATTTCTAAATGTTGATAGGCTACTACAAACTGTCTCTTATTTCTTGTGTTGTGTGAGTAAATATTATTGTTACATAAAAAAGTTCTTTAATTCTTATGAATTAGTATCAATAATTTCAAAAGTAAGTTCCATACACTGTTAATATATTTAAATCCCTAAATAGGCTTTTACAAGACCAAATATACGAAACACCTGCAATACATCACACAATACCCTTTTGGGCCTTAAAAACGTCCTTTATTATACTAGGAGAGTCATCCCAGATAGTTATACCGTAACTCATTCTCGACTGTACTTGATTTCTTAAAAGATAAATAAGAGTCGAAAGTCAATCCTAAAAACTTCACATCACTACAATTCAAAATATTCTCACTATTGATGGCAATACTTAGATCAGGTATAGTAGAACTTAGCATGGAATGTAAATGATACAAAATTAGTTTTGTGAACATTGAACAGGAGCGACTAAACCAATCAGAGAAGGTCTTTAGTAAGTTTGTTATTTTATCTTGTAAGAAATTTATATTTTTATCACGATATATTACTGTTAAGTCATCCGCATTAACTGATTAAACGCATCAGACATTACATATGGTAGTTCATTAATATACAAGATAAATAATAGAAAATACCTAATAGAAAAAGACAAAATATAAAGACGGGAACCCAAGCAACGTAGAATAACATTTTTCACTCAATATTTATAGTTTACGATCCCTAGGATAGGAAAAAACTGCCCATTTATGGTCGACGAGTGCAGCCAGGTTATTTGTCGGTAAATCAATACAATTTAAAAACGGTCGGAAGCTGATGTAAAGCATGTACTTATTCCTCTGACCCTTCCGACATGACTAGGGTCTGTTACGGTTAGTATCGTGGTAATTTTACTATGAAGTGGTCTGACGAATGACGAAAGAAAAGAACTTTCATTAAAAACCACAGAGGATACCAAACCACCAATATTACGAAAAGAAGTCATCTATGCTATCAAAAACACAAAAGAGAGCAAAGCTACCGGATCAGATGATGTGCCAATCGAATTATTAAATCTCATTAATAAAGATGTTATTGATGTAATGGTTAAAATCTATAATGTAATATATCAGACTGCCACAATTCCCAGACAATGGGGCAATACCCAAAAAGTCAAGTGCAATATTCTACTCAGATCACAGAATAATAGCTTTAACGAACTACACATTTTTGAAAATAATACACAGCAGAATTGTTAAAATTCTTGAATATGAAATTAGTGACACACAATTTGGCAGAAATGGCATGGGCACAAGAGATGCTTCGTTCAGCTTGAATGTGCTGGCTCAGAGATGCATGGCTATGAATCAGGACATGTATTTATGTTTTGTTCATTTTCTAACGGCATTTGATGGTTGAAAAGGTTCAACCTAAAAGCATGTAGATATGTTCTTCTTCTTCTTCTTCTTCTTTTTATGTAGACAAGACTCTGTTTTTCTATCTGTCTCCAGTAAGTTGTCGTTCCATCGTTTTCGTGGTCTTCCTATTGGTCGTCTTTCTATTGGGAAACAGTCTTTACTCTATTTGTTGTCATTCGGCTTATATGATCATTCAATTCTACTCTTCTATTTCTTACCCAGTTCTCCACTTTGCATCTACCTCGTATATCTGTACTTCTAGCTCTGTCCCATAGTGTCTTTTCATCAATTTTTCATCTCTGCTATTTCTAATATCCTTTTTATCGTGTGTCGGTGTCAGGTCGTGTTTTTGCCGCATATGTCATTATTGGTCTGATGACTGTTTTGTAAATTCTGTTTTTTATTTCTTTCCCGATATTTTTATGTTTCCATATTGGTTCATTCAGGCAGCTTGCGGCTCTATTTCCTCTATTCACTTGATCTTTCACTTCAGTTTCGAGGTTTCCGTAGCTAGATAATGTGATCGATATTTAAACTCCATCACTTGTTCTATTATCTGAGCTTCCAGCTCCAATTTACATCTTAGTAAATTTGCTGTTGTAACCATGCATTTTGTTTGTTTTTGGGGAAATTAACATATTAAATTTTTTGACGGATATATTCAATTGGTGAAAATCTGTTTTTTTTGCAATTTATGGATTTTGACATATTAAACAACAATTTAAACTACTAATTTTGTATTACTTTTTTTAAATTGATTAGACATAAACAAAATACGTCTATTTATAAAAATATCTCTAGACTTTTGCGTTGTATATATATATATATATATATATATATATATATATATATATATATATATATATATATATATACTCATTATTGTAGTTTATTATGGAAGGCTTATTATTATTATTGTGCCTTAAGAACTTAAGGAAATAGTTTGAATGCAGTAATGCACAACTATTGACTATTTCCAGTATTTGCATCCATTTTGATTTTCATTAGTTCCGTATGCGCTTCAATGATGATATAAAATTCTTAATTGTTTAGAAAAAATGCGCAATAAGTGACTCTTCAAACTCATCAAATTTTATGTGCATATCTCAACCAGTTTCAGAGCAATAAATCAGTTTGTAAGAACAGTTTTAACACCCCGTATATAGCAAACTGCCATTATACATTTCTTCATGCAGTAGCACTCTCTGAAGTTTATTGTACTCATTTACTAACAATACCATACATATTTTTCAAATATGTACCTATTATTCAAATGGACTAAAAACCGACACACTCAACCTAGAAAAAATTAATTTCTGAGTCTTGGGGCAGCTTTGATCGGCATGACCAAAGCTATTTTCCTGCAAATTTTCAGCCAATTTAACTTAAACCATTTGTACATAAGAAAAGTGAGAGTACTTTGAGTCCTTTAAGAGAAAAAAATTCGTTTAATAAATACCTTTCGTTATAATTAAATCGGGTAAATTAAATTTGGTAGATAAACTTTTTTATATATTTTGCTTAATTATAATAATAACTGTTTATTTAATCTAGAAATAAAATAGCGATACAAATAATAATTGGTGAAAGATTTCTCCAATTAATAAACTCCGTTCTCGTTTATTTCATTTTTGATTACAAAGGGTTGTGCAGCATCACTTTTCTTTTATTACTAGTAATAAATTGAGGATTAAAATTATGAAAGGAAGAAGCTCGCTCTCACGTTATTGGAGCCATAAATTTTCACTCAATTGTAAAAATGTTTCTATCAACAAAAATGATCATCACTAACTGTCAGTTTACAACTAGACAGACATGCTTTTGTGTTTTTGGCAGTGTTTTCTTTTTAATGTGATATACTTAAATTTGAGCATGCGCACATTCTCTGCATCTATCTGTTTCGTGAATCACTGAGTGTACACAGAAATAGGCCACAGTTTAACGTCAGATCCGAACGTAGAACAAATCTAATAGGCCATTAAAGAAAAAAAGCTGAAAATATAGAAACCATAGTGTCTTGTACAATGGCTTATAGAGTCTTATACAATTGACCCAGATAATTCCAAAAAAGTCCTATTTTTGCAGTAATTTATAAATGTTAATAAATTTTTTTTTGCATAATAACTGCTTAAAATTTATGCAATTAATGAGTAATTGAACTGTTCTAAGTCTCAGCTAGATCGACCAAATAATTTGTAAGTTATTTGGCTATGCAATTGGATTTGCATGGAGAGCGATTATTTAAATAACTCTACGTGCCCAAAACAGTGACTTTAGAGATATTTAACATATTGCAATCGATTCCATGTGGCTTTAGTTTTAAGACAAAATAAAAAATTTTAACATTTTATCAAAATTGTTACTAAAAAAATGTTTGCAAAAGAACTATTTTTTTAGCTTATAAACATTTATAATAACTTTAACATTTTTTATGTCATGTACCTACGTGTATCACAAAAATTTATACATTGAAAACATTCACCTGGAACAAATTACTTCCGCAATATTCTGCAAAACTTATAAAAGGAAATAACGAAGTGACTGTTAAGACATTTATGGCTACTGTTCATAAAAAAATATAAAACGTCATCCCCAAGTCAAAAACTATTTTGAACCTTCCTCACAAGATTACCTTGACGATAGGAGAGGAATTGAAGATCAAGGACCTGAAAGACAAGCCAGTAAGAATCCCCCTCATCCTGAGACAAGTAAAAATCCTCCCCTCTAACGAAGAAAAACATCTAGAGACAATTAACTTTAAATTATAGAATCATAGACATCAATATTTTTGGAAGACTCTTGCATATATATTTATTCAAATTATCTGGCTTTATACATGTTATAATTGTAAAATTCTAGCAAGGTAACTCCAGAAAATGACAGTTCAAAAGTTTTGTTCGTTCTCCACAAAACTTCTTCAGGAATGAAGTAGTTATAGTACAATGCCCGCTTGAATTTGGTATATTCGATCACGCACATTCAATAAGTGGGTACCGCCTATAAGCACCGAACATTCTGGAATCTTGCAACACCAATTCTGACGTACTAGAAGAGCAAATTTAGCAAGTTTATTTATTATAAATAAAGCATCGCAAAACTACCATTTTAATAGTCTGATATATTGGTATTTGTTATTTGAATACTGCATTTTAAATTGTAACTAAAATCTTTGCTAGTGCAAATAAAAGTTTATTTTGAAGACTTCGGCTTTTTAAAAAAGTTTTGTCCAAAAGAACATTCATAATTCGTATAACAGTAACCAAGACCTAAAATAAACTGGTTTGTCAAAAAAATATATAACAAATATATCGTCGTTGTGCTTGTAATATCTGCCATGTGCACATTTATTGAATTTGTTTTTATTTGCTTAATGTGCACAGGCTTGGTCATTCTACGGGCCAGTAAGATCTGCTATGTGATACAAACTTATTTTTGTAAAGTATTAAATCGAAATTCAAATCTGACATGTGAGTCCGGAAAAATTCTAACCTCATAATATCAGCCATGTGATAATGCAGCACATGACAGGTGTTTTCTTGTAGTTGGCTGTTCTGCGTTTCACGTAACAGACTTATAGTAGTATGAATAACTGTCATGTGTAGCAATATCATTGGTTTTGTTGTGAATTAACATTGTTATGAAAAGCAAACTGTTCGTTTTAGTAGTTTAAATTATTTAATAATTAAGTAATTAATTAATTAATTAAGTAATTAATTAATTAATTAAGTAATTATATTATTAATAATATAATAAATATTTAATTAAGTTATATAAATATTTATTTGAATTACTTTTTGCAAAAATTAAGCGGTATTAAGTTATTATGAAACAGTTCCGCCAAAAATATTTATTTTTTATTTTTTTTATTCAGAAAATGGGCTTACGACGCAAGAAGATAATGTTAATGGGGCTAGAGAAATTTGATACAAATAGTGAATTCCCAGCTATAATTGACAGTACTGAAAATAATAAAAACAGTGAACCAGAAGGAACATCTATATTAGTGACTGATAATGAACTGCTTAGCATAATTGACTATGCCTTGAGCTGTGAAAATGAAATAATTTCGAATTAAATACAATACGAAGGGTACAGGTCCATAATGAGTTAAGTCATCAAATGTTTATTTCGTATAAAATGAAGTTTTAATTTTAAAACCAGTTATTGATAAATTATTGATGGTTATCATAAACCCTGTTGATTAGATCAGTTACTTGGGTAATTAATGAGACATAGACCAATAGAACATAAGCTTTAATTGGTCAAACCACCAAACATTATTGGCCTAAAGGGGCCGTAAAAAAAACAAGTTAAAATGACAAGTAGACAAAAGTTAATAATATGACATAATTCTAATTCTTAATCAAAGGTTATCAAAAAATTGTTTTGCTTCGTCACCACAGAATCGTTTCAAATCTTGTTGGCATTTAAATTTTTTTAACCGAGATTGTGCATTGTGATAAAATTCTTGAGTACAGTTTTTCTTGTTTCTTCAGGTACATTTTGAAAACATTGTTTACGACAAGTACGTGTTGGACCTACCTCGTGGCTCTGCAGTCTAATTTTTTTCATGACATCTCATTCTGCCGTGCTTTTTCCTCTTTTTTGGTCCATTCTGTCTAGGCACTACTTCAGCCTCATTTCCATTACTACTGTTTTCTATATTGATTGTTATTTACTTTATATCACTTGGAAAATAATGAAAACACTAGCTTAACCGACAAACTTAACTCTAAGCTGCGCGTATTAGATCAACGTCTATCAGCTGTTTATATGGACTTTACCCTTTCAGGACCTGCCTGATGAAGACTTGCCCCCTATTGGCGGTGTATGCGTAAATCATAATTAGCATTTTACGGAAACTAGGCGCTTTTAGGACGTGTTACAAGCTCTGACCACTTCTATGTTAAAATTGCTACAAAATGGCACCATTAGATCGATTTATGAAAAATTGCGACTTTCCCCCTTTTGGACCTGTACCCTTCATATGAAAAGTTCGACAATAAAAATTATGATGATGGGGCTGAAATTGAACGTCCCGAAGATACACAAAACAGAGACTGTTACCATTGATGAAATGATCCAAATTGAGATTATTGAAAACAGCGATAACAAGGATTATAATCGAGAAGAAACGGAAGAAGAAAATTCCATTGAAAATAGCAACCAGTGTGAGGTTGCTAACGTCAACAGCCTGAATGAAACTGGAAGTCGCAATTCAAGAATACGTAGTTGTTTAAGGAGAAGAACTGGCCTCAACTATGTTGGTTACAAAAGAACGCGCGAAGGAAAAGCGTCTCATAATACTACTAGAACTCCAAGAAAAATTTAAGAACGCTGCACTCATAACGTTACCGGGAAAAATCAGAAAAGCAAGTACATTAAGAGAATTTTTCGATGTAGTGAAATTTCTGACGATGATCGTAGAAAAATTATTCAACAATTTTGAAAATTCAATACATGGGGGGAAAAACAGGCTTACGTGAAAGGCCTAATAGTTACTAGAAAAATTAAAAAAAGAGGGAAACAGGTCGATAATAAAACAAAGAAGAGTGCAGTTCATGACATTTATTTGCCAAGCAACGATAGCCAAAATGTGAGAGTTTGCAGAACGTTTTTGTTGAAAACCCTGAATTTGGGTCGTGATACGTTTAATAGATGGAATCAAATTTCTAGTATCCTTCCCATGAACACGAATGACTATATCAAAGACTCAGAAAATGAACTTAATCAGATAGATCTACCATCTGCTAAACTAAAGAAAAAATCTATTGTGCATGACAAGCTCCGAGAATGGCTAAGTTTTGTACCAAAAGTTCCCAACCATTACTATAGAACCTCCTCCACAAAGACTTATGTTGAATCTACTTTTAGGTCTATATTCCATATGTACTCTGTTTATAAAAAATGGTGCAAAGAGAAAGAATTTAAGCCTGGGTCTAGAAAACTTTTCACTATTGCTTTGAAAGAGGAAAACATCGCAATTCATAAGCCCATGCGGTCAAAAGCTAGGTCTTGTAGATGAAAATACATTTCAAAAGCAGACTAAAACGAAAGATGAAGCTAAAAGCATTTTTAACTAAAATTATTTTAAAGCTATTATCTAACCATTATTTACGATCCCTACATTGTATAAGCATATGCAAATAGTATGAACAGGAAACAAAATAAGAACTAAGGTCTTTGAATAAAAAGTTAAACAGTTTTTCCCTCTCCTGTAAAATTTGGGATTCAGCACTTAGCAGATATTACACGCACACGACAATATCTTATTACTAATCATCATCGTCATCTATCTTGTGCGGCAAGATATATAACCCATATATTTCCATATTGTAAAAAATATGATATATTGTTCGACCTGTCCCACTCAGATTACAAAAACATCCGTATTAAACATAAAATCCTTCTGTAGCGTCAACTAGTTGCCTAAAATTTGTTTGTTGTTTGGTGATGTTTTGTCTGATAAATACAACCAAACAACAAAATTCCATCAAAACTTCATTCAAAAAAAATTATTTTAAAATATGTATAGAAATGCTTCTCATATCTTCGAAGTTCTGGATACAATTTATGAAATTATCTTTGTTGCTTATGCCTCAGGTTATCATATCATCTCTTAAAACATCTCTTCTTTTTCTGCAAAATAAACTGTATAAATATCCGCATGTGTAATTTGAAAAAAATAGAACGCCTACGAATATCTTTTATTAATTTTTTGCAATTCTTCTTCTTCTTGTAATCGCACATTTTATAAACTATATTTCCAA
Source organism: Diabrotica undecimpunctata (assembly GCF_040954645.1). Lineage (NCBI taxonomy): Eukaryota > Metazoa > Arthropoda > Insecta > Coleoptera > Chrysomelidae > Diabrotica > Diabrotica undecimpunctata. Next base: position 57,407,246 of record NC_092807.1, on the reverse strand, counting down.
CTATAATTATTTATACTATTGAAATCGCAGAAGTTCTACAGAAACCGAGATCGCTATCGCCATCGAGAACGTAAACGCGATCGTGGTCGCTTAGATGTGTTCTCCGTTTTAAATAAGTTTTCCAATATTCATTTTTATTTGCATCGACGCGACCAGCGATAAACGTAAATTGTTGCGTTCTGTATGCTAAACAGACATGTCAGAACGCTGCACAAATTCCTTTGATCGCCAGCAGGTCGCGACAAGTATGTGCTGCTTCACTTGTTTGTTTCAGGTGTTACTTCGGCTTAACGCGAGTTATGGGAGCCGGCCCTGTTCTAGCCATTCACCTAAGAGTGATGATCTAGGATTTGTGTTTAATGAACTTTGTAATAAAGATTACTTTGCATTTTTATATTGTCATTTACCACTGCATTTTTATATAGATATAATTCAGTCTGTTCTTAAACTTTAAAGAAGGAGCATTAAATCTTTATATAAAATTGTCCGATCTTTTTCGTATTTTTGTAGTTAATTAATAAAGTATTTGTTTTTTAAAAATAGTTTTGCCTTCGGGAAAACTATAAGTGGCGCAGTAAGTACAGATTTTCGGGAAAATCCACCGCGGAAAGTTCTTTGGGTTTCAACCCTTCACGAAAATCGAGAACTAATATCCCAGTTTTGCCAGTGAACTCCATCGAGGAAGACAGTGTGCAGCACGGATGTGCAGCTAATTAATAATTTTTGTAAATTAGAATTAAAAGATAAAATGGGAACACCTATTCTAGATATGAAAACTTTCTCAATTATTCCAAATTTTGATGGAAATATTAATAAACTTCACAGATTTGTAAATGCAACTGAATCCATTTTAAATCATTATTTTGATAGGAACAATCTAGCCAGTTTTCAAAATGTTTTATTGTTAAATGGTATTCTTAATAAATTAGAAGGAAAAGCAGAAGAAATAGTAGCCATAAGCAGCGCTAACACTTGGCCAGATATACAAAATACTTTTATTCTCAATTTTGGTGATCATCGTGATGAAAATTGCTTGAATCAAGATTTAGTAAATATCAAACAGAAACCTAATGAATCTCCATATTCATTTCATGAAAGACTTTTAACTTTATTAAATGCTAGTTGTAATTACATAGATTTGCACTATATTAATCAGGAACGTGAATCCAAAAGAGCTTTCTTTACGAAGCAGGCATTAAAATCATTTTTAGCTGGTCTTAGGGAGCCTTTAGGGCCCATTATTCGTGCAATGCGACCTGCTTCGTTAGAGCAAGCGATTCAGTTTATTAGAGAGGAAGATAATATTAAGTATTATCAGAAAAATCAAACTTTTAATCACAATAATTCTAATAATAATAATAATTTTATTCGAAAACCAACTAATCCAAATGTAAATCATTTTCAATCAATTCGACAGCCAAACATGCAATATTCTCAGCCAAGAATGAGCCAGCCTTCTACATCTAGCTTTCAACCAGATATAACTCAGACAGTTGACTACCGATCTCAATTTCCCAGAGGTCCTGTACAACTTCCAAGACACCCAAATCCACCTCAAACCAAATATTTTACAAATTCTCAAGTTTTTGGTAAACCAAAAAAAACGTTTGGAAGCCCAATCCAAATAATAATCAGGCCAAACCTACTCCTATGAGTGTTTCTACACGAAATACAGCACCACACTTCCGACAAAATTATAATCATTTTAAAAGCACAGGCCAAAATCCAAATTTCTATCATAAAGAGTTATTTAACACAGAGGTAATACCTGAGGAAGAAGATAATCAAAATTTTTATAATTCAGATGAATATTGTGACAACTATCAATATGTAAATGATGACGATTCCCAAAATTTTCACGAAACCGACCTGACCAACGACACTTCTTGATAGAACTCAACATTTCGTCTGATAAAAAAGAATTACCCTATCTTAAAATTTCTAATCCACCCATTATTTTATTGATTGATACTGGAGCGACTAAGTCCTTTTTAAAGCCCAAAATTGCCCAAAAATTCTATAAAAATAAAATATTTAGGGAACCTTTTACTGTATCGGCAGCATTTCAGACATCAACTCAACAAAATTGTGCAATGATCCCCATCTTTGATGAATTTAATAAATCTGGTGATTTTAAATTCCACCTTTTTGCTTTCCATGATATCTTTGATGGCCTTTTAGGCATAGATACCTTAAAAATGTTACAAGCTCATTTGGATCTTACAAATTCTAAATTAATTACACCTGAGACAACTTTGCCAATACATTATTTGGAAAGTAATCCAGCTATTTTTAAAAGAAAAATCGATCCCCATAGTCGTATTGTAACCAATATTCCTGTCTGTCAAAAATCCGGTGATATCTTAATTGCCAGACAATTCATAAAAAATTACGAAATCCCTTCTATACTTTCTGAAGCTCAAAATGGTAATGCTATAATTGAAATACGTAATAATACTGATGACGAAATTATTTTTTCTCTGTCTGAACCTCTCCAAACTGTATCTTTTGAATATAATTTTTATGACCTATTTTATGCCGACATTCTATCAGACGAAAACACCGAAAAAGTAGATATTGACAACCTTATTCGAACTGGCCATCTCAATTCCGAAGAGAAGGCACAAATTTTAAAACTGTGTAGAAAATATTCTACAATATTTCACAGAAAAGGTGAACCACTTACTTTTACTAACCAAATGAAACATTCCATAAAAACTACTGACGAAATGCCCATTTATTCTAAGTCATACCGTTATCCATCTGTATATAAAACAGAAGTACAGAGACAAATACAATCCATGTTGGACCAAGGAATTATTAGGCCGAGCAATTCGCCTTGGTCGTCGAATATTTGGATAGTACCAAAAAAAGCGTACGCTTCCGGTAAAAAGAAATTTAGAATCGTAGAGGACTACCGCAAGCTCAACGAAAAAACGATAGAAGACCGCTATCCCATCCCAAATATTACCGATGTTTTGGATAAATTAGGCAGGTGTAACTGCTTTACAACTTTAGATTTAGCTAGTGGTTTCTACCAAATCGAAATGAAACCTGAGGATATCCAGAAAACAGCTTTTACTGTAGAGAACGGACACTATGAGTATGTTCGAATGCCAATGGGATTAAAGAATAGCCCAGCAACTTTTCAAAGAGTAATTGACGATATTATGAGAGGTTTAAAAAATGAGATATGTTTAGTTTATTTAGACGACATCATAGTATTTTCCACGTCGTTGCAAGAACACATTGTAAATTTGGATAAAGTGTTTAAAAGACTAAAAGAGACAAATTTCAAAATTCAATTGGATAAGTGTGAGTTCCTAAAAAAGGAAGTTACTTATTTAGGACACATTGTGACACCTGAAGGTATTAAGCCAAACCCCGATAAGATCACAGCTATTAATAAGTACCCATTACCAAAAACAACTAAAGAAATAAAATCCTTTCTTGGATTACTTGGATTCTACAGAAGATACATAAAAGATTTTGCTCGAGTAACAAAACCATTAACATCTTGTCTAAAAAAGGGTGCAAAAATCGAACACACACCACAGTTCATTAAATGTTTTGAGGATTGCAAAGAACTGCTTACCAACGAACCAATCTTACAGTATCCAGATTTTACGAAGAAATTTATTCTGTTAACTGATGCAAGTAGTTTCGCTATTGGAGCAGTTTTAGCCCAAAATATAGGCGGACGAGAAAAACCTGTTGCATACGCATCTAGAACGTTAAATGAATCCGAACAAAATTATAGCACTATCGAGAGAGAACTATTAGCCATAGTATGGGCCACAAAATACTTCAGACCTTATCTCTACGGAGTTAAGTTTACAATAAAATTTGACCATAAACCACTTAGATATTTTATGTCTTTGAAGGAACCAAATTCTAGACTAGTTCGATGGCGATTAAAGCTGAAAGAATTTAATTACGAAATCGAATATATAAAAGGAAAGACAAACGGAAATGCCGACGCTCTATCTAGAGTTGAAATAAATACTAATGAATTTATAAAATACATGGAAAATCTTAATAACGACCAAAATAGGGACAATGAATCAGTACTTGCAAATGCAGGCGATTTGCAAACAATAGATGAAGAAAATCAAGAGAATGAAGACGCAGAAGAAAATTTAGAAAAAAAAGACGAAATAGACCAATCAAACCCAGACGGAGACAAAGAAGATGTTGACAACAATACCGTACATACAAGTGCAGAAGATCCTGTTCTAGGAATGCAAATTACGGAAAAAAGCATAAATTCCTTTGACCACCAAATTATTTTTGACTTCGTTTTACATTCATCAGTTAAACCAAAGACCAAACAGATATTTCCTAACAAAAAACGTATTCATATACAAATTTCTACTAATGACCTAGAGAATAACACCATAAACGTCTTTAAGAACTATATTCATCCAAAATATACATATGGTGTGTATTTCAAAAACCAGGACCAGAAATACATTTCCCAAATTCTCGAAGTATTACGAAATGTATTTAAAAATTCTGCTTACAAATTAATTCAGTGTAATACAATTCTAAGAGACATTACTGACAAAGACGAACAACACCAAACTATCAGACAATATCATGAAGGAAAAACAAACCATCGTGGCATACTTGAAACAGAAACCAAACTTAGACAACTTTACTATTGGCCTACCATGAAAACCGATATAACGAACTTCATAAATAAGTGTGAGATTTGTCAAACCAATAAATATGACCGAAACACTCCACGTCAGAAATTATCTATTACACTAACACCGTCAAAACCAATGGAAATTATATTTTGTGACACCTTATCTGCACAAGGACATAAATTTTTGACAATTATGACACTTTCTCAAAATACGGACAAGCCTACCCACTTACAGCATTAACTGGTATCGAAATAACAAGAGCATTACTAATATTTATGTCTCATCACGGTGTTCCCTCTTTAGTTGTAATGGACAGAGGAACGGAACTAAAAAATTCGGTTGGTCAGGAATTTTTCGATGTTCACAAAGTCGAAACACATTGCGTCACCGCAAACTGTACCCAATCAAAAGGTGGTATCGAAAGATTTCATTCCACTATTATTGAACATCTGAGAATTATAAGAGCAAAAAATAACAATAAAATAGATATCCTAAACGATATGGTTTATGCAGTATTAGGATACAATAATTCGATCCATTCTGTTACGAAACAGAAGCCAATTGATATACTGAATGGACATTTAAATTCCAAAGAAATATTTGATATAAATTTGGACCAAATTGTAATTAATAATTATATCCAAAATCACAGAGAAGCTACTGCAAAAATTTATAGATCTTTAAACGAAAAGCTAATATCTCAAAAGGAATCTACAATAGAACGTCACAACAAAGACCGACATGAACCATTAAACTATTTACCCGACACTGATGTATACAAGAAAAACACAACATTAACCAGAAACAAACTTAATCCCAAATTTTACAAAGAAAAAGCTATCGCAGACGAACACATAAAAGTAAAGGAACACAGCAATAAATTATTACACAAACAAAACCTTAAAAGACCAAAAACTAACCGAGCAACCTTGTTACAGGACGCTACTAATCCTATCGACCCTGGCCCTTCCTCCAGTAAAGACACAGGAAGTTCAAATAACTAACCTCCAAAATAATCCCGGAATCCTTCCATATAATTTAGGAACAGCAAAGGTAAAATCCCAAATACACACATTTCTTCATTACTACGATCTTTCCCCTATAGGTACCGAAATAGAATCTATAAGATATGCATATGATAATGTAACAGTTGCAATTCAAGATGGCCTTAGTCATCCTTATTTTCAAGAACTTTATAACTTTGACCACGCTCTACTCTTCCAACTTAAATCCGCTGAACAAAAATTCAATTCTTTATTGCCACCTTTTAGATCAAAAAGAGGTCTTATATACGGTTTAGGATCTATAATTAAAAGTATCTCTGGTAATCTTGATTCCAGTGACGCCTTGTTTTATGACCAAGCCATCTCTGATCTCCAAAATAATAATCCAATACTAGTAAAAAAAGTTAATCAACAAATTTCTCTGACCAAAGACATAATAGCAAATTTTAACGAAACAGTAACTCTTATAAAGAACAATCAAGAAACTATTTGTATGGGCATAGATAAGATACGCACATCTTTAAATAAATTTATATTTGATTTCAATGACTATTTGCAGACTAGAAATATATTAGATCAGTTAAATTTAAGCTTAAACATTATCTTACAGCTTTTAGATGAAATAGAAAATGCCATTACTTTTGCTCGACTTGGAATTTTACATAATAGCATTATCGATAAAAATGAGTTAAATTCTATCATAGAAATCTTTTTAAAATACCATACAAAAAATGAAATACTTTTTCAAAATTTTAATGATACTTATAAATATTATGATATTTTAAAAACAGAAGCCTATTACTCTGAGACAAAAATTGTTTTCGCTGTTCACTTTCCTATTGTTTACCCAGAAATCTTTTCCTATTATCATCTTTATTCAATTCCTACGTCAAATCACAGTACCATCGTACCTCAAAATACCTTTCTGACTATGAATGAAAATTATTACCAATATATAAATTATTATTACTGCCCTGTCTGGACCTGAAGCCCAATTTCTATTGTACTGATGGCGATTTCTCTGCTGGAATAGAGAAAGAAGATTGTGTCTTTCAATTATTGCAACTGAAGACCAGTTCCACAACTTGCCGCAGAACTCCCGTCCGAATATCTGAGAATGTAATACAACAAATTGATGATTCACATTACATTGCCATCTTCGTAAACCAAACTAAAATCGAGATGATATGTCAGAAAACAGATTTTACCACATTAAAAGGAAATTTTCTAGTTTCCATTCCTTATCAATGCCAATTTAAAGTAGATAAGAAAACGTTTATTAATGAGAAGACAGTTGTCCAAGGCCAACCACTTCTCTTCATCAATGGCTCTGTCTTTCATGGTTTCCATAACACCTTGTATCCAAGACTTGGCTGGTCTTCCTCGTTTCCTTCTATTACTTGGATTGTATTCCATAGCTCTTTTTGGCCATCTGTTGTCGTCCATCCTCTGTACGTGTCCATACCATATTAACTGTCTAGTTTCTATTCTTTCAGAAGTTGTATGTACTCTATCTGTTTTTCTTCTAATTTCAGAATTAGGTATACGTTCTACTCTTGATATACGGCAAGCTCTTCTTAGGTAGTCCATTTCAACCGTGTCAACTTTTTTCTTTCCTTTTACTGTCATTTGCCAACATTCTGCTACATATGTAAGAATGGGCTCTACAATTACTTTGTAGATAGTCATTTTAGTTTTCATAGTAGCTTTGTTGGACCAAAGTATCGAATTCAGAATTTGAACACTCTTCCTGCCTTGTTGCACTCTATAGTCTATATCTCGTTCCGTTGTTCCTTTACGGCAGATAATACTTCCCAAATATTTGTATTCGTAGCACCTTTTCATTTGTCTAATTTCTAAATCCGGGTCTTCGTCTTCACTGCCTATTCGCATATATTCTGTTTTAGACATATTCATACTCATCCCCCATTTTTCGTATTCAACTTTAAGCTTTCTAAGCATATAATCTGCATCTTCTTCACAGCTTGCAATTAGTACTTGATCATCTGCAAAGAACAGCGTTGTCAGATAATGGTTGTTAAGCTTCAACCCCATTCCCGCACATTTTTGTCTCCACTGGTGCAGTGCTTCTTGGATATATATTTTGAATAGGGTGGGGGAAAGTCAACATCCTTGTCTCAAGCCTTTCGTTACTGTAAATACCCTTGAGAAAGTATTTCCTGTTTTTACAGTGCTTTGAGGACATTTATAGATGTTCAGTATTGCTTTTAGATATGTTTTACTAAGGTCCGTTTTCGTCAAGACACTAAATAAGAGTTTTAAAGGAACTGTATCATAAGCCTTCTCCAGATCTATAAATACCAGATGCGTAGGGAGGTTTCGAGCTGTTCGTTTTTCAATTACTTGTTGAAGGGTAAATGTGTTGTCCACGCACGATCTTCCTGCTCTGAAGCCGCTTTGTTCTTCAATTTCTTTATACTCCTCTTCTATTCTTCTTTTCAATATACAACCAGTTTTTTATTTTTAAGAACTAAAAATGAGTCCAGCAAATTTGAATGGCATTTATTATCACCGGTTAATTAGAAAAAGCTTTTTTTTTTAAATTTTGGATAGATATTTAATTTCTCCAACATTTAATTGACTAGGAACTATCATGGCTACAGTAGAAGTAAAGTTAATTTTTTGATAACTTAATTTTTGAGATTTTAAAGTTTAAATTTTTGAGAAAGATAATTCGCGCTTATAAACGTTAATTTAAATGGACAGTATTTCAAATGGTTTTTATTCTAGAATGATAAACAAAAAACCATGTACTAAAATAATCTTACTAAAACTAGAAATGTTTTAGGAAAATATAACTTTTTAATTGTTTTGCAAAATAGAATTTTTTTTTTCGAAAATTTCAAAACCTGTTCCAAATTACATCTTTTCCTTTTTTTTAAGTTAGATTATTGTTAACACGTCAAATATTTAGCATATTTATAACTGAATTAAGTTTAATTTTCATGTGGTAATGTCTTGATTTTTTTGTAGATTTTAACTCTAAAAAAGCAAAGTTTCGATTTTATTTTCATAAAAAGTCCATTGGGTTTTAGGCTACCAATGTGTAATCAAAACTCATTTTATACTTCTTTTTAAACAACTTTACTTCTATTCAGTATAAAACCTCTCTTAATCGAAATACAACAAGAATATCGATTGAGAAACAAGAACAGTTCCGAAAAATAAAAGAAATATTTATTTTTCTTTTTATTGTTTGCTAAAAAAATAGCGGGATATTGCGAAAATAAATTCTACAGAAGGGTTTCTTTAAAAACCAGTATTAAAGAAGTCATAATGTGTAGTGTAAGAATAATTAAGTTTCTGAGTTGATAAAACAACTGCCCAAAACATGAATTGTGTACCTACATGAAAAATAAATTTCAGTCGCACATAACTAAAATGATTTTAGTTATAGAAAAACATTAGAAATATTTTCAAGTAAAATCAACTCTTTTCTGAAGACGCTACAAATAAAACAGTTAAGAAAGTTAAAAGCTCTAATCATATGAATTAAAAACACAAAATAAAAAATAAAAGCTCCTACTGGCCCGACAACCTATCTTTGTAAATTAAAAACAAAATGCGCTGCTTTTTTATTAGATACAAGAATAAATTTATACATAAATGCATAAAGTTCTTTTTCAAAAGAGGTTCTTTCTACTAAATATTACAGGTACATGTACTGTTTAGTTTTTAAAAGTGTGTCAGTATTCTAGTGTATCAAAACCATCGTCAACATAGCATATTTTTATACACTAAGATCTTTAAACAACAAAAACCAAATGACACACGAAAATATAAATGTATTTAGGGATGATAAGTTAACATTTACAACCATTCATATCGTTTTGGACATGTGGTGTTAGACTCTCGCTACGTTAACCCAACCTATTCTTCATTTTGCAATTAATAAAACGGTATTTTATTGAATAACCTGGAACAAATTTGAGTTCTATGTTTACATGGTGGCAGGAACGACTAACTAATTGTTATTTTTTATTTATAACAGTCTCTTAACCCTTAACTAGTCGCTACGAGGTCAAAGACATCGTACATATTACAAAATAATAATATTTCGACAAAAATTTTTACATTTTGTTAACCACGGCCTTATCTAGCTTACTTATTCGATACCTGTAGCCTCAGTACTAGATCAGAGAAGCGAGAGGTGTGTTGATTTGGAGTTACAACGCAATGGTCATAAATTCAGCGTGCGCCTGATTAGCTAAAAAGTTTTTATATTTTTTAAAAATCGTTTTATTGTGTTTTTTGTCACCCCAAGGTATGTAAAAACTTATTAAGTTTTTTAAATATACTATTATACTTTTGTCCTATTCTTTGGTAATCTTTTGAGTATTCCCCTTTTTCATTTACTGCTGTAAGAATCTCTGCATGTAACTAGTCATCAAATTTACTTAATTACTATTATTTATTATATTATATTTATTTATTTACTTTATTACTATATCAATAGTTCATTATTTCCTTTTTTCTTTTATTCAGCAACAAAGATTTATTTTTCAAAATTTTAAGCTACATAAAATTTTTACATTTAATTAGTTCCACTTCATTTTCAGAATGGATTATGAGAAGGAACAAAGGAGACTTACATACCTCATGGGAGAAGAAACACTTGATATACAATATAACAAATTTTGTTGTTGAATAAAATAAAAGAATAAAGTGATTTTAGGAAAAAAAGATGGTACAGTGTCATCGAAGCAGTTAACGAATTTGTATACCTGGGAACGCTCGTCAATACTGAAAATGACACTACCGCAGAGATAAACCGCAGAATTTGCATGGCTAATAGATGCTATTTTGGGGTTAATCTCCTTTTTAAATCTACAGTTATATCAAGAAATGCAAAAGTAAAACTCTACAAAACAATAATACGCCCAGTCCTAACATATGGTTCAGAAACCTGAACAAAAAGCAATGAAAACAGGTTAGGATGTTTAGAAAGAAAAATACTAATACGCTCCTTGATAGATCTATTGGTCAAAGAAGAAGAGGAAGACCCAGAACCAGATTCCTAGATAACATAGATCAAGATATGAGAAATATGGAAATACGTGCTTGGCGGAGGAAGGCGATGGATAGGGACGATTGGAAAAAATTCTTGGGGAGGCTAGGACCCACACAGGGTTGTAAAGCCAAAATGATCATTATTAAATAAAATATATTATATCTCCCGGGATGACGCATAACATTCCCAACATATTTCAGTTAGCGATTATTGACTGTTCTGACCACTTCCCTAACTTTTTCCATCCGCTGCAAAATAATCTTTTTACGAACTCTATCTACCCAGCTTATTTGCAGAATTCTCCGATACAGCCAGATTTTAAAAGCTTTAAGTTAAGAAGTATATCTGTTAAAGTCAAACTCTCGACACCATATACAAGAATAGAGAACACGTAAGATATTACTAATCTAATTTTCAGTCCCAAAGTAGGAATGATTCCACATAACATTTTCTTCATAATAAAAAATGCAGATCTGGCCTTCTCTACACGTATTCTAATTTCTTTGCTCATGTCCCAGTTCTCATTTAGATTACAACCAAGATAAGAGATGCTGTTTGTTCTCTCCAATTGTTCTAGATAAGCTGTTATCACTTCTGGATGTATTTGTGTTTCACTGACAACAAAAACCTTTGTCTTTTGGCGCTTACCTTTCGTATTAATCAGATGTTAGAGATCTTTGTTACTTTTTGAAATTAACACCGTGTCATCCGCGTACCTCAAATAATCAATATTGATGCCATTAATTTTGATACCACATTGAACACTATCCAATGTTCTATTGAAAACGAATTCCGAATATATGTTAAATATTTGTAAGAACAAAATGCAGCCTGATCTTATTTCTCTTCGTATTTGAAGCTCTTCAGCATTATCCTGGCCAATCCTGATGTTTGCACGCTGATGTCAGTAGAGTTTTTTAATGATACGTAGGTCAATATTGATGTTTTACCCGATCAAAGACCTTTTCAAAGTCAATAAAACACATATGAACTGTGTGTTTTTGGGTCCCCTTCGCTTTTCTGGTCTTTGCTAATATTATTGCTCGTTCTATTTGGTCCTTAGTTATGTCACCGAATGTCACTACTTCTTAAATTTCAAAATCAAGACTTTCATCATTAAATAGATCCACAATGAATTTTTTCCATCTGCCTATTTTATCCAAATCAGTGATAATCAGTTTGCCGTTTCTATCAAGGATATTATTGGTTTGTTTTTTGTACGAACCTGTTACTTCTATTAAATATATATATATATATATATATATATATATATATATATATATATATATATATATATATATATATATATATATATATATATATATATATATATTAATTGCATCATGTTTTCCCTGTAATTTTTAAATTTCCAAACATTTTCGAAGTGTTATGTTTCTTTTGAGCTAGTATTTTAGTCCTTATCTCCTTATTAATGCGATTACATATTTCGATGTTTTAATTTTTTAATTTGCGTCTTTTGTCCATTAGATTCAAAATCTCATCGTTCATCCACTTTTGTTTTTATCAATTGAGCTCTCTTATGTTTGATGTTGAGCTGTTTATAATCGTTTGGATTTGGTTCCAATGACCCAAATGTTATTTGTTATTTTCAAAATTTCTCTCTAAATTGTTTGCAATTGTTCTTCTTCTTCAGCCTTAAGTAATCCAACTTTCGACATAGGCCTCCCCCAAATCAATCCAGTATTTTCTATTTTGGGCTACTTGCTTCCAGTTGTGTCCTCAGATCTTTTTAATGTCATCAGCCTATCACATTTGTGGTCTTCCTCTGCTTCTGCTTCTAACCATGATCTCCATTGTGGTATTTCGTAGTTCCATCTTTTATCCTTTAGTCAGGCATTGTGTCCTGCGAAGCTCCATTTTAGTTTAGCAGCATGTTCTCCTGCGTCTTTTACTTTGGTTTTGCTTCTAATCCATTTGTTTGATTTTTTGTCTATAAGTCTCAACCCGAGCATTGATCGTTCCATCGCCATTTGTGCTTTTACTATTTTATCCATATTAGACTTGGTGAGTGTCCATGTTTGTGAACCATACGTGAGTATCGGAAGGATACACTGATCGCAAATTCTGGTTTGCAATTACTGGACTGTTATTTCTAATAAAACTCATATCCAGTTTTTTAGAAAATCGCTGTTGTTTTGTCCGTTTAAGCTTTAATTTTAATTTGGCCAACAAAAAACTGTGGTCAGATAAAACATCGGCACCAGGAACAGTTTTTACAGATTTTTAATTGCATTTCTGTAGCATTTACGGAAGGTTATGTAGTCAATTTGTTTTCTGACGATATTACGGGGGGTATCTGCTGGAAATTTCCACGTAAGTTATCTCCGTTTAGGTAGTTTAAAAAAGGTATTGATTACACATAGAATATATTCTTTGCAAAAGTCTGCGAAGTAGTCCTTTTCCTATCTTAGCATTAAAGTCACCCATCAGAATCGTAAGATCCCTAGTCTTGAGTTGGTCTTAATTTTTTTACATCTACGAAGAACTTTTCAAGTTCTTCTATTTTAAATCCGTAAAATAGTTTCGAAACACAATTCAGATTTCTGCTTTAATCTGAACCTTCTATAAATGCAAGGTATAACATACGTTGATAAAGATGTTAATAGAGACATGGGGAATCTAAAATTTGCATTCCACGACATGTCTCCTCAACTAAGCAGAAATCGTTAGCGAATTGGTTTCTTGTACTCATACAGAGTAGATCCGAATAAAATGAAAAAGACAGTAAAGATTCATAACTGTTCTGATGAGCTTTATTAAAGCGAAATACGTATAAACAGATACATAGACGATTTGTACGTGAAATGGAATCTTTACTGTCTTTTTCATTTTATTCGGATCTACTCTGTATGAGTACAAGAAACCAATTCGCTAACGATTTCTGCTTAGTTGAGGAGACATGTCGTGGAATGCAAATTTTAGATTCCCCATGTCTCTATTAACATCTTTATCAACGTCTGTTATACGTTGCATTTATAGAAGGTTCAGATTAAAGCAGAAATCTGAATTGTGTTTCGAAACTATTTTACGGATTTAATATCAGATATCGCTATTGCGTCCGTTTCGAAGCCATTTTATCGTTGCTTCCCAAAGACAGAAAAGATCTATTTTTCACGTTGAGAACGCCTATGAATAACTGTTCTGATGAGCTTTATTAAAGCGAAATATGTATAAACAGATACATAGACGATTTGTACGTGAAATGGAATCTTTACTGTCTTTTTCATCTTCTATTTTACTTTCCGCTGTCGGTGCATACACATGTATTATATTTATGTTTCTGAATTATTGTAACTCGTTCAGATACCTGACATACAGTATACTTCGGACATTCGAGGTACCTATTCTACAATTTATTTCGATATCAAATTTGACATGCAGGGGATTTTTCAAACCCCTGTTTCATTTAAGAGCTACAGCCATAATGATATTCCTGTGAAAAATAGTGTAGTAGTCATTTCCTTGGCTTTCTACACCGCTGTGTACCTTTTAGATGGTCGCTACCGCACCGGATACTGTTATGCGTTCTGGTCTACATCACTTCTGCTCAATAAAAATACTGAAAAACTAGTTGTTGATCTCTAGGTTTAATTTTATACAAGCCCTAAAACCAAAGGGCCGCGACTTCTGTCCTCCAAACCAACCTAAAGTAATTTTTTTATGTCATACTAGTTTATTATTGTTTTTTATTGCTTAGTTACCAACTTCGTAATAGTGTACTTTATGCCCGCGCGCGTATAAAGTGTACCCGCATGAGCGTAAAGATACCAACAAAAAGATAACTTATTAGAAACATTTTTGACAACATTTCTGTAGCGTAGCGGACGATAACACGGACGATAAAATGTCTACTAATAAATATATTGTCAAAATTAAATCGAATTTTCGGATTTTTTAGAATATATTTATTTGTAGATGCAATAACGAACTAGTATGACATAAAAGTTTGTATGCACCGCGGGTATCAATAGATGTATATGCCTTCGGGCGACTCACAAACCCTCGGGCCAGAGGCTCTCGGGTTTGTAACATCGTCGCCCTCTGGGCATAAACATCTTTAAATCCCTTGGTACATAAATAACTATTAATACAAATACGGAGATTGCACAAATCCAAATCATAACATGAACGTAATAATTTAGAAGATAAAATACAGGACTACAGGTGTTGATTCAATAAGATGCAAATACCTAATCAACGACAACATTGTACAACAAATAGATCAGTGCAAATACTTGTAAAGACTGTTCAGTGCTGACGCTACTGGAAAAGATTTAAAAACTTATTAAAAAAACAGTAACTGATGTTTAATAGTTGAAATTTGACGAAACAGATAAGTAAAAAATGGCAGTAAAATTATATTTAAAACTATTAGTTTTATTGTTACATGTGAAATACAAAACGATTCTAATAAAACCAAAATGATTAAATCAAGACGTATTACTGGCAAAACTAAAAGAAACCATATCAGAAACGAAGAGATCAGTGCATAATGTGGGGCGAAAGATCTAATAATATGAGGATCACCTTAATGGCACACTTACGTGACAAGAATAGATGAAGACAAACTAATCAGTATTGTGTTATATGAAAAGCCAGTAACAGTAGCACAGAGATAAATCAGTATTAACAGACCGAAATATCTTAAACAGGAATAATAAGAAGAAGAAAAAATTCATAAAACCTTTAGAATGTATCTAACCCTATACTGCGCAATGTAGCAGATCTACAACCTATTTAAATAATCGTTTTCTTAAATTGTGTGTGGTTAAAGCCATCGCTGTGCTTTGTACATATTAAATCTGACACGTCCTTACGTACTAGAAAATAAGGTTGCATATTCCGCAATCGCTTTAGTTTGCGCGTAAATTTTGTTAGTCGTCTGGCAAGTATCTATTCGCACCGAGCACGTGTTATATCTCTTCAGATTTTGGTTGGTTTTTATTCGTTTTTTCGTCATTCTATTATTTTGGCTGTATGGACTTTGTTTAAAAGGTAAGTAATATAAATATTGATCAAGCTAATTTATATTTTTATAAGTAATTTCTTCAAAATTCGCCTCTTTTTACGGTTGTATCAGATCTGATACATTTCGATTTTTAGAGTCATTATGGATGGTAAAAGAGCTTTGTCAGAGCGTGACTTTGGAGGAGTTGGCAGCAAATTTTTGGAACAGTGATGACGACTTGGACAATAGCGACTCTGAGAAATGTTTTAAAGATGAGACCAACTTAGATCCTGATGAGAATATTCATATTCAAAGCTTACCAGTAGAGTTTGAAGATGGGGTTACTGATATAGAGTTTCCAGACCAACAGATAGAGCCTATTAAGGAGTCAACTAACGTCGATGTCGATGTGGAGGTGGAGCCAATCACTACTCGAATCAAAAATGTATTGTGGAAGAAAAAAAACCTATCCATTGATGAACTTGCGAAGAATTTTAGAGGACATACCAACCTTCCTAATGCTATAATGGATTTGTCAACACCCTACGCTTTTTCAAGTACTTTTTTGACAATGAGCTGATTTGACAACGAAAAAATTGTATCGGCTTAAATTACATATGTTAGTCAAAAGGATCCGAGTAAACCTGCTGGACTGACCAAAGTAGATACAAATTAATACCTGAGAGGAAAAGAAAAAAGACAGTTAAGATTTGATTTCACGTACAGTGCGTCTGTGTATCCGCTTATATGTATTTCACCCTAATAGGGATTATCACAGACGGCTATTCACAGTCGCTCTGAAAGTGAAAATAAATCTTTTCTATCTTAGGAAGCAACTCTAATACGGCTCGTATAGACGCAAATAGCGACATCTGATATTAAAAGCCGTAAACTAATTTTCGAAATCAAATTCAGATTTTTGCTTTAATCTGTGCCTTCTAAGAATTGCAAGACAAAACAGGCGTTGATAAAGATGTTAATAGAGATATGAGAAATCTAAAAATTGCATTCCACGAGATGTCTCCTTAACTAATGATTTTTGCTTAGTTGAGGAGACATGTCGTGGAATGCAATTTTTAGATTCCCCATGTCTATTAACATTTTTATCAATGTCTGTTTTGCCTTGCAATTCTTAGAAGGCACAGATTAAAGCAAAAATCTGAATTTGGTTTCGAAAATTAGTTTACGGATTTCAATACCTGGGAATTTGCATCTATATGTCCCTTGTTCACATGCCTAATTGTCGTAGTTATTGGTCCAATTCCCTAGGCTATCCGCAAATAAAAAACGTATTGAGTAAGAAAAGATTCGAATTTATCAGGAAATGTATACATTTCAATGACAATACGAGTTTGGATCAAAATGATGAGGATCGAGATCGTCTTCATAAATTACGGCCCCTTGTAGATCATTTAAATAACAAATTCCAAAGCATACCATTGGAACAAAAGCTTTCAGTAGATGAGCAAATGTGCGCCTCAAAAGGAAATGTTAGTGGTTATTCCTACAAATTCAAGTAGGAACATCAGTTTACTTCGACAACTATTATACTTCATTGCCTCTTCTCCATTATCTTGCTAACAAACGTATATATTCCCAGAGCAATGTTAGACGTAACCGTATTCCATACTGTAAGTTGCAATCTGAAAACGAAGCAAAAAAAAAATAGATCGTGGGACTTCAGTTGAGTATGTGTTTAACTTTGAAATTTGAAAGCGTGGAAATATCGTCAGTGTCCTGGAGAGATAACAAAACTGTATGTTTGTTGTCAACATATGCTGAATAATTGCCGAAAGGAAATGTTGAAAGGTTCGATAGAAAAAGAAAGCAAAAAATTAGCACTCACTGAATGCCCTAAGTTGGTTCAGGAATGTAACCAACATATGAGAGGGGTGGACCTCATGGATAGCCTCATTTGACGCTACAAAATCAAAATTAAATAAAAAAATGATATATCAAGCTATTCTATCATCTTCTTGATATGACGCTTGTTAATTCGTGGCTTCTTTACCGTCGATGTTCCAGAGAAAAGAAGGTAGAGAAATATATGAAACTTGCCGAATTTCGGGCTAAAGTGGCATATTGCTTATGCAACTTTGGAAGTATTCGTTTACTTAAAAAAGGAAGGCCATCAGATTTTGAAAAAAAAAAAAAATAATAACAGAAAAAAAGAAAAGGTCAGCAACAACAACGTATATTCCTCCAAGAGACGTAAGGCTTGATGGTCACTGACAGTGGCCATTGTACAAAGACACAAGACAGAGATACAAGATGCCAAAGTGTACTTCTTTTTCGTATATTCAATGTTCAAAAATGTGGACTATATCTTTGCCTGAACAAAGATAATAATTGTTTTCATAAATTCCAGTCAATTTAGATATTTAGTTATAATAAGATAATATACTTATCAATAATCTATTTAAATTTGTTTTGTAAAAAAATTAATGTTTTTTGAAATTTTTAAAATTTATGCTAGATTTTTTTCCTATTTTTAGGCAAAAGTTTATACCTTAAGGCAATTAATAATATTTTTTTATTACAATACAAAAAATCGCGCATTATAGGGTTAAAATTTTGTCACACTAAATATATTTATTATAAATTTAATTTACGTACGCACACTCTAATGCGCTATAAATGTTTAAAAACAAAGTAGAAGTTTGCAATTTTAATCATTTTAGAATAGATACTAGAATTTATGTTGTTATGTATCTTTGCCGTAAATAGTTTACAGACTACAAAAAGAAGACACAGAAAAAGTGACGATGTGTTGAAGGAAGGGATACAACTTTCGAACAAGTTTGGTGTTGAACTAGTTGCTTGTTTCTAGTTTGACAAACAACCTGCGGTAAACATTCATTATCATCATCGACAAAAAAGATAAAAACGGATGTTACCTCCGTTACTAAACTACTAAATGTTACTAAAAAATAGTTTTGAAATTTATCATTATACAGCAAAATAGTATCAGAAAGTGTAAAAGATATTTTTAGAGTTTTACTGTAGATTTTTGGGATAAAATATGCCACATTTAAATTAAAGAAATGACGACACCTTTACTTAATGAAAAATCATTAAATTATTTTATGAAATAATTAAAAAAGATAAAAATTTCCATTCTATATTTTTTTAAAAGTACCTACTTAATTTAAGACTTAAGGTGTGACGAAAATTTTTGCTTTGTTTAATTAAAAAATATATCGGGTGTTTTATATTCCCATTAGACAGAAGTTGTATTGTGTCTAAATATTTAAAAATAAATTATGGTAATTGTAGTAATTACTGTATAATAATTATTTTTATTAAACTTGATATTTATTTTATGACAATTTACAGTAACTTATAGTAGTTTAAACGCCATGAAATTATGGTAAAAAATACCTTTTTGCTATAATCAGAAGCGTAATGTGAGGGCACAGAAATTGGGCCCCAATTTAGAATAAAATATAAAATATCAATACCCTCATTTTGGTTAATTATATTCAATGAACATTGTTAAAGACCATGGAGAAATCTGTAGGTGTCAAACCATATGAAAACCGTGATTCATAGAATTGGGAGTGTCTTGTTCAAAGACCAATAAATAAATTACTTGTCGTGGAAAGTTAAATGAGTAATCAAGCCATGTTGGTTAGTTTCAAAAATACTTTTATAGTACTGTATTAAATATGGAAATAATACGTTTTTAAAACATTTGGGTATAGTTGAGAAAAAACTAATTGTTCCATAGTTAATGTATACCGATGGTTCCAAAAAAGAGGATGGTGCCACAGGTTGTGCAGTTTACATTCCACATAAAAGCAAATCTTTGAAAATTAAACTTCCATCATATTGTTCAATATATACTGCTGAAGCGGTAGAAATCGAAAAATCCTTAGATTGGCTAGATCTACATAATTTAAATAAAGCCGTGATATTATCAGATTCATTATCGGTCATTAAAGGATTAAACTCAGATATGACTCAACATAAAGAAAATAGTATTCTTTGTGATATTAAAAATAAAACATATAGTAAAGATATTACAGTTATTTGGGTAAAAAGTCACACTAATATCGAGGGAAATGAACTGGTTGGCCGGATTGCTAAAGATGCGACCCATGTTGGACTATATATTCCCATATTCACATTGGAGGACTTACAACAACATTATTATAACAAAATTTTATAAATTGGTAAGAAAAATGGAATGATATAGCAACGAATTCAAATAACCAGTATTATTCGCACACCTTACCTCACCACAAGATGTTGCCTATATTTTCAAATACGTAATGCCAAATAAGTTGACCGCCACAATTACACGTCTGAAAACTAATCATGTGCATTCCCAGCTCATTTGGCTAAATTAAATATTATCCGTTCTGGGGTATGCTCATATTGCTCATGCGATAATATATCACAATGTGACATTAACCATATTCTTTTTAAGTGCGATAAACATAAGTATTAAACAGATCAGCTGTATTCAAAACTATCAGAACTTAAAACTCAAACTCCCGTAAACATCACCCATTTACTCTCTTTAGATAGTAAACAAGTATACGAACTAATATGTAACTTTCTTTTTAAAGTTGGATACATTATTTAACAACTAATATCTTATACTACAATTCTGTGGCTAAAGGACTGGTTTCTAAGCCAACTCACCAAACACACACACACACACACACACACACACACACACACACACACACACACACACACACACACACACACACATAGGTATGGATATCAGGACGCTCACCGCTATTAAAAATAGGAAAAATCAAATCTAAACGACCATGGGTAGGGAATTTATCTGGTCCATAATTGAGTTTATCCGAAAGTGCCCTAATACTTTTAAAAACTTCAAGTAAATTAAACTTTATGGGTCTGATATGAACTTATTCTGCATGTATTAAGTTTAGTGCTCCAACAATAAACGTGTTATTTTTTTTTAATTTGAAATTAACGTGTCTTGATAGCCTATGGTCATTGACACGGGTACAGTTTACAATATTATACATATTTTATATACAAGCATTTGATATGAACAATTTTTTTGTGGAGAAGTTGAGCAATAAAACTTATCACTATGCACTGTTTATATTAGCTGAATTAAACATGTTTCTTTCAGAAATTTAAGAACAATGTCAAAACACTAAGAATGTTTTCTAGATTTCCTTTTAGTTTGTGCTTATAATCATACTCGCAGCAGTCCATTATCACGTGTTTGATGGAAAAGGGCTATTACAGAAGTGGCATGTTTTAGGGGTTTTCTGATGCCATAAGGTATCCATGTGTAAGACGTGTGTGTCCTATCGGTAGCCGGCGAATAACTGATGATTCTTTTCTGTTCATAGAGGAAATAATGACTCGAGATAAGTTAGGTTGAACGTCATGCAGCTTAGTTTTTGTATTATTTGACAGGTCTGCCTATGAGCTTAGGATTTTTTCTTTTATCAATATCTTAAGATCTGTATGAGTTTGGATCTCTTTAAAGTCAGAAAAACATGCTGCTTTTGCTGCCTGGTCTGCTTTTTCGTTTCCCAATATACCAAGATGAGATGGAGTCCAGATCATTATGACTGTTATGTTAGCAGAATATAATTGGTTAAATATATTATGTATTTTCTGGACTAGTGGATTTTTGGAGAACATGAATCTTATGGAATGAATCGAATAAAGAGAATCAGTACAAATGGTAATTGTTTTGCTTTCATTTGAATTAGGGTGGATTGAAGTCTTTAATGCCTGTAGTAGTCCATATAATTCTGCGGTGCAAATACTACAACTTTTAGGCAGTCGCACAGAGCTTATAATCGTCGTCAATTTGGACACAGCGCAACCACAACAGTCTTCATTCTTGGACGCATTGGTGTACAAAATTTCATCAAATTGTGTTAAGTTAAGGATGTTTTGGAAGGATGTTCTGAGGATTAAGTTTGTGGTTTCTATTTTATCGAATCTGCATAAATCAGTATTGAATATTTAAATATTAAAAATTGTGCATCTATGGAGCCATTTTGGGGCTCCATGGGATAAATAGAAGTAGTATTTAAAAGGCTGATGGAATCTTATAAAGGATATAATAGTTGTGGTAATATAAGTGTGTCATTGGATGCGTTTTCTGGGGGAAATACTATGAAATTGATTAGATTTTTTACCGGGTTACTTGGGTTTGCTGATATTCTTACAAAGTATGAAAGTAAAAATTGCTGCCTTCTTAGATGGAGGGGTTGCTCTTAAGATTCAACACAAAACACTTTCAGCAGGGCTTGATTTAAAAGCACCAAGACATGGTCGTAGGGATGTATTTTGAATCGTGTTTAGAGACTTTAGTAAGAAGATGCTATGTAAAGAATACTGCCATAGTCTAGCTTAGAGCGAATTATCGCTCTATATATTTTAAGAAGAGATTCTTCATCAGCTCCCCAAGAGTGGCGTAGGAATTTAATTTGCCTACCATATTAGGTGTCACTTGTAACAATGTATAATTGCTTATAAGGGATTAAAAGAGGAAACTGAACAATACTGGGCTGGAGACAGAGAAAACAAATAAAACTGAAACGTTTGCGAAGGGCTACTCGTGTTTTGGTTGAAGACCTGGGTGGCGGATAAAGGTTTCTCTATTTGAGGGACTGAAGAAACTAACTACACAAAAAAGAAATAAAAAAAATTTACTAGATTTCCTGGGCAACAAACACAAGAAGATTACTAAACTATTTAAAATTAATGCCGTTTAAAAAAATCCTCTTGATGGTTAGAAAGCAAGGTTTTTCTTTCCAAAAATGTTTAAGGGTGAAAGTCTTTTTAAAGTAAATAATTGTAAACCTATGATTTAAAGAAAATTATTACATTATTATTTCACATAAATGGTTAATACAAATAAAATTATCCAAATTTATCAATAAACTTTACATTTTAACAGAAAACAGAACTTAAAATTTTGGTTATGTACCAATTGACAGAAAAGGATAATACTGACTGTCATAAGTCGAAATGAAATATGAAACTTTTCTGAAATATTAATTAATTATCAAGGTAAACTATATATAAAAGAAGACTAAAATATGACAATTAGCTAATCCATAAAACTTATATTTATTTATATTTTTTTAATTTGTCATGAAAGCAAACCTTTATTATCTATATTAATGAAGACTGTTTATTTTACTTAGAAAAATTTAACAAAAACTACTTTGCTTAACTGGTTTATTTTTAAGTTATTAAGATGGTTTATTACCCTGGAATTGAATACAAATCAAACACACTGTCCCACACAAACTGCAAATGATCTGGATTGACTCATGGACACACAAAATGGACAAATTTTGGGGAAGTCAAACATCGAATTGGGCTTCAGGTTATCTTGAATAATAACAAAATGTATTCTTCAAAACTCACCTGCTAAATTTTCACTTAAAGAAATGTGAGCCTCTTAAAACGGCACGGAACACAGGAACAGGCCGATGATTATCTCACTTTACAAAGACTGCTAAATAGCATTTTAAGATTAAATTCACCTCCTGCTAACTCTTGGGATTAAACGAAAATTTTGCCGGTTTTTTGAAACTATCTCCGAGAATCAACTCTACCGTTCTGAAGTCAATCTGCTTCTCTTCTTGATTGCTCACTCACATTTCCAATAACAAAAACAAATAACAAATAACTACAACAAATTTAAAAAAAAATCCGGACCCAAAACAATGAAACCGACTGCTTTTGGCAGCAGGTCCACCCAGAATAATCTCATCCTCCAAATCATGCTCTTCCTTGCATCACTTTCCCACCAATCTAAGTCGAAATATTCATATTTATTTGACGTGCAAACATCTAGGCAGAATCAAGATCAAACGAAATAGCAATTAAAATTATTTTAAACAGACTCGAAAATGTTTATATTATCAATGTCAGATAGGCAAAAAGACTAAGAATATTTTTCGGTGTTTTATATACGGGTAAAACGAAATGCTACAGTGGCCAGCAAGCTATTTAAGTAAATTGATTCTTTGGGAACAGTTTACTTAAAGTTACTGAATATGCTGCCTCAAGATAAGCTTTTAATCAAAGGTGATACCAAGAAGTGTCAAATAGTTAATGTTTGTTAAAGAAGTCCGTTTAAATTTATAGAAGGTAGATTAGGTCTATGTTTTTTGTTAAAGTGAATTACTTTGAATTATTTAGAAGCTAAAAAGCACAAATCCAGCATGCGTAGATCAGGTGTCTATTTTGTTTATTGTGTTTTGTAGCAAAGTGCTGGTGGTAGCTGTGACTCTACCTTGAGAGAATACTATAATATCATCAGCATATATCAAGTACCTGACTGGTGGTTTTATATATGAGTAAAAGTCATTCATGCCAAGTAAAAATAAGGTAGTGCTTAAAACTGAGCCCTGAGGTAAACCGTTATCCAAAGCATGTGGTTTTGATATTTTTCCATTTGCTAGTAGTCTAAAAGGTCAATTTGTTAAACATTTTTTAGCACATATTTTACCAGTTAAATTATATTCTGTTAATTTTTTGAAATTTAGAGGTCTTTGTACAGTGTCGAAGGCACTTTGGAAAAAAGTGTTATTTGTATAGCAAGCAAAATTATCAGCAAATAAATTAGCTATATATGCATCAGCATAAGCAATTACATCAAAGAGGTACACGGAATTTGAAATTTTGCGAGTATTACTTGATTCATGGCAGTTGACAAAATAGTGAAATGCGGAGCACTCGATCGGTGGTCTATCTATTTCTCTTTTAGATCTAGCAGAATCTTCCACTTATATTATTTTGGTAGATCACGCGCGTATTATAGACAAAGATAGCTAGACCAGTCAAAGTGAATATTGTTGTTTCACCTCTATTTACAGAGCTCTATTCCATACATACATAGGGCACAGTTCTTTTATTAAATATTGTCCAAGTACTTTCGCTCTCAGAACACCTTCAGGGGTAATTCGTTAAAAAATTTGACTATCTAGCGCATTAAGGAATGTTACAAACAGTATGTAAACAAGGTAAGGTTGCTATTTATTTTTAAATACTAAAGATAAGGATCGATAAATTAATGGAAATATGACAAAATTTTGCTAAAAAGGCATAAAAAAATCGTTGGAAATAAAAGTTATTTTCGTTAATTTGTTGCTTAATTATTTTGAAAATAGCTTCAAAAGTTAATTTTTTAAAAATCTTTAATAATTTTTCTAAAAATACAGAATTTCAAGAAGTTTCACTTAACAGTAATTGCAAAATTGAAATTGTTTATCCCAGAAAGCTTTTATATACAACGGTAATATGCATAAACTATTAGGGCTACATAAATTCTAAAAGCAACAAATTGAAGAAAAAGGCTTATTTTGTAAAATTAAATTATTTATTGATTAAAAAATTTGTGATAAATATTGTAAAATATATCTCATCAAGATATAGGAAGTTAATTTTTTTCTATTCGAAATGTCGGCATTTGTACACGAATTTTAAAATAAAATTCAATGTCCTACAACTCTAAAAAACTGAGTTAGCCGTTTTTTTTTATTTCTCGATTTTACTATGTCAAAAACTTAATTCACAAATTCAAAATAAAAGTCGCAATATCTCTGGTTCTAATTAATTGATGTTTTTTTTTTGTAAATTTGAGGTACCTCATGGCATAGATCATCAAAATATATTTGGTTTATTTGTGAATTGTTTATTTAATCGAGTAATTTGATTAAACAATTTAAAATAAATATCTATTTTGCAAAATTTTACTTTTCTCTTACTATTATAAGTAGAAAAGGTTATTAAATAATAAGCAACTTAAATATTTATGTATTATAAATATAAATATAAATATTATCTTTAAACAATAAATTTTACAGAAATAAAATTTTTATTTGAAAGTCAAATCTATACGTGTTAATTTTTCTTGAATTACACTTATTATTTTTACAATTACTTTTTCTCAAAAAAACTCCAATTATATTTTACATAAATGAATTGTTTTAAACTTTGTATAATTATAAATAAAAGTTATACATGTAAGTCAGGTTACAAAATAAACTGCAGGAACTGAGGCCTCACATCACAACTCACGTTGAATACTTCTTTAGGTCCTCCAAATTTAAACTGTAGACTTGAGTGGTTAGATAGAACATCATGACCAATAATTATCATATCAGCACAGTGATTTTTAAATATAAATAAGTTAATGTTGTCGTATGAGTGACCAATCTTAATATTCTTACTAGTCATGTCTTTAACTTAAGAGGTATGTGACAACAAGGCCATAGAAACAGTCTGCATACATTGCTTAATAGAGAGTTGCACAGGTTAGCGAAGTTTTTATTAACAAAACTGATAGAGCTACCAGTATCTATAGGAGCATCAGGACGAAGGTATCTTATAAACGCAGCTACTACAGCTTTCTTTAAAAAAGCAGCAGTAGCAGCAATAATGCAGGTTCTGCAGTAAAGGTTGCTTTCAAATACGTTGGGAGATGCACTAGTGTTCTTGGAGTGACAAACCTTTTTCTCACAGGATTTTCAGATGGATTCCGAGCAGGACTTCTTAGTTGGATGTATTGGCCTACATCAGAAAAAACATTTGTGTTCTGACCTAGAAGAGTCAGCAGTAGAGTTGGGAGCAGCTGTCACAGTAATATTTTTAGAATTTATCGGAGAGCTATGTGATTCGAATTGATAGTTACCAGGTAGAGCACTGACTATTTTATTTTGATTTGAATAAATCTGAGAGGTAAATTACTTTACTATACGGCATGGAAGCGTGGACAATAAAACAGTCTGAAATCAAAAAATTAAACTCCTTTGAGATGTGGTGCTACAGGAAAACGTACAGAATATCGTGGACTGAAAAAGTAACTAATATATAGGTGTTACAAAGAATGAAGAAAGAATGTGAAGTCATAAAAACTGTTAAAATTAGAAAGATTTAATATCTGGGCCATATAATGAGAGGCGAGAAGTACGTATTACTTAGATTAATTATGCAAGGGAAGATACAAGGGAAGAGAAACCCAGGACGACGCAAAATATCCTGGCTAAGAAATTTGAGAGAGTGGTTCGGTTGCAGCTCATTAGAATTATTCAGAAGCGCGGCAAATAAAATTAAAATAGCGATAATGATTTCCAACCTCCGATAGGAGAAGGAACCTGAAGAAGAAGAAGAAGAGAGTTAAATTTTGCCATTTCTATTAAAAAGCTATATTGCAAGTTTTTTCAAAAGTTAACGTTAAGTTCTCGTTAACAATCTTGATCGTATCTTTGTAGACATCATTCCAGTGATAGTGATAAAAGATCCAGGGATCGTATCATTTTTGTTAGTTTCGGCATCTACAGCAGTAAAAGTACTCTTAAGCTCACTTTTTTTAAGATTGCATGTAAGCATCGATAGTCTCATATGTCTATTGTTGCCTAGTGGTTAGAATGTGACGGACACGAATGATATTATTTGGTTTGATGTATATTTTATCAAGCGTTTGAATCGATTTAATGTAAGTTTCACAACTGCTTATATAAGTATATACTTGTATGTAAATATAATTTACCAACAGTTGTAGCTTATTAATATTAGTGTTTGGTAGTTGCACAGCAGTACCATCAGCAGAAACAGCGATAATGACAATCTGGATAGCCAAAAAGTTAATGAAAGTTCTTTTCTAGTGGTAATTGAAATAAGAAAACAAAACGTATATAATAAGATTTTAACTTTAATCAACATACAATTGTATACTAGCGGACAACTCGACATCGAGTTTTTTAAATAAAATTTTTATTTTGCGAGAAAAATATACAATATATACAATGACCGGAAATAAAAATATTTTTATCAATAACTCAAAACCTATAAATGATAATTTCGTGAACTTACATTTTTGAACTCTACGTTGAATTCTCTATTGATTTGACTAATAAAAACGAAACCGGAAGTCGACCTCAAAACCGGAATGCAATTTTTAGTTCATTAGATGTCGACATGAATATCATTTAGCAGTTAATTTTGCATGCTGATCACGAATCCGGTGTCAGATTTGCTCTATCTTGACGTTTTATGCGCGTTTTGGGTCACTTCCGGTGTCGGATCACAACCGGAAGTACATATTTAGATTCGTCTCGACGAGACCTTTCGATCCATATACATTGTGGGGTCTAAAACTTAAAGTAAATTTTAACTTGCGGTCATCTCAAAACCAGAAGTAAATTTTTGTACCAAAAGTATATCTTGACAATCTCATACGTAATACTAATAATATTCCGAAAAAATATTTTAATTATCTAATATGGTTTTTGAGTAAAGCGGTGGCCAAGAAAAGGGCTTAGCGTTTTAGTATATAAGATATACATTGTGGGGTCTAAAACTTAAAGTAAATTTTAACTTCCGGTCATCTCAAAACCGAAAGTGAATTTTTGTACCAAAAGTATATCTTGACAATCTCATACTTAATACTAATAATATTCCGAAAAAATATTTTAATTATCTAATATGGTTTTTAGTAAAGTGGTGGACAAGAAAAGGGCTTAGCGTTTTAGTATATAAGATATTATAAACAAAACCAATAGGACAATAACTTGGCAGTGACACTGACAGTACTAAGTTGTCTACAATATTAAAAGTCTACAGCCAATGCAATACCAAAGAGGTTAATATTATATCAGGAATATTAATAGTATAAGACAAATATCATCATCATCATTAACCTGTATGCGTCCATGGATGGACATAGTTCTTCCTCAGCTGTTCAGGTCGTCAGTCCTTCTGGTTGGTGGGCGTATGTCTATATTTGAGATTCGGTCTCTCAGAGAGACACCCAACATCTGGCGCTCCCTAGCCCTCTGAATCACGCGAATCTTATTCACTACCTTTTTTGTGAGTGTCAATGTTTCCTCTCCATAAATAAATATTTTGAGTTAGCATCAGATTGGTCATTATTTGCGTCTTGTACTTGCTAATATTAATCTTAATCATAAGACAAATGTAGTAAAGAATAAACAATTCCGGAACACTGCATTTAAACCTCAATATCAATGTATCAATACAGCTAAGAAAAAGCATGTGTCAAAAATACATGTGAACAGATACTGATCCTTACCGATACAGACTAAATACTACTGACCTCGTGTTTCCTTTACCACACTATTTTAAAATCATTTGCCTAATATATATCCATTTGGAAAGAATATTATTATGCCTAAGGACAAATACATACAAAACCTTTGATGATAATAGGTCCAAACAACCCCCATCCTACATATGTAATGATCACTTACCAATCACATCAGATGAAGTTAAAAAAGCAATATCACAACTAAAAGATGTCAAAGCTCCTGGACCTGACAATATGCATATGCTGAACTCATAAAGTTATTTAACACCCACGGTACTCAAAGACTAACAAATTTATTCAATGATATATATTTAAACCGAATATTACCGAGATCATGGCTGAAGTCAACAAGTGAACAGCATCATTGCTCTACCAAAGAAAACAAAATCCGTATTCTGCAATGATTTCTGGATCATCAGATTATTGAGCCACATTTTAAAGTTATTTCTAAAAACCATACATCAAAGGATATATAGACTATGCGAAATATACAGTTTGGTTTTCGGAACGCAGTGGGTACGAGAGAGGCTTTAGCATACAAGTACTATTTCAACAATGTAGAGATGTGAATTGCGATATTTTATGCATGCTTCATTGATTACCACAAATCAATACAGTAAAACACAACAAGCTGATGGAGGTATTAACACATATTCGAATAAACACCTGTGATCTAAGACTTATTAGCAATCTTTACTGGAATCAAACATCGTCTATCCGTACAGAGGTAGGAGAATGCGATGATATCAAAATCAAACGTGGGGTTCAAGAGGGATATATACTATCACCCTTGCTGTTTAACATATACTCTGAAGAAATCTTTTAAGAAGCAATAGAGGATGTTGAAGCCGGAATACGAATTAACGGATAATGTACCAATAACATTAGATACGCGGATGACACGGTGGTATTCACTGACAGTTATGAAGTCCTCCACGAGTTAATGAATAGAATCACAGAAGTGAGTCAGAGATATGGACTTTCACTGAATATTAAGAAAACAAAATGTATGACGATTTTTAAGAAAGAAAAACAAACTGAAAGAATCAGTGTGAATGGTCAACCCATAGAAAGAGTAAAAACATACACCTACCTTAGTACGAATTTTTAATAAAAATTGGTATCATTCCCTAGAAATAAAATGTAAGATAGAGAAAGCAAGATCTGAATTTCAAAAAATGACTAAGCTATTCAAATGCCATGATTTATCACAACCCATAAAAACCAGGTTACTACGATGTTATATCTTTCCTATACTATTGTACGGAATTGAGTTGTGGACTTTCACAGACGCTACCTGTCAGAAAATTGAGGACTTTGAAATGTGGCTTTATCGTCAAATCCTGAAGATATCCTATACCGACAACGTTACTAACTAGGTTGGTGCAAAAGTGTTATTAACCACAATAAAAACAGCCAAAATCGAATACCTCGGTCACATCATGAGGAACAGCGAAAGATATGGGTTGCTGCAATTAATTCGACAAGGAAAAGTAGAAGAAAAACGAGAACCAGAAAGGCGAAGGATTTCCTGGAGAAAAATCTACGTACGTAGTTCAACGCAACAACTACAAATCTTTTCAGAGCAGCAGATTGCAAAATAAAGATTGCCATGATGGTCGCCAACATCCGAAACGGATAGGCACTACAAGAAGAAGAAGAAAGAATATTACGCGGTGTTCCGGTTGCTTTTTATTGTGGATGTGAATACACTTAATATATTATATTATTCTGATATTCTGATATAAATATTTAACTCACCCGGTATGGTAGAAATCTGTTGGAAATATAATTAAAAAGGTCAATGAATGTAAGGTATTAAAAGATTTAAATACAAAATTGTGAAATTTCGAAATGAGCGAATTTCAAACACTATTGTTGTAGTTTAATTTTAAAGCAAGAAAGAATAACATAATATGTATAATGTTTTGCCTATATCGCTAACCGCAAAATCAGTGTAAACCGAGAAAAATATAGCGCATTTAAGGAACGACAAAAACTGAGGTAAAAACATTTTATTTTGGTGTTTGTTATTTTACACAGAAAGCGTTATCGAAATATACGGGTAATTCTGTCAGTAAACCGGCGGCATTTGTACGAGTACGGGAAGTTTATACTAGTGCAGTGATATGGGACAAAAACAATTAATTTGTTTATACTATAATATGTAACTTTACCTCAGATGCAAGAAATTGGTAAGTGTTTCAAATGAATTTTTTGTATTTAGTTATTTGTTATTGATATTGTGCCAATTTTATTACCTACTATATAAATTTTAATTTTGTGATGTAAAGTCGTTTTTTGAACAAAATCTAGTACATTCTGAAGAAGTTCTAATTGGCTGAGGATCACATTCATAAAAGCTTGTATTGAATATGTTTTTTGTTTGTGATTGTACTCGATAAACAGTTTAAGATTATATTAAACGGTTAATAATTCCCTACACTTTTCACAGACAGGTGATTTCTCCGAAGTCATGAGATGTCAAAATTTTAACCATGTCTGACCAATTCATAGCCTGCAAAAGATTAATTTGTCTCTTCTACTTATGTTGGGTAGCTGAAAGGTTTTTTCTTTGGAGTTATATGACTACCGGCCCTCGAAGACTCATTCGCCAACACACCGATTTTGCTTATTTATTTTACAATATCCTAATTTCTTATAATTGATATTCCTTATCCTCCTTATTTTTTGAACGATTTCAAAGGCGATTTTACACAAAGCACAGATTCGACCACAGAAAGAAGGAGGTTTACATTAGGAACAACACATAGGTTTACTTACATAAAATTAAATCATTTTACCTCATATCTTGATGTGAACTAATTTAAAATTTGATTTTTAAAATAATATGTTTAATAATCAATTGCATTAATTTTATTCTGTGTTATTAATTTGTGATAATATATACAGTGTATCAATTTTAAAACTTTCAATGGGCTATATCTCACGAACAAAAGCTGATATCAAAAAATGCTTTTAACCGCTTTTAGGATAGTAAGGGGGAACTAAAATGACATGAAAGAGAATTCACCCACATCAACCCCTAAGAATCACCGATCTCAACCATAAAAGTTTAAATTACAAACCTACTTGTGGTACATCATTAAGAAGACTATAAAAAATGCTATCCAATGGTATAAATAATTATACAGAGTGAAGCAATAATTGTGAAACTTTGGCTTAAATGGAAAAGTTAATGAGGTTTTTGTTGATTCTGTTGATGACCATGTAAAATTATTGTTTAATAATTATACAGGGTGTTAATATTAGCCGGCTTACTATGAATTTTGTATTTGTACGGCTATTTCCTGAAATATTATTTTTAATGATAAGTGCTTTAATTATTTTTATTAATAAAAGTTTTTTTTGTTAAATAAAAACCTAATTTGCCGTTTTTTCAAAACAAGTTGAAAACATCTGTTTTTTTTTGAGTTCTGTAAAATTCAATAATTTTTGGTTTATTTGAGAATTTTAAATGTCATTTAGTCCGGTAAAATAAGGATGCAACCTCGGAATGAAAGATAATAAGCTGAAAATTTGCATACGTCTTTATTTTGATGGTATAAAACTTACCTCAAAAGTCTTATATAATCACGTGTTCGCAACTTAAGATATTTAAGGTCAAAGGTCACGAAAATGAGTTTTCTGCAAATATCTCGTTTCCCTTACACTTTATGACATTTAAGATGGTAAGAAAAATTGTAGAATGGAAAATTCTCTTCAATTTTTGTCTGAAGTAGTTTTATGTACCTTCAACCCTTCTTAAGATAGAGCGCAAAGAGTGGGGGACCGCTTACCTGTGTATACGGTAACGCGAAGTCAGCCAGTAGGATTCAATAAATAATAAGTTATATAGTTAATTATTCACTTTAAATACTATTATTATCATTAAATTTTTATTATTTATTATTTAATAAACTATATTTATAGATATTAATTATAAAATATATATTTGTTATATAATATTTATTTTATTTTTAACAAACATACAATATTAAATGAAATATTTCAAATGAACTTTAATGATATTTTTAACAGCTGTATATACCATAAATTAAGATCAAGTGCAGAATTCAACAATAATCATTTTTATATTTAATTAAATACTGAAAAAATCATATTTATTATTTTTTTAATTTATATATTTATTTATTAATCCAATAATCGATTTATTATTATATTTTACAAATATAATATATATTCTTTTATTATGTATGGTTAATATTTTTGTAATAATTTTCTTCTTCATCGTCTTCTTCTTCTTCTTCTTCTTCTTCTTCCTCTGACTGCTCAATATCGGATTCATCATCATCATTCTCGTTTATTAAAGTATCAGAATAAAAATATTCAAGAATATCAGGTGCATATTCACTTTCTTCATTGAAATCATCTGAAGTTGATGAAGCGTTTAGACATGATTGTCCATTACACAGCCCACAAATTAAAGTACATTGCAATCCTGCTTTCCTGCATCCGCAATTAGAACCACAACCTTTCTTGCAATTGCAAAATATTGTATTCAGCAGTTCTTCTGGTTCTGGCGGTAATAATGTTGTAATTGGTTCCATAAATTCATTTTGCAGTACCCAGCCGAGTTCTTGGGGTTCTAAATCATTTCCCAAATAAATTTGGGTCTGATAATACACACGAATGATATGCTGACGAGCTGCTGCACTTGAAGGTGGAAGACTTGATAACTGCACTGGTTTGTTGAGTCTTGTTGATTTGATGAACTGGGTGTATCGAAAAGAGTCTATATCGTCTTCTGATGTTGGAGCATTATACGCTGCTAAGAAAATACGTACTCCATTTTCAAATAATTCTTGTACAGAGCAGTTTTTTTGTTGAAATAGTTAAGGTG
The DNA here is from genome assembly GCF_040954645.1 of Diabrotica undecimpunctata. NCBI lineage: Eukaryota > Metazoa > Arthropoda > Insecta > Coleoptera > Chrysomelidae > Diabrotica > Diabrotica undecimpunctata. The sequence continues at coordinate 57,373,647 of NC_092807.1, read as the reverse complement.
ACTGATGTAAATGGTGATTTTTTTCAAACATTTTAATAAACGATATTTTACCTTTCCTATAAATCGTAGAAGTCGTATCACATCCACTAAACGCGTGTAAAAATAAGATGTGTTTCTTAGAATGAGGGTATTTATATTTTTCTTTTTTCATTTTTTCTATGGCTTCATCAGCTACTTGACCACAAAACAAGCAAGATGTTTTAAAATCAAATACTTCTTCTCGTTTCTTACGAGCTGGACTTGCTGCAGTTGAAATTTCATCCTCTTCTGCACGTCGCTTCGATGCTGCAATTGAATGTTTACTTATGTACACTTTTCGACACTCAACATGCACCATCACAGAAGTCAAAGTATTTAAATAATTTATATGACCGTCATTTCTTTCAATACTTGCAGTTTTTAATGTTTGTAAGCCACGCACAACACTCACAGAGACACCTTCTGATATTGTTGTTACAAATAAAACACAAATCAGCCATTGCAATTAAAAATATTCACTCAAAATTATACGTCTGTCGATGCTAAGATGGCGTTTTCAACTGAACGATAAAATAATTTTTTTTCAGTAAAGAAATACTAACGCAGAGAAATAGCTCTACCCTACCATTCCCATCATCAAGTGAAATATCCCTCCACCGCTATTGTGCGTATATACATAGAAGTCAAAAACTCATTCGCCACGCTGTGTAGAAAGTCATATTAAAAAAAACCGGTTAGGTCAAGAATATAACAAAGGATCATCTGCTACAGCTTCGCAGAAACAGCAACCGCCGTACAAGAGATTTGTATTTCGAGATATAATATTTGTAGTAATATGGACGAAAAGTATTTTATTTAATATTGTATGTTTGTTAAAAATAAAATAAATATTATATAAAAAATATATATTTTATAATTAATATCTATAAATATAGTTTATTAAATAATAAATAATAAAAATTTAATGATAATAATAGTATTTTAAGTGAATAATTAACTATATAACTTATTATTTATCAAATCCTACTGGCTGACTTCGCGTTACCGTATACACAGGTAAGCGGTCCCCCACTCTTTGCGCTCTATCTTAAGACGGGTTGAAGGTACATAAAAGTACTTGAGACAAAAATTGAAGAGAATTTTCCATTCTACAATTTTTCGGGTAGAAAAGGTAAAGGTAAAGGTGTAAGGGAAACGAGATATTTGCAGAAAACTCATTTTCGTGACCTTTGAGCTTTAATATCTTAAGTCGCGGACACGTGATTATATGAGACTTTTGAGGTAAGTTTTATACCATCAAAATAAAGACGTATGCAAATTTTCAGCTTATTATCTTTCATTCCGAGGTTTGCCCCATTTTTTGCCTTATTTTACTGGATTAATTAGTTTTCATCATTTGTATGATAGGTACTATTTGTCGTTCAGCTGTAGTTGTTACAATTGTTTACATTATACCTGAACACGTGTAGATCATTTTCATATTTGCCTCCCAGAACCAATGTTATTTACGAACAGCTCAAATATTTCATGAAAGGCATCCGGACAAAAATGTAAGTAACATTTTATATACCTTAGCGATTTAGTTAAAAAGTTTAGAGAAACGGGATCAGTACAAAATAAAAAACGGGATACCCCAAGATTACCGAATGAAGCATCCCAAATTGAGGTCCTTGGAAATTTTGCAATAGAGCAAACATCAACACGTCAAGTATCTGCAATGACAGGACTTTCACATGAGTCGGTTAGAAAGGTGTTGAAATTGCATAAGTTTCACTCGTAAAAAAACACAAATTCTTCAAAATCTAGGCGATATTGATCCAGACCGACGAATTAAGCTTTGTGAATTCTTTCTTTCTTTCTTTCTTTCTCCCCTTCCTTTTACCCTATCAGGGTGTCGGATTTGGGCTAGCTATTTTAATTTCCATTTACCCACCTCTTCCATTCTTTTCTGTTTTCTGCCATTATTTTCAATTCCTCGAGTGATTTTTGCTTAAGTTGTCCCGCCTCTATTACTTGCTGTATATTTTTTTCTTGGTCTGCCTCTTTTTCTTTTTCCGATGTTTTTTGCTTCATAAAGGCTATAGCGGGATAAGATGGTCAAAATTGCACCATGCTCGATTCAGTTTTGGGTCTGGCCATTCGAAAGGACATAATTAAAAAATCACTCAGTTAAATTTTCAAGTTCCTAAGTGCCTCTGGGGGTTCGCTATGGGAAAAAACGTATCTATTCTTCTCCATTATTGGTGTTATCGTTGATTTCATGCTCCCTGGTTTTTGTATTAACATTATATCCGTTATTTATTTTATTACCGTTTTTATTTTTAATGCTAATATTTAATTTTTCCCTACCTTCATTACTAATGCTATCCCCATTTTTGATATTCCCCCTAACCATAATATTATCACTACTGTTAGTATGCCTAATACCCTTATTCCTATCACAAGTCATATTTCTAATGGGATACTTATCATTTACATTTCTAATGCTATTCCTATTACTACTTAAAACTAAACATTTATTATCATTGTCCGGTTTATTTTGTAATTCTTCTTTCTCTATTCGTTGCTTGACCTCTCCTTGGTTCTTTTTATGTTGCTCTGGTAGTTTTTTGAACTTGCTATTTCCACTACTGTTTCTTCTTTATAGCACCATCTCCATTCCTTGCCGTCTACTGTGATTTTATTGTATCCTATTTTGACTATTTTTTCATTTTCCCTTATTTCTCTTGCTTTATCTCTTAAAACTTTTATTTTCTCTCTCTCCTTTTGTAAGATCCTCTGTAATCCTAATTTTTTCGGTCTTCACATTCTTAAGTTTGTATTTGTTTCTTAAGATTGTCGTTTTTTCTTCTTCACTTTCTAGTTCAATTAAACATGTTTTTATGCTTATTTTTTGTGCTCTTTTAATATTAGTTTTGACTTCAAGATGATTTTCTAACATAGTAGTCATTCCTTCTTTCAATGTTTTTGGGTCTTCAGAGTCTATTATTGCTCCACTAATGATTATATTTTTCTTTCTTTTTTCTTTGTCTAATTTTTCCAATGAGCGTTTTAGATCATTTAATTCTTCCGTTATCTTTTTGTTATCGGTTTTGGTTAGTTCGTTTTGTCTTTTCAGTTCTTCTTTCTCTTTTGTCCATTCTTTCTTCAGCCTTTCTATTTCCAGTTTTATGATTTTTATTTCTTCATTATTTAGTTTTAGCTCTTCTTTAACTTCATTTATATATCTTCTGATCTCTTTATCTTCTTCCTTTATTTCTGTTTTCAGCTCTTTTATTTCAGTTTTAATCTCCTTATTTATTTCTTCTAGTAGTTTCTTTAGTTCTTCCATTTCGCGATTTTTTATGTTATTCGTTGGAGGTCGGTGTTCTTAACGTAGCTTTACTTCTTTTGAAGGCTTCCTCCTCGTCGGATGAGTTATCGTGTTCTGGTTTATTTCTTTTGCTGTTTATTCGATTTTGTTACCTTCTATATTAATATACACCAATATAGTATTTTCCTATATTAATTAAACTTTTTTTATTACAATAACACTTAATATTTATTATTTTAAATTAATTTAATTCTAATCTTAACTTTAAACTAATTTATTCTAAGGCCGGATCTGGATTTTTGTAATAAACTTATGAGGCTTTTATTTTAATATTTAATTTTTGTCGGCACTAATTACTCTCTTATCTGCCAAGAAACCAAAAAAAAACGCGTAGGAATGACTAAGCGGGTCGACCCCTCAGACTTAAAACATTCGCCAAAACCAGTTTTTTAATCTTTCACACAATTATTTATTTACTCAAAACTTGTAAAAATTGTTAAAATGGTTATATTTTACTTGTCTGATGGTATTTCCTTTATTCACTACTATCACCTGTATGCACTTAACTTTTAACTCTTATTTTTGAACTTTGCTGAATTTTCTAACTTGTATTTCCTCAATTATTTGAAGTTTATTACTAAGCGAAAATCAACGAAACTACTGTGTCACTTACAGGACCGTCTTCTTCTCTTTGTGAATTCATGACTGAAAAAAATTCGCGTTGAACCGAGAATGTTAAAAAAATATATTTGTTTCACTGATAAATGTACTTTTATGCTGAATGGTAATGAAAATAAACAAAACTGTCGGTAGCGAAGTAGTGCAAACCCGCATTGATTCAGAAAAGGTCACACTCAATATCCTGAAAAATTGAATGTTTGGGCAGCAATATTAGGCGATGCTGTAATTGGCCCCTTGTTCATACCAGGCAATTTAAGTAGCAATATTTATCTCTATATGCTGGAAAACACCATCGAACCTTTAATTGTGCATAAATTAGAGAAGTGAAGGGACGATCAAGGCAACCTAGCGCTAGTATAAGATTTGTTGCACTTTCAACAAGGTGGAGCACCTCCTCAGTATGCAGGTCCAGTTAGGCACTGGTTCTTCTTCTTCTTCTTAAAGTGCCTATCCGTTCCGGACGTTGGCGATCATCACGGCTATCTTCACTTTGCTTATTGCAGCGCGGAACAGTTCAGTGGTAGTCGTGTTATACCACTTTCGCAAATTTTGAAGCCAGGAAATGCGTCTTCTTCCCGGTCCTCTCTTACCATTTACTTTCCCTTGGAGAATCAGCTGGAGAAGGCCGTAACGTTCTTGGTTTCTCATTACATGACCTAGATATTCCAACTTTTTAGTTTTGACGGTCATGAGAATTTCACATTCTTTCCCCATTCTACGCAGGACCTCCACATTAGTAACTCTGTCAACCCAGGATATACGTAAGATGCGCCTATAACACCACATTTCGAAAGCTTCGAGCCGATTCATATATGCAACAGTCAGTGTCCATGCTTCCATTCCGTAGAGCAGAACTGTGAATATGTAGCAGTTCAATAGACGGCATTTTGTTTTTAATGATATGTCTCGACTGTTGAAAATAGTTCTCATTCTAACGAATGCTGCTTTTGCTTTTGCTTTTATTATTCGCTGTTTAATTTCTGTTGAGTGGTCCCATTGGCTATTTAAATTGGTGCCTAGATATGTATATTGCTCGACTCTTTCGATATTCTGTTGGTTGATTGTAAGTTGAGCGTTTAGTATTGGTTTTTTACTAATTGTCATAAATTTGGTTTTCTTTATGTTAAGAGCTAGTCCGTATCTGTTGCTGACTTCTGTTATGCGATTTGTTAATATCTGTAAGTCATTCAGATTATCGGCAAAAACTATAGTGTCATCTGCATATCTAATGTTATTCAACCATTCACCGTTTATTAGTATTCCTTTCGCACAACCGTCTAAAGCTTCCTTAAATACCCATTCAGAATAAATATTGAACAACAATGGAGACAAAATACAGCCCTGTCGTACTCCACGTTCTATTGCAATTTTATCAGTTAACTGGTCTTCTATTGTGATTTTGGCCGTTTGATTGTAGTAAATGTTTCTGATAATTCTAAGATCTTTGTTGTCAATTCCAATTTCTTGCATTAGAGTCATTAATTTGTCATGTTTTACTCTGTCAAATGCCTTCTGGTAATCTATAAAGCATACGTATATATCACAATTCACATCCCTGCATCTCTGAAATAGACAGCAAAAAGGGCCTCCCGTGTTCCCAGAGCATCACGAAATCCGAATTGTGTTCTTGTTAGTTGTTCCTCACATTTTGTATATATTCTTTTGTGGATGACCTTTAGAAATGTTTTAAGTAAATGGCTCATAAGGCTTATAATTCTATAGTCTTCGCACTTTCTCGCATTGGGTTTTTTTGGAAGATTTATAAAAGTTGACACTAACCACTCTTGGGGAACCACGCCCGTATCATATATACTGTTAAATATATTTGTCAACCATTTTATGCCATCATAGTCCATAAGTTTTAAGAATTCTGAGTGAAAATTATCAGGGCCTACTGCTTTACCATCTTTGGTGCTTTTGATGGCATATTTTACTTCTTTGACTGTAAATGGTGGTCCAGATTCGCAATTGGTGTTTGTTGTAATACCAGTGTTACTTCGTATATCTTCAAAAGTTTTTTCCACGTATTTGATCCAAATATCTCTTTTATGCTCTATTTCCAGTACTATGTTTCCCTGATTATCTGTCAGGAATCCAGTGTTCTTGTGTTTATATAAGCCTGTCGCTTTTTTAATCTTTTTATGGAGGTTAAATGAATCATGTTTTTGTTGTAATGACTCTATCTCTGTACACTTCGAGCTAAACCAATTTTCTTTTGCTATTTTAATAGCCCTTTTTATTTCGTTATTTATGTTGTTGTAGTAATTCTTATTATCTTTAGCGTTTCTTCTGTCTTCCATCATACATAGAATCTCCTCCGTCATCCATTCCTTTTTATTTGTTCTTTCAGGTTTTAAGTATTTTTCTGTTATTTCTTGACTTACTTTGTGCAAATTTTCTAGTTCTACATCTGTGTTATCTGTTTCTGTACGGGCCCATGGTTTTTCTGTACGAGCCCACGTTTTTTTTTTTTTTTTTTTTTTTTTTTTTTTTCTTTTTTCTTTACTAATTATCCGAACAAATGGCTGGAAGGAGAGGTCCTATTGAGTGGCCACCGAGGTCTTTAGACTTACCGCCACCTGACTTTTTTCTATGGGGTTACCTCAAGCATGTCGCGCTATTACTAGAACATCATTTGCCAAAGTTCGTGCAGAATTTGAAAATAGGCTGTATTATTGTTTACAAAACAACGGAACCCAATTTGAACATTTATTTAAGTGACATTTTTAACAAATTTGATGTTTAATAAAAACCTCATAAAATTTTCCATTTAAGCCAAAGTTTCACAATTATTGCTTCACCCTATATAACTATTATTTATACCATTGGATAGAATTTTTTATAGTCTTTTCAATGATATATCACAAGTAGGGGTTTCCAATTTAAAATTTTTTGGTTGTGGTGGGTGGGGCTTAGGGGGTTGATGGGGGTGAGTTCTCTTTCATGTCCTTTTAGTTTCCCTTACTATGCTAGAAAAATTAACAAACTGTATGTTAATTTCATTGAATGTGTCATATTTTTATATTTGTATAAATTAAGTCAGGTATAAGTATAAACATATTTATATTTATTTCTATTAGAGAGCAGTTTAAAATAAATTCTATGTTTAGCATATCATATTTCTTCCCATTGACAATACGGCTTGCCTTTTAAATGTTTTTTGTATGGATCATCATCACCACCATCATCATCATCATCATCATCATCATCAGTAGCTCGACAACCCTTTCTGGGTCCTGGCTTGTTCTAGGATTTTCCGCCATTCTGTTCTGTTTCTTGCTTTGTTTTTCCAGTTGGTAATCTTAAGTGTTTTCAGATCTTGTGCCACTTGTTTCATGTTTCTAAGATTTTGTATGGATATGTTGGCATTAATGCATGGTTAAAACTCAGACGCCATATTATGTCTCACTGCGTGTTTTGGCAGAGTTGTTTTTGCAAACCATGGTCTTGTTGGTATTGTACATTTTTGTTAATTGCCTTAAAATCCGCACTCCAGATTATTTTACATATTATATTAGTGCTAATATTTTTAATTTCTTATTCCGCCATTCTGTTCTGTTCCTTGCTTTGTTTTTCCAGTTGGTAATCTTAAGTGTTTTCAGATCTTGTGCCACTTGTTTCATGTTTCTAAGATTTTGTATGGATATGTTGGCATTAATGCATGGTTAAAACTCAGACGCCATATTATGTCTCACTGCGTGTTTTGGCAGAGTTGTTTTTGCAAACCATGGTCTTGTTGGTATTGTACATTTTTGTTAATTGCCTTAAAATCCGCACTCCAGATTATTTTACATATTACATTAGTGCTAATATTTTTAATTTCTTCAGGTGTACCTTTATAATCAATACATTTCCCTTGAAGCACGCTTAGCTAAATAATTCACCAATTCGTTATCGACAATTTCGCTGTGTCCTAAAATAAACGTCATTTTGTAGTTAGATTGTTAATTTTTTTATTATTTCCGAAATAATATAATTTGATGTGGAAGTCGTCTGTAGGTGCTTTATTTTTGACAAAACGTTTTTACTGTCACTATTATAATAATCCCAGAATTCGTGAGACGCCGACAGTAATTCAAGGCTTTTAATCATACTGGGTGATTGATTAGTGTGATCAAGCTTGTAACCTCGGAAACCTTTTTTGGATGGTGCTAGAAAGGTCACCAATGGAGACACTGCGGACGGCAGCCAGATGGTTGGTGGAGAGCGAGTCGTGGGTTCGAAACTAGCTTTTGGAACCAGGAATGGGTCCAACGGACGAAATAAGTAAATATACGATAAGGGATATTGGAAAAGATACAGAAATGAAAAAGATAGATGGGTAAAATTACCAAAGATAAGATAAGATAGGGAACAGGGCGCCACTTAATTTTTTGGGGTTTAAGGAGAAAATTAAGAAATCTTAGAAAAGAAAAGAGATAAGGAAAGATATTTAGGTTCAGAGATCAAACCCAAGAAAAGATATCACAGTTAATTATTAAATAAATTTGGTTAACACTCTACATTAACAAAAAATAAATATATAAGGTATTACACTTACTTACCTACGAAACTTAATAAGCCTGATCTTTCTACTGGTCAAAGGTATAGTTATATTTAAAGGTAAAAAGCAAATATATCAGAGTTATGGTTATATCAGGGAATTTTGTTAGGAGTCGACAAATAAAATACATACATAAAACAATAACAATATATTAAACAACAACAAAATTACGACGCTGCTGAATGCAACACAAGTAATAAAAATACACCAACAACTATAAAATGGTGGTATACATATAAAAATAGGCAGAAATATAATTAGAAAATATCTTTACAAAGATATAAGTATAACACAAGCATGCACAAATAAAGTTTTGGCGTATCTCGAGATCATCATCATAAGTGGCTCGACAATCCGTTGTGGATCTTGGCCTGCTCACAAAGAAGTCGCCACTCCTGTCAATTCCTGGCAACTTCCCTCCATCTTCTAACCCCTAGAATCTGTAGGTCTTCTTCCACATTATCAATCCATCTCATTCGTGGTCGTCCTCTGCTTCTTGTGCCCTCTGGTTTTGAAAATGTTAATCTCTTCGTGTATTCGTGATCTGACATCCTAGCAATGTGTCCAGCCTATCTAAGTCTCTGCACTTTAACGAATTTCACAATATCTGGATCGGTGTATAACTGATACAGTTCAAAGTTGTATCTTCGACGCCATAGCCCATTTTCATTTACGGCCCCAAAAATCTTTCTAAGAATTTTTCTCTCAAAAATACCAAGAAGTCTTTTATCATTTTGAGATAAGATCCACGTTTCAGCCCCATATATCAAAACTGGTCTTATTAAGGTCCTGTATATATTAAGCTTTAGTGCACGTTTTATATTTTTATTTTTTAAATGTCTCTGGAGGCCGTGAACAGTTCTGTTTGCTATTGCTATGCGTCTTTTTATTTCGTCGCTTGTCGTGTTTGTTGCGTTTACTAGCGATCCAAGATATGTAAATTCTTTGACTTTCTCAAAGGTATGGTTGTTAATTTGAATTCTTTGTTGGATATTTCGAGGGTTTTTAGAAACCAACATATATTTGGTTTTTTCCTCGTTTACCACAAGTCCTAATTCACTTGCTGCGTCCGCAAGCCTTGTAAAACACTGCACCATGTCTCTCATACTTCTGCCCACTATAACTATATCGTCAGCGAATGCGAGAACTTGCGTCGATCTATTAAAAATAGTTCCATTCATTCTAATATTTAATTGTCTGATTGCCTTTTCCAAGGCAATATTAAAGAGGAGACACGCCAACGCGTCCCCCTGTCTTAGACCATTATTAATGTCAAAGAACGTAGAGTTTTCTCCTTCAATTCTAACGCATGAGCTTACGTTTTGCATTGTTAGTTGGGACAACTTAACTAACTTAGGTGGGATCCCAAAGTCTATCATTGCATTATATAATGCAGTTCTTTTCACACTGTCATAGGCTGCTTTGAAGTCAATGAAGAGATGGTGTGTTTCTATGTTATATTCTAATGACTTTTCTAGAATCTGCCTATGTGCTTGAATTTGATGTGTAGTTGACTTTCCAGCAGTATCTCGAGATATTACCGCAAAAAAATGAATAAAAAATTATAACAAAAACCAAAGATAACAAAAATTAATAAAATCTAAATTTACAAAAAATACAAAAAAGTAACTGAAGTGAAAACATAAAAATTTAACCAAACCGCACTTGGTTAAGTCGATTATTTGGTTCGTAACAAAAAAAAAATAGAATGTTCTTTAATTGACTGCAAAATTCAGTAGCTACTCTCAACTACATTTGATGACATGTATGATCGTTGGATACGTCCAGATAATGGAAGATGATATGATGCTATACCATGTTACTTGCCCAGATAGGTGGAGATATTAAAATTATGTCACTTACAGTAATTATTCCTGACGACTGCTGCTTTAAGTCACTAAAGGTAATACTGTACTGGTATTAACCACTGAATTTAATTACCCTTAAAGGTGCTTTACAACTATACTTAAACTAATATAGTGTAAGATAAAAAAAACTCAAAATAACAAGTGTATACACACTTCTAAAGAAAATGCACAGATACGGTAAGGTAGCAGATACGATAATGTGAGTAAGCGTCTTAACACGACGAATGCCCACCGATAAGTTGTTTTCTCCGCGAGTGCCCACCGATAAGTGACTTGGTTCCTCTAAAATTTTTACCAAGCTACCCAAGAAAAGGTGAGGGTATCTTCCCCCCAAAAATTAAAGGCCAGCTGTATGTATTTTTGAGAAGGTAAAAAGTTCTAATTAACATTGAACATAACGGTATACTTCTACCTACAAACGTGATGAAACATCAAATCTCCTAGATTAGGTTTTTCCCGAGATTGGGTCTTTACAGAAAAATTACTATACTAGCCTTCGGAATATTTACAAATCTATCATAAAAGACCCGGATTAAGACGGAAAGGATTAAAAACCTTTCGGACGCAAGGAAATTCCGGGCATTCAATAAAATTTTGAATACGGTAAACCGAACATGAGCGTATCATCACGGGGGTAAAAGGAATAAAATTAATTATTATTTTAATTATATAAAAAAATGTTACAAGCTTAGTAGATAATAATAATAATGGATAGCAATAAAGTTTAATAATAACAATTATAGGCAACTTTTAGGTGCATACTACAAAATTAGTTCGAATGTTACAGGGTTTTCGATAACAGAGTTATAACAAATTTTTTATTAATACCGTAACAAGTTCAACTCCCTGCATAATTAACATGAATCACAATAACAATAATTTATTGCCGCCATAATTTTAATAATTATAAAATTTTTTACAAATGATTGATATAATTTACAAATGATTGATATGACATATTTTCTTCATATAGAACACAGGGTGAATCAAAACGCAAGTACATTATTTTCTTAGTTCTTCAATTTTTATTTAATATTCCCTATGTCTAAATTTATTAGTTTTTGAAGATATTTTCATTTTTCAAACCAAATTAATAATTGGGTGTCTAAATTTTTACAAATTTCAAGTAAGCCATGACTGAATTGTCTAAAACTATAAGTTCCCCATTACTGATTATTAATCCGGTAGTCAATGTACCCTTGTAACAAATAAAGAATTAAATTAATTGTATTCAAATTAAAAGAAAATAATTTATTATCATAATAAAAACATCACAAAATACAACCTTTATTAAAACTACTTTTAATAAAATATTTTTAATATTTAATTACATAAGGTCCTAAAAATGACTTCCTTAAACATTTATGCACGCCTAAAAACGGTCAATGAAAAAGTCACTTATATTACGAACCATTGGTACACGAACACTTCCAAATACATTTCGAATTCTATCTCCCATCTTATCCATTGCTGTTCGAGGTATTTTATATACTTTATTTTCAAAGTAACCACAAAAAATGATTCCATTTTAATCTGCTTGACCATGCTACTGGTTTATTTCTTCCAAACCATCTTTAAGGAATTATACTGCTGATAGACAAAAGGCAGGCAGTAGTATCTTAGATGTGAGAACACGACGAGGAGCATGTTGTGGATCAGACCATCTTTTACTCCTAACCAAATTTAGATGCACAGTTAACAAGGAAAGAAATGAAAGAAAACAAAGAACAAACAAACTGGACCTGGAAAAACTGAAGATTCAGGAATGTACAGAGAAGTTCGAAAACAGAAACAAGACTGGGAAACAAGAAAAAGGCAAGAAGAGTAGCATGGTTCGATGAATAGTGGAGACAAGCAATAGAGGAGAGAAATGAAGCACAGAAAATGTATATAACAAGAAGAACACGGTAAAGACGAACATCATTTGAAGCCACAAAACGGAAAGCAGACAAGATATGTAAAAATTAAAAAAAAAGAGCTTATGAAAATGGACAAATAGCAAAAATGGAAGAAAATTTCATAAACAACGAAATAAAAGCGGCTTAAGAATACCTAAAAAAGATAAAAATTTAGTATAAACCTCAAACAATTCTATGTAAAGATAAAAATGGGCAAATAGTCAGTTACCAACTGAAAGTCACAGAAATCTGTAAGCATTATTTTCAGAACCTACTTGGTACAAAAGTAGACACGAAAGATTAAATGGGTCCAAACTACGTAGAAGAGAATGAAGTAGAGAATGAAGTGGAAGCTCCAACCATAGATGAAGTTTTTGAAGCTATTAAGGCCGAGAAAAACAATAAATCCCCGGGAGTTGACGAAATACCAGCAGAATTTTGTATAAGGTAGGTGGCGACCACCCAGCAGATCACATCCACGCGCTCATCAAGGACATATGGCAAGAAGAGAAAATACTAGACGACCGGAAGAAAAGTATAGTATGCCCGATCTCTACAAAAGGAGACAAACTCCAGTGCAAAAACTACCGTGGAATTTCTCTACTATCTACAGCATATAAACTCCTCACGTATATTATAAAGCAGCGGCTCAAACCACTACCAGAAAATATTATTGGAGAGTATCAGACGTGCTTCTGATGGGGAAGATCGATACTGGATCAAATATTTACAGTCAAATAGATCTTGAATAAATCATGGAAACATGACATTGATATTCACAACGTGTTTGTAGATTTCAAACAGGCATACGACTTGTCAAAAGAATCAATCTCTACAATATATTGGCTGAATTGGCAATACTACACAAGCTAATTAGACTCATTAAAGCCACAATGGATGAAACTAAGGCATGTGTACGAATACAAAACCACCGAACAGACTTTTTCAAAATTTAGGCAAATGCAAACTGGACGAGGAAACCTACTGACCAACTGAACCGTACACCTGGCCGCTTATGCCGATGATATTAGTATTATGAGTAGAACATTAACAGGAGCACAGGAAACATACACATAGTTAAAAACGCAAACAAAAATTCTAGGTCTGGAAATTAACACAGAAAAACAAAAATAATGGAAGATGGAAAAATACGAAAGAGCATAAAGCAGGAAAACAGAGCTTATTTTGCCCTCTACCATATATTTCGGTCTAAAAATGTCCACCGAAATACAAACAAGAGAATCTTTAAAACCTTAATTCAAACAATAGCATGCTATGGCAGTGAAGCATGGGTCCTAAAAGAAACATGAAAAAGCAAACTCGATAAATTCGAAAGGAAAGTACTGAGGGGAATACTAGGACCTGTGAAGGAAAAATGAATCTACAGAAGTCGATACAAAAACGAGTTTTATCAACGTTATAAGGAAACACCACTGTCAAAAGAATGGGAGGGGATAGGCTACCAAAAAGAGTACCGAATGCTAGAATGCAGGAAAAGAGACCGGTTGGAAAGCCAAGAAAGTGCTGTGAAGATACAGTAAACAGCGACGCACAAGCCCTTTTAGAAGTCCGTGTATTGAGATCAGCCACCGACAAGCAAGGGTGGAGGCAAAAAATAAAGGACGCCAAGGCTCAATTTGGACTGTAGTGCTGTAGAAGAAGAAGAAGAATAAAGATCGCTTAAGGCATTTATTTTGAATGTGAAGAATTTAAAATTCGTCAATAAAAATATGATTACAGTCTAGAAGGGGAAGTGTTTACTTAGAATCTGTTTTTTCTATTATTAAAAGCCCTTTTATGTTCTGCTATACGTTTCATAAAAGTTCTACCAATTCGACCAATGTTGTGATAATCAGGTATATTATGGTAGTTTATTAAAACCAGTTGTGACTGTATATTGGGATTACGTAATATTTGTCTGTTGCTCTATTGTTACCGTATCTTTTATATTTTAGCTCATACTTCTAGTTCTTTTACGTTTTGCTATTGTATAGTAACTAAATATAGTTGCCTGATTGGTTTTAATTCCTGAAGAAATTTTTTTTTTTTGATATTCTGTGATGGCCTCATAGTAAGATATTTTTTTATCAATAATTTATTATATGTTTATGCTGTGTGATTGCCTTTGCTATAGTATTTTTCATATAAAAATGCGTGCACGTCACAATTTATATAAAGTGACGTCGCTTATATTTAAAATTTCTAGAACGTCAACCTTAGAGTTCAAATTTTTCTAACACAGCGAATAATACGAAACCCATAAGGAACTGCTCGATCTATCATAGGCGTCAACATGGTATAAATCAAACAAATGTAATCATCATTATATTGGGAATTTTAGAATTATATTGATTAAATAAGCAAAAACATTTATTATTAATAATATAAATTTTATGAAATAACTCTTTAAGTCCAATATTTCACAAAATAATAATTTTAATTAAATATATTAGACAATTGTACGCAACTGATACGGGAATACTTCAAATTTTTTGACAGTTCAACATGTGGTAAAATTGTTTAAAGTGTTGACGCTTTTTTAGAGTAAGAATTTTGTTTATGTTTTGATTTCTTACGCAATTTGATCATAATATATTATATATTAATAAATTGTATTTATAAATACATATTAAATTTAGATTAATAGCCTTAAAAACTAATTATTGTTGTGTATTGTGTTTGTGCTATGCCTAAATAATCTGCAGAAATCTGATAAGCTTTCATATAAGATAGATTATTTTGAACAAGAAATAATGCCAAGACCTTTTTATTATTAATGCTCTAAAAGTGGTAAGTTTAAAATTTAGAATATATAATTTTGTATTAAAATGTTTTCTTATGTATTTTAGTGTGTTGGAGTAATCTTAAAACTAAGTGTATTTACTGTTAATATAATAGTTTAACAAATTCTTGACATTTTAAAAATTCTTTACTTACTAACTATTCTGTTGTTTTGACAACGTTGTGGGGTTCTGATGTCGTAAATCTTGAATGAAGTGCACGCATTTTTATATGAAAAATACTATATGTGATTGCCGCTACAAGTGCATATTTTATATCTTTTTTACTGGAACAATCGGAACTGTCATGACATGACCAAATCTTAGACATTTCAAATACTGAACTAACCTGGTTATATATTATTTAACTTCATATTCCATTTTTTCAATAATTACCTGCTTAGGTACCGTTTGACCGTTAAAAGATATAGTATCATCTACCATGGCCATGGTAGATGTAGGAATATATTCTATATTTGTATGTGAATGGTTACTCTTCTGTTAACTCTCTTTGCGTTAACTACCTCAAATTTATATTCATATCCAGGTAGAATTATAGAATTTAATTCTTTCTCAACTAGTTCTTTATCATCTAACTTAATTACTTTCTGTCCAGTCTGGTTATGCAAAAATCATCGATTTCACACCAACTTTTTTCGCAGATATTTGAAGCTTTTAAGACATAGGTGGGGGTTACTAGATGAGACTAGATAAAAAATTACTCGTATTTTTACCTTGCGTTTTTTTTACACAATAATTTATGGTCAAAATTTGCTTGTTTTATATGTTTTTTCCCTTATATTTTACATAAACAATATTTATATCATATTTTTATATCAAGAATATCTTTATTTTCCCGCTTTTTAAATTAAAATTGATAAATAATTTACGGAGATATTTACAAAAAAGGAGTTTTTTTGCACTAATTAATTTTTTTTGTTAACAAAATAAAATGTTTTTATTACATTTCAACATCGAGGAACTACCGTCTTTTAAATTTTTGCGAAATTTTTCCCCGATCAAATAGTTTAAAAGTTCTTTAATTTATTTATCCCTAAGGCTAAATATTTAAACTATTGAACTTGCTCTATTAATGACGCTAGACACATTAGCGGATTTCATAGGATTCTATATGACTTAAACTATCTCAGAAGTTAAATGCATATTGCGTTTTCATCGAAATTATTTACAAAATAAACGTTGGAAAAAGGGGTATGTTTTTTACTTATAAATAATTGTAATAACTTCTATATTTTTCAAGCTATAGACTTGTACGTACAACTATTAGATAGCTGGTAAAAAACCCACATTTAAAAAAAACCTATGACCAATTGGAAAGAAGTTAGAGATTAATTTTTTAAAAAATCATATCTCCGTTGTTTATAAACATTAAGAAGTAAAATTTGCACAAGCTTTGACTGAAAATTTTAACTGCATATTGAAACTTATAGCTATAAAATTCATCAAATTTTTCGAAACTTACAGCCCTTCGTAACGAAAGTACTTTCGAAAGATCGACATAGGAAAGTAGAGAGGATAACTGTTTCAGCTCTGTTTTTTTTTTCGAGATCGGAACTTCAAATTAAAACACGTAGGAAAAATTTACATTATCTCGGGTTCCATTGCAGCTAAAAGCCTTGTTTTTTTAATCTGGGGTATCTCGTCTAAATATGAATAACTAGGTACATAGTTTTCACTAGCCGGGAAATATGGGAAACCTCAGAAAAATTGAGTACATTTTAATTTAACCCTAAAAACTTACTTTTTTTTTAATTTGGCGGGAATAGTCTGTCGCAGGAAATCCCGGAAAATCAACATATATTTTTATTTCATTTTATTTTTTTTTATTTTCTTTTTTATTTATTTAATGGTTGTACGTACAAGTTTGTAGCATGAAAAATATATAAGTTATTACAATTGTTTATAAGTTAAAAATATATCCCTTTTTCAAACGTTTATTTTGTAAATAATTTCGATGAAAACGCAATATGCATTTAACTTCTCAGATAGTTTAAGTCTTAAACAATCACACGAAATTTGCTAAATGTGTCCAGCATCATTAATAGAGCAAGTTCAATAGTTTAAATATTTAGCCTTAGGGATAAATAAATTAAATAAATTTTAAACTATTTGACCGATCGGGGGGAATTTTCGCATAAATTTAAAAGACGGTTATTCCTCGATGTTCAAATGTATTAATAACATTTTATTTTGTTAATAAAAAAATTAATAACATTTATAAACTTCCTTGCAAATATCTTCGTAAATTACTCATAAATTTTAATTTAAAAAACGGGAAAATAAAGATATTCTTGATATAAAAAAAAAGATAAAAATACGGTTTATGTAAAATATAAGGGAAAAAGACGTTGTTTAAAAAAGACGCAAAGTAAAAATACGAGTACTTTTTCATCTATTCGTCATCTAGTAACCCCCACTTATGTCTTAAAAGCTTCAGACCTTTTTTTTTAACCAGACTGGGCTATACATTCAACTTTGATGTCAACTTTCCCGAAAGTATTAATTTATTTCTGCTCTCAAAAAAATTAAGTTCGACCTTCATTTTATTCCTACCAATTACTGTGATTAAAGTAGTATTATTTTGTATCCCCGGCACCGTGTTTAATCTGGCTGTCCCAATTTTGTGCAATTTACAAATATTATCATTTTTATTTTTAATGTATATGTAAAAAGGTCCGTTATTTATTAATTGTGTACCGGTTTTTACCAAATGTTTTTATTTGACTTTTCTACTCTGCTCTAATTCCATTTATGTTTGCTGTTGGATTTAAAGTATTTATATTTTTATGAATTACCGTAACTTACTGTTAGACAAGACGAAGAAGCTAGGGTTCGTTGGAAAAAATATTCTTATGAGATTTGTATACGTAATCACTTTTATCAGATACCCCAAAATAAGGTTCAAGAGGTCACCAGGTCAAAAAACTTGTTAAAATTAAAAAAAAAAAAAATTTTTAAACAAATTGTAACAATCTATTTTTTGGCCCAGACAATTTTTATTTTTAGTTTTGAGTTTTTTTAACCATTGTGAATAAAATAGATCTTTTGTAATTTTTCTGTACACTTAATGGTTTTCGAGTTATAAACAATTTGAAACACCAAAATACAACTAAAAAATATTATTTTTGAATTAATCAAGGACCTACATTCAAGCTCAAACCCTTTTCTATCATTTTCTAATAAGTGTTTTGGGCTTATATATATTTTTTTTTTGTGGTTGTGAACATTGTTTTTTAATCGGTAATGAAGCGCTTATGACAGGTCAGGCGCAAGGGAAGCGGTGTGTATAAGAGGGACAAACCAGATCTATGGCACTAGTGTTTGGCGGTTTAATTTTTCATTGTACAAAAATGAGCAATCGCCCTGTCATATGCGCTTCATTAGGTTTATTTTTTTTTACGTTTTTTAGATCACTACGAACAAAACAGTTTATTTTTATTGAGTTATAAATAATTTAAAACTGAAAGAAAAAACGCAATACTACGATTTCTAAGGCTTAAAACTACAAGTTAAAAATATTATTTTTGAAATCATCAAGTGCCTTTATTTAAGTTTAAGACTTTTTCTATCAGCTCTTGATGAAAATTCTAGTCTTATTTTATTTTAAATCATTGTTTTTAATTGGTAATAAACCGCGCATGGCAGGGCGGGCGCTCATTTATGCAATAATTGTTCAAACCAGCAACATTTGTGCCATAGATCTTGTTTCTCGTATACACGGCAAAACCCGAGCGCTTGTCCTGTCATCAGCGCTCATTAAAAATTAAAACACAATGTTTTACAATGAAATAATTTCAAAATACTTACAGGAAAATTATAGATCAAGATTTGAACTTAAATTTAGGTCCTTGGTCAATTCACAAATAATATTTTTTAGTTGTGTTTTTAAAAATCGTAAGTTTGCGTTTTTTTTTTCAGTCCTGGCCGAAAAAATTCAATGTTACAATTTGTTTAAAAAATTTGAACAACTTTTTGCCTGGGCGAATTTTTGAACCTTATTTTGGGGTATCTAATGAAAGTGAATATGCAAAAAAATCTGGAAATATTTTTCCGAACGAACCCGAGCTTTTTGATTTGCCTATCTTTATGTATATCGTTAAATTTATTTGCTTGTTTATTTTTGTGTATGCTTGTACCAAAAATGTTCTAAAAATGGTCTAAATTTAAATAATAATTTATACTATTTTCCTTAATTGACTGTATACAGTCTTTTCCTCTGTCATGTGGCTTTGGTTGAAAGTTGATACTTTTCTTGTTTTTGTCACATTATTATTAAAAATATTAAAATATGTATAGAGTTTGTCAATTAGTTCGTATACAGGGTTGTTCCAAATCAAAGATACGCTAGCAAGTTATGCAAGAAGAGGTTGTTGCCTGCGAAACGAAAAGGAAAATTCACCTGTCTCGCAGCAAAGGCTTTCCGCGGGACTAGATCTGAAAGCTCTAAGACGTAGTCGTAATGCGGTATTTTCAATAATGTCAAGAATCCTTAAATAAGACTTTGATGCTGACATGTATACAAAGCACTCATAATCCATTCGAGAGCGAATGATGGATCTGAATGTCTTAATTAGGATGTCTTTATCAGCTCCCCAGTGATAGTTTTCTAGTGATTTTAAGATTTAATCTAGTTTCAAAAGTTTGCTTTTAGTAGTTAGTTTTGACATTTGTAATCTGTGGTTTTCATGTTAGTCAACTATTAAAAATAAACCTAGTATCTTATGATCATTAGCTACTGTGAACGAAGTCCATTAGTTCCAAGCCAATTTGAAATAATAGAATGATTTTAGCAGAGAAATTAATACAAAATCTTATAGACCCATAAATTTTATTTCATGCTTTTTAAATTAAATTTATAGTTGTGAAGGTATATATCTTTACTGTGGCAATATAAAATCAGGTCATCTACATACAAGTTGTACTTGACTGGGTTTTGAATGTTTTTGCAAATATGATTGTAAGTGATTGTGAATAAAGTGAAACTTAAAACTGATTCTTAAGGTATCCCGTTTTCCTGTACGTAGATTGAGGAAGCTTTTCCGTTAACTAATGCTTTAAAGCAGCGACAAGAGAAAAACTGTTCGATAAAAGATAATGTATTTCTCGTTAAATTATATTCTTTTAATTTGGTTAATATAGTAAAACGTATAGAACAGGGAAATAAGCAAAAAAGTACCCTGTTTGTGACACTCGTCCGGCCAGTCAACCGACAGCTGTTTTGAGTACTACGGACCTCTATAACAAGAATCTATATGTTTCCTGCAGTCAATTTTTTTTTACTTAATTAATTATTAACAAAATAAGCTTTTTTTGTTCATAAGCAAAGAGTAAAGTGTTTAAAACAAATTTGAGAAGAGAAGATACTTATAAGTCATATAAAAACCTTCAAAATGGCGTTTCCTAAACGTTCCTATCTTTATTTGGTGCTTATAAAGTATATCATCAAAATGACTTTTTCATTGAGAAGACTTTTCCATTGAGGAAAATCTTAAATTTTTCTTTGAGATTTTTTATTTTTGAAGAAATATAAGTAAGTACTTTAAAGTAGAAAGAATTGAATAGGATATTTTTTTTTCATAAAATCTAATATAAATAAAATATTTACGAAGTTTATTGAAGACGTATATATTAATCATAAATATTTATTTTTTACAATAAAAACTACCTCAACTATTCCTAAAAAAAACTGAAAAAAAAATTGTTTAAACAAATTAGATGGTTTATTTAACAACCTAATTATTTAAATAATACTTAAATAATTAAAGAACCTCCTCTTTGTATAAGACGAAAACAACTGCTACTCTTTTATGCAGCATCGGTATCAGCTAACCCCTCTAATCCAGTGCATCCATTATTTGTAATGCCCACGTATAATTTACACAATACCAATTCCTTACCACCAATAAAACCTATTCCACTAATTTTAGCACAGACACTTAATGATATGTCTCTTACACATACCCTTCCTATTTATCCCCCTCCATCTCCTCCTTGGATCATATCCACGCCCAAATTTAACACCTCACTCACCAAATTCGATAAAAATAAACATCCGAAAGAGTTCATTATAAATGCATTTAAAGACATTATAGATATAAATAAATACGACCTAATATTATACATGGATGCCTCAAAAAATGACACAGGAGTAGGCTGCTCTGTTACAACCTCTCATTCACTAATTAAGTCATCACTTATACCAACCGTCAGCAGCGTTCATACTGGCGAATTATTTAATATATTGCAAGCTTTTAACTATATATCTCCACCTAATAAGCAGGTTGCCATATGCACAGACTCTTTAGCATCAATCCATTCTATCAAAAATATATTTACTGATCATCCAATCGTCCAAAAGATCATAGACTCTTACCAAATTATCTTGTCCCAAAACATAACAGTTACCATAATCTGGCTGCCATCTCATATTGGTATAAAAGGCAATGAAACTGCAGATCACTATGCTAAACTTGCTACAGCATCACCTGAAATCACCGATAAAATTCAAATTTGTAAGGACCTAAAATCATATATTAAAAGAAGAACGAGACTTCTTTGGCAGCAGCATTGGAACTCTAACCATTCGATCTTACACAAAATATAACCGTCAATAACCAGTCAGCCTACATTTGACTATTCAGCCCTCTCAAGACGAGATCTCATTGTGATAAGACGACTTCAGATAGGACATTCAAAACTCACAACGGCTACCTAATGTCCTCTAGTATCCGTTCCTCCTGTCAAATCTGTTAATCATATTTGACAATCAAACATATTCTCACTAAATGCCATTAACATTCGGCCAGAAGATTACAATACAAACTCAAAAGTGAAGTACGAGATATCCTAAACAACCCTGACCAAATAAAAGCTGTGCTACAATTCCTTAGAGATGAACACGTATATCAAAAAATATAATTAGATTTTAATTTAGACATTGTGTAACATATTATTATCATTCCGTATTATTGTAACATATTCTTAATGTAACACCTAATGTTTGTGTAATGAAAATTCGTGTTATAGTACCTGTGTAAGTGGCCATAGTAGCCGAGCACGTTAAAGTTAAAATTAAAAAAAAAATAATACATATTCGTAATGTACGCAAAAAGTACATACAAATTTAAAAAAGAAACGTCGAAATCTATAAACAAGAAACTTTTTGACTTATTTTGCAGTTTTCTAAGCAACAAATAAGAACAGGAACGTTTAGAAAACCCCATTTTGTAGGTTTTTATATGACTTATAAGTTTCTTCTTTTCTCATATTTGTTTCAAACGCTTTACTTTTTGCCTACAGACTAAAAAAGCGAAAATTTACCGTTTTTTGACCTTAATTTGTTGATAATTAAGTCCAAAATCGACCGCAGGAAACATATAGGTTCTTGTTATAGAGGTCCATACTACTCAAAACAACTGCCGGTTGCCTGGCCGGACGAGTGTTACGAAAAAAAGCTTATTTCCCTGGGTAGTAGAGTATCGAAGGCGCTCTCAATTTCAAAATGATATTGCTATTAAATCTTGCTTGTTTTGAAACGAGGTTGTGATCTCAGTTTGAAACATTACTAAGTTGTCAGCCGTGCTTCGGAATGGACGAAATTCAGATTGAGCTGAATCTAAAATTTTGTGTTTTTCTAGATACCACATTAGTCTTTTGTTTATTAATTTTTCTAGTAGCTTACAGGAGGTGCATGTTTGTAAAATAGAGCAGTAAGAATTTGGATAATTCGAGGATTTATCCTATTTCTTGATTGGTATAATCATACATTCCCTCCGTAGTATTGCAAATTTCTGATTGTTCCATATTATGTTGTACAATTATAAAGAAGTTTTTTAACTGCAGATAATGGAAGATTTTTGGGAAATATGAAAGAGATGTTGTCGGGATCTGCAGCTAAATTTATGCAAGTTAGAAAAACATTTAAGAGTTCCTGAAGTATAAAAGGGGTGTTTAAGATAGTAAAGTCAAATTTGAGAGTTTAACAAGAATATTATACTGGTAGGCTTATTTATTTAAGTAAACTCTTGCGTTTATTTTCGGCAATTATATTAACGATTTACTATTTATTCATCGATTACTAAACTACTTTTATGTTAAATAGCCGAAATCCGTTTTTTCTCCGCATTTGATTAATTTTTTTCCCACATTATGGGCTATAATGGAAATGTAGTTCTTCGATGAGTGCTTCTTACGTTGTTTTAAGATATAACCCGCCTTGCCTTTAGGTTTTTTAAACTTATGAGGTTTTTTTTTACTTCTGTTTAGCGGTACTTATGAAGAGAAGTTTTGTATTCTTTTACAACAGTTGTACAACATTCATTCCATCAAGGTGTTAATTTTCTTGTAAAAGTTATTACACTTTCTCTTGTGTAAATGTCAGCAGCGGAAATAATGCATTTGTCAAATTTCTCTACATCCTTATCTATATTTCTAGGGAAAGAAATTGTTTCCATTTGGCGGTCTATTTCAGATCTAAAATTTGCCTAGTCAGAATTAGAAATCTTTCATTTTATTACTGTTTTTGGTCATTTTTCTTCATTGTTATGATGATGGAAAAATAGTTACTATTATATAAATTATCTTCAACATTCCATGTTAGAGAAAGATATGTTTTGGAATCGCATAGGCTTAGGTAAATTGCTGAAAACTTCCTGTTGAAATATTGAAATAAGTGTTAACCATTATTTAGAAAACAAGTGTTGATAATGTTTAGTATGTTTTTTACAACTTTTTCTCGGCCTTACGTGGTTTATGCATACATGCAATATTGTGAGCACTAAAGTCTCCTACTAGTAAAAATGATGGTGAAAGTTAAAAAATAAAGTACGTATACTAATTCAATTTCGGTAGGACTATTACACGGTGGATGTATATAATGCAGATATTTATTCTTTTAGGGTACCATAAGGATACTGCGATTCCTTTTAGGTTGGTACCTAAAGGCAAGTAGAATAGAAGAAGGGGACCGGTTTAGTCGGTATTGTAGCATACAAGTCCGACATACCAGGCAGTACATCTAGTCCTGATGATACGTAACTGTTTTTCCTACCCAAAGCACACACACATACACACACAGACACCTACACACGCACACACAAACAAACAACTTCTGTTTTTTATATGTTGTTAACGGAAGATGTACTTTTGTATCGATCATGCATAATATTTTCGTAATATCAAAATGGTATATTTGGAATCATTAAAAAATATATTATATTATGTATAGATAAAAAGATTTATACCTGCAATTGTTGTCGCAAGGTTTAATTTCATTTACCAAATTGCGAATATCTGTTTCTGATTTAAAATCACATATAAGTGTATCCTTATTAAGAATGGTATCATCTGGACAATTTATAGTAACGTTTTCTCCATTAGGAAGATGGCGAACTAACTTATTATCAATTATTTCTTGCGTAGGAAATATTGGCACCAAGTCCTGTGTTATGGTATAGCAATTCGATAAAGCTACTTCTAGAAAAACTGTAACAACAAAAATATCATCTTTAATTTAAATTTTAAATTAAAAAAAAAAGAATCAACTTAGTCTAATATTTTACGATCCTAAGCTTTTATAATTTTTACATGGATTCAAAATCGGTTCGTTTTTCAGGTTCGTTGGTTTTTTTATTATAAATTTTTTTAAATATTTTTATGTATCAAGTTCAACTATAAAACTACTTTGAAATTGTCTTATTTGAAATTCTGTATAATTATTTTTAAATAAGTAAATTAATTTTTAAAACGAGAGGAAATAGTTTTAAAAATCTCTAAAATTTTAAAAATAATAAAAGTTGTAAGAATGATAACCAAAGTAAAGATATAATAAATAAAATATCGAACAATAGAATTACAATAATTGTAGTTTATTCCCAAACCCAAAATATTTAGTCTAAACAAATATGCGATAAGAAAATGTTTTCAGAACCCTATTTGTCAAATTTGCTTTAGAAGCATAAACAAATGCCAATAAAACATTATGTCAAAAAGACAGAACGATTCATGCATCTGTAACTTTGCCAGAACTAAATACGAATCGCTTACTACACGATACAACTTATTATTTACATTTACAATAACATTTTTTCATAATAGATTTATCGTAGGTACCTTTTTGAACCTCTTAATAAATTAAAGTCAATTTTGACATTTTTTATTATAATTTTTTATATGTAGTTCTCCTGTAAATTGCAAATAGAATAGAAAAATATTTTCGGACCCTCAATATTCATTAATATTTTTTTTTCCGAATTCCCTTGGTTTATTGGTCTGTGAATATAAAAACACTTATATTGTTCAAACCTGTCGGCATATTCAAACCTAAACGCAAAGGATCTTCCTGGTGAAACAAACGGCTTGAATATCTGAAGACAAATTGCATTAGAGTAAGAAGGGAATGTTAGAGGTTAAGAAGAGTGCAAGCAGAAGATACGGCAGAGAGAATGAATTAATTATAGCGAATGCAGAATGAATACAGGAATAAGATGGAAAGGTGAAGTAACCTCTTTTAAGATCTAGAAAGTGATATCTAGGGGTAGGGCTTTAAGATTATGTGTACCGAATTAAAGAAAAAAAACGGACCCTACCTCCTGCCTTGTAAGGATAAACATCATTTAATACGGGAGCTCTATCCTCAGATGAGATGGAGGATAGACGTGAAATGGTTATCGGTTTCGTAAGGGCGGAACCCCTTACCGAGTTGGAACTCGGCGAGGCTGCTGTACGGATGAAGTTCCGAAAGGCACCTGGCATAGATAAAGTCATGCCGAAGACAGTAAGACTCGCCGCACAAAGGTACCTCGAGAAAGGACGAGAAGGAGGTGGGCTTCCGGTTAGTTTGCTTAGTTCGGTAGCTAAATTGTACGAACAGCTTGTGAAAGGCCTCCTTGAGCGAGAGCTAAAAAACAAGCATGCGCTGAGCGACCGTCAATATATTTTTAGGGCCAAAAAGTTTCACCATAAATACGGTTACAGAAGTGACCTTTTTAGTCACGCAGGATACAATGATTATCCTACTTTACGGCATAATGGGCAAACATTTTGCCCAGGCTGAAAGAATTGGGTGTAAGTGATTACCTATTAGACGTGGTTGAAACTGGTTGACTTACAGTTTCGGAAGGGAAAAAGATACCAGCATCAAGTTGTCATGGGGATGCACTCTTGTAGCTTATGCCGATGATCTCGTACTGCTTGCTAAGGCAAGTCAGACGGCTGGCTGTCGAAAGGACTGAGATTCGGAATATACGTCCAAAAGACGGGTGCTAAATAGAGTTTCCCAGTCGATGGTGACCTATGCCGCAGCGTGTATTGCACTGAACACTACGAAATACGCCAAGCTGATGAAGATTACGTAAAGGCGAATGCTTATCAGGGTATCTAGCTCCTACAAGACGGCATCAAATGAGGCTCTGTATGTCATTGGAGCATTTATACCGATCGTCTTGTTGTGCAAAGCGAGGATGCAATGTGCGAGGAGAATGTATGAAAATATAGATGAGGAAATAATAGAGAGAGAGAACGATAGAGGAGTAACAGAGGGAATGGGCTAATGATAGCGGAAAGGCAAGGTGGACTAAGGAGCTTATTACCGATCTGAGGCCATGGTGGGAATGTAAGTTCAGGAAACTAGACTACTTCCTGCCTCAGTGGATTACACTGTTTGTGGAATGGCGGTTGCTCACATCCACCTTTTTAATAACCAGAGATGGAAAAATTAGAAAGGAGACTTCAAGAGGCGAATGGGTTTCAGGCTGGATAAAAGAAACCTCAACTCTTTTCTACTCCAAAAAAAACCAACAATTGAGCAGATGATCATCACCTATTCGTCGACTTTAAGGCCGCATATGGCAATGTCAAGAGAACAGTACTATTCCAATCAATGCTTGAGTTTGGTATACTAGAAAAACTTATCCGATTAACGAGAATGAAAATGTCTAACTTAAAAGCCAGTGTTAAGATACAGAAAAAGAATTATTGATCTTTTGAGATAAGGGATGGACTCAAACAAGAGGATGCCTGGGCTTGCCTTCTATTCAACATTGCCTTGGAAAACGCAATCCGAGACACACGAATTAGAGACGGCGGTACTGTTTACAACAGATTGATACAAATCTTAACATACGCTCATGACATTGACATAATAGTATTTCCTCCAAGTAATATTTTTTTTTTCCAACCCAGTATTTCCTCAAATTGGAAACGGCGGTGAAACAGGTCATTCTAATCATCAACGAAGACAAAAGCAAGTACATGTTGGTTACTAAGGATCCTATAGAAAATAAGAAACGGGAAACATCATTTGGAAGTTATATCTTTGAACGTGTTGATAGCTCCACATACCTTGGCTCGCTACTGACTACTACCAGAATAAACCTTACAAATAGGGCATACTAATGGACTACAAAAACAATTTCACTCGGGAAATATCCTAAGAAAAACTAGTTATTATTTACAAAACACTGCTAAGACTGGCCCTCACGTATGGGGCAGAAACATGGACTCTAATGCAGAAGTATGAAAGGCTTCTGAGAATATTCGAGTGTAAGATACCCCGCAAAATATTTGGAGCTTTAACTGATCAAGGGTAGTGGCATAAAATATTTAATTTCGAATTCTACCAACTCTTTAATGAACCATATGTCGTAACGTTCATTTAAACACAGCGATTTAGATGGGCCGGACACATAATGCGAATGCCTGACAATATGATTGCTAAAAAGCTAACGACAGGAACACCTATATAAGAAGACACCTATAGGAAGAAGAAGCAGGGGCCGACCGCGAATTAGGTAGTTATATGGAGTTGAGACGTTGCCAGAAACCAAACAGAATGGCGACTAATCTTAGAGCAGGCCAGGATCCACAGAGGATTGTCGAGCCAAATATGGTAATGATGTAACAATGCATAAACTTTTTTTGTGAGAGGAGCCACGTCAATATCTATAAAATGTTAGGATAAACGAATGTCGATCATATATCACAAAGAGACTTCGACAAATCCCAGATAGGCAGACAGGTATGCAACAATTAGTAGAAAGTATTACGGCAATCAATAGTCATAAAATAAACAGACAGTAACAAAGAAAAATTAAAAGAAGCTGCCCTTATGTTACTTAGCAAACCTATCAATATAATATAGCAGACTTCGGTTATCAATACTAAAAGAAAAAGTCAGCAACAAAAATATTAAAATAAGTTTCGGGATACATAAATCTACAATTACCTATATAAACGAACAAAAATCAGAATTTGATACAATCCGAGGGTACAATATCACTACTAGAATTTCAACTAAAAACATGGTTACTTGCCTACAAGTACGAGGCCAAGTAAGTCACCTGTCAAATTGGTTAAAACAAAGCGCAGATTAATAAACAAAGGCTTCTTCTTCTGGTTCCTATCCGTTTCGGATGTTGGAAATCATATTGGCAATCATGACCTTGCTCGCTGCGGCTCGAAACAGCTCCGTTGAGGTTTTCTTAAACCATGTTCTTAAATTCCGCAGCCATGATATTCTCCTTCTGCCGGGTCCTAGCTTACCTTTGACTTTACCTTGCAATATAGACTGCAGCAGGGAGTAACGGTGCTGATTTCTCATAACGTGTCCCAGATATTGCAATTTTATGCGGTTGATCGTAAACACAATCTCTGGGCAGGTTAAAATATCTCCTTGTTTTATAATTCACTCGTTTGAAAACGATTTCTGGATTGGAGATCGAAACGTCAAAACAAATGTAAAATGTACATTTTAATTGAAATCAATTGTAATTTAGTCCTACATAATAACAATATTTAACTTAAATATGCCCCAAGAAAACAGTTTTAGCAACTCAGTATTTTGTATGTTACGTTATAGAATGGCTTCTTGTAATCGATAAAAATCCACATATGAAACCCAACTGACTCCATTACCTGACAAAGAATTTGCGTTCCGATATATCTAATATTTTAGTAACAGGAATATCTATAATTTATCAAATAACTGTTACATATTTAACACAAGATTATTATATCCATAGTGAAAGTAACATAAACCCAAAAAAACAGACGGAACAAAGGACAAAATATACATATTATATCCCAAACTGAAAAACTACATGCACATAGACTTCTTAAATTAAATTTTGTATTAATCAGATATATGTAACATTATTCGGATTATATACTAATTAAATATATTTTCAAAACTCAAAGAGTCCAAAGAAGAGCCTTTTAAAAGATTAAAAACATAACAGAAAAATGTAAATTTTTTCAGTATTTTCGTAGTGTTCTGTTATGATATACCATCTAATGATTTGTTTACTTGGTGCCTTTGTGTGATTAAATTATTAATTAAAATTAAATGTAAGATAAATTAAAAATGACCCTTCTTGCCTTATAATAAGCAAACATTTAGATTAATTAATCTTATAAATCTTTTTCTTCTTCTTCTTTTTCTTCTTTGTAGGTAAAACTCTCTTTGTTTTTGAATGTGTCCAATGTAAGTTGTTCCATCATTTTTATGGTGTCACTGATCATCGTCATTTCTTAGCCTTATTATATATATACAAAATGTGAGGAACAACTAACAAGAACACAATTCGGATTTCGTGATGCTCTAGGAACACGAGAGGCCCTTTTTGCTTTTTTTGAGATGCAGGGATGTGAATTGTGACATATACGTATGCTTTATAGATTATCAGAAGGCATTTGACAGAGTAAAACATGACAAATTAATGACTTTAAACCTCCTGACACACACAATCACGCTAAGCGATCAACCCAACCTCTAGGAACATGTGTATACCATACTAAGCATGGGATCCACATGTCCGAAGATCAAACCGGTCACACTTCGCTAGTCGAAGTGGTACCTATCTGACCCCCAGGTTTTTCCACCACCCCTCCTCATCGTGTGACATACGTGAGGAGGCTTATGATCTTGAAAGTTACTAGAGTTGCCTTGGGTAATGAGACAACTCCCGTTTTTAATTATTGTGGTTATGCCACCTAACTGTAGGGGTAGCCACATCTAGGCTTTTCTCCCTAATTACTTTACTGATTCTATAGATTTTACTCTAACTGCACTTCGGGACTTGAGTCCCTAAAACAAAAAAGAAAAAGTAGCGTGTGTGTTCCGTCCATGGAGTCGACAGCCTGAGCTGTCGACTTCATGTTCGGAAAGAGTGTGTGCTCGATCACTCAGCCGCCGATTTGGCAAAATAAATTTTGTTCTCCTCGCCGGCTGGGTGTCCGATGTGGGTCCGGCCACTGAGCCCATGTTTGCCGCACATGACCTCAGTGCTCGGGTGTCGCGAGAGGATCAGTATCACTCGATCCGCCTTAAGGGCCTATTCCGCATCAGCGGTATATAGAAGGCCTGAAGGGTCTTCTATATGGAGAAATTAAAGTGACTTTACGTTAAAACGTTTAATGATTAAAATTGATTAAAAACTAACTGTATTTAAAAGAAAACAACCGATTTTTTTTTTTTTTTTTTATATGTGGGGTCTTCCTTGGCGTTGGGACTTTAAAATGCCGGCACAGTTCTTACCCTTTTATTTCTTACATGCTAATTGTGTGGGTGGGTTGGGGTGTGCATTGCAGGGTGTATACGGCCTCCACACACCCCGGTGTATAGTGTCCTTATCTAAGTGCCTTGGCACCTGTATCCTCTCGCCAGAGTCCTAAAAGAGAAGGATTTTTTTGGTGGTTGTTTTCTGATGACTGCATTCTCTTGTTTAGACGTCCTTGCGACCATCTCATTCTTCATTTATTAGTTTGGGACCCTATATCCGGCTATTTGCTGTTTAGGTCTTCTGTGTACCGTCCTGGTGTTTGCGTTGTAGTTTGTCAGCTCTCTCAACATGCTACTTGGGTGGTTATTTAGTCCATTGAAAAGTTCGTATGCCTTTTTGTCCATTGTGTGTAGGATCCTTGTTTGTCCTGAGTCTCTGTATAGATTTCTCAGAGGTACGTATCTTGGCAGATTCAGTGCGTCTCTTATTATTTGATTTTGCGCTGTTTGTATTTTCTTCCTGTTAGTTTTACAGGTGTGTCCCCACGCAGCGGAGGCATACGAGAGGACTGGTAGGATAATGCTATTCGCCATCCTAATTTTGGTTTTGAACCTTAACTTGCTTCTTCTGCCAATTAGCGATGAGAGCTGACTTTTCAGCGCTTTGGCTCTATACGTTTGCTGATTTATGTGCTGCGTAAATGTAAGCTTTTTATCGAGTAACACTCCTAGGTATTTGGCCTCATTTGTCCATTGTACTGGGGTGTTTCCAATTGTTAGTTCTTGATTCGGTACACTTTTTCTGTGACTAAACATTACAGCCTGTGTTTTGTCTGGGTTTATGGCTATTTTCCATTTGATGCACCATCTTACGAATCTGTTGAGTGCTCTCTGCAGATGATTAGCTGCATGATTTGGATATCTCCAGCTAACAGCTATTGCCGTATCGTCAGCGTAAAGACTTAACAGGGATCCTGGTTCTTTTGGCGTGTCGGCCGTATAGATGGTGTACAAGTAAGGCGACAAAACAGCTCCCTGAGGCACACCTGCCTCCAGGGTCCCGACCTCGGACAGGGTTGCCCCTGTCCGAACTCTGAACCTTCTGTTGGCTAGGTATGATCCAAGGAGGCATGTCATCGCCTCGCTGTATCCCATGGTGTTCATTTTATAGATGAGTCCATCATGCCAGACCCTGTCAAATGCTTTACTAACGTCCAGAAATGCTGTTGCCGTGTACATTTTTTCGTTATATCCTTTAGTTGTGAATTCTGTGAAACGTAGAACTTGTAGTTCGCATGAATGTTCGCTTCTGAATCCAAATTGAGCTTCTGGTATGGTGCCTAGTGCTTCCGATTCTTCATTGAGTCTTTTTAGTATAACTCTTTCCGCTATCGTGCTTATTGATGATAATAAGCTGATAGGTCTATAATTTTGCGGAAAAGTGCCATCTTTCCCTGGTTTTTTGATCATAATTATATGTGCCTCCTTCCATCTGTCTGGGAAATATCTTAATTTGAGCATGTTGTTTACTATGTTCGTTATGTAGACAATAGCTTTGTTTTTAAACCTCCTGAGGCCTAGTGTCATATATTTATAACATAAAAATCAAACTTTTCTAGTGACGCCATCTCACGTAATTTATTATAAACTTAGCAATTGATACCAAAGAAAACTACTTTACTTTCTTAGAGTTGGGACCTGTATAATGTAACTGTTAAATATGTGAAGTTATAACACTATATAACAAATGAAGCATGAAAGATGTTTCGTGCTTGAATTCAAACGATTAATGCATTCGTCGAGATGTTTGCTTCGTGTATAAACAACAAAATCATCGGCATATTGTATAATAGTTGCTTTAGATATGGAGGTATATATATATAAAAGTAATGGTGCAAGGACTGATCCTTGTGGCAAACCTAAATTTGCAGATTGGTATTTTACTGGGCACCTATAATGTCCTCTGACCCCTACTTGCCAGTTTATATATAATTTGCATATCGTGTTAGCAACTTCTTGAGGGATTTGTAATTGCATCATTTTTTCCCGTAATGTGAACCAGTTGACATTGTCGTAATCACCTTTAAGATCTAGAAACATCATTCCATTATACTCGTTTTCAGTTAAGCCTATTTGTATGTCTGTAACTAAGTGTGTCACCGCATCTATGGTGCCAAAACCTTTTTTAAAACCATATTGTGTAGTTGGCATAGCACCGGTTGTATTTAACCACCATTCCAATCGGTTTTTAATTATTCTTTCGAAAACCTTGAGTATACAGGGCATAAGTGCAATAGGTTTATATGAGTCACATAGGTGGAGGTCTTTGTTTGGTTTGTGTATTGGTATTACAATAGCCTTTTTTCATTCTTCTATACTTTCCCCATTGATCCAGATATCATTTAGAATTTTGATTAGAAGCATCTTAACATTGTTTGGTAATTGGAATATCATAGGATATCTAATATCACCATATCCAGGTGATGTATTTTTTCTGTTTTTTATGATATAATTTAATTCTGGTAAGCTAATTGGTTGACTAAAAATTTTATGGTTGGTGTTATTTTGCCTTTGTTTTAAGAAAATGTGTGAGGTATTATCCAAAGCATTAGCTGGTGTAATTTTTTTTTTAAATTGTTCTTGCCATTCATAATTACCCGATGTATTACCTTTTCCATAGATTCTATTCATTTTTCTGGCCTGAGTCCATATGTTTGTCAATGGTGTATTTTTATTTAAGTTTTCGCACCAGAGCTTCCAATGTAGTTTAGCTTTAGATTTTAAAAACTTTTTTGGTTTTAAAATTTCGTTTTTACATTTCACATAATTTTCCATGGTGCTTTGTTACTTATACGTGTTGAGCATTTGTTTTCTTTTTTTTAATAGCCTCTTCGCAGCTTTGATCCCACCATGGTGAAAAAGGAGTTTTTTTTTGGTTTAAAGGATTGGTAAATGGGTATAGAGGCGTTGGCTGCCTTATTTATCCCTTCAATTAATAAGCTATAATTATGTCCCGCGTTATGGCTATTTTTAATGTGTTGTGAGAAATAGTTATTCGCAACTTCTTGATATAGAGTCCAATCTGCTTTATTCAAATTTCATTTTGTTTTTGGATGTATTATGACGTCTTTACTTTCCATGCCTTTGTTAATTTCTGTGATAACTGGAAAATGGTCTGAACCCAGTACATCAGGTAAAGTTTCCCATGCACAATTAATTGCTATATCTGGAATTGCAAAAGTTAAATCCACGACTGAATTATTCCCATTATTTGTGAACCTTGTAGGTGATCCGGTATTTAAAAGTGCTAACTCCGTATTGTCTAAAGCAGTTATAAAGTGCGTGCCTTTGGTGTTACTTTTGTATGATCCCCATGATGAATGATGCGCATTGAAATCACCTCCAAATATACTATTTGACTTGGTACAGTTGAGAATTGCGTCCCAATCGGCAGTTGTTGTTCGTATATCAGGTGGGCAGTATAAAGAGAAACATGTTAGCGTTATTTTACTGTTATTCAATATTTGTATATTACACATTAAAATATTTTCATTAAATTTTTCTTAATTGGAATTTCTTTAAAGCAAAATACATTTCTGACCAGGATTGCCACACCTGCAAAACCATCATTTCTATCTTTACAAATAATATTTTAACCCTTGAAATTATATTGTTTATCTAGCTTAAACCATGTCTCTGAAATTAAGGCAATATCAATTATATTTTCATTTAAACATTTAAGTAAACTCAGTTTATTGGCTACAGCCGATTGCGCATTCCATTGTAAAAATTTTATTTTATTTTTTATTTTATTAGCCATTACTTAATTCTATTGAAATTGTTAATTTTATCATAAATGTATGCTTTATCTAACTTTTCTAAATCGCTAAAAGAATCAAACTCTTCGAGTACACTTTAAAAATATTGAAAAATATGTTTATAAATTCATCTGTATTAGGATCAGGATCGGAACTGTGTAAAATATTTGAGGGAAGAGGTATTTTTGGACCAAAATCAAAAGGAAACATAGCTTCAGGTAAGGGAGATTGGGCTTTCCTTTTTTTTTTTAAATGTGAAGATGTTTCAGGTTGATTTGGAGGTACTTTTTGTGTTTGTTTTTGGGTATTGGATGAGAACGGTTTAGGTATATCTTTGTTGTTAGTTTGACTTGGTAGAGGTGGAAAGCTTTCATTATTTAGCATACCTAATACTTCAAAACTATTCCTCGTACTAACAGCAGATGTGAAAGAGTTTTTTAGACTGTCCTTTGCTTCTAAGAAAGTTAAATTTTTTTCGGCCATATGTCTTTTAATTTAATTTTGTTCTTTAAATTTTGAACATTGTTTGGAAATGGATTTATGCTCATAATTTTTACAGTGTATACAATAACTGTCTTGTGGGTCTTTACAGTTATGATCATCGTTTTTCTCTTGTCCACAGTTAATACATCTGGTTTTTGTACTGTTGCAATTACGAAATATGTGTCCATGTTGCAAGCATTTGAAGCATTGTATGCACATAGAGTACATAAGTAAGTAATACCATTTGTCTGGGGACATATACTTTTTCTCCATTTAAGTCAATTTTCCTTTTGAGTCGAGTGATTTCCGTTACTTTTATATTGGATATTATATTATCAAAAACATATTGGTCATTAAAAGCAGTATCTACGTTTTTTATTATGTCTTTTCGTTAAAGCAAATTATTTGGAATATATGCTTTTAGTTGTTCCTCTTTTAAATTTTCATTTTTTACTAAATTATTTGCATCTTTGGGGCTTTTAACTTGTACTCTTACCCTATTCTTCCCTACTCTGTCAATACTAAGAATATTTTTGATTGCTAATTTTTCATGTTCATGTAAAATATGACCTACCTTCATAGGATGCAGTTTGCCAATATTTTCTTTATTTGTTTTTTCAATGAATACATATACCTTATCCGTATAGAGATACACTTTTTGTAGATTAGACAGCTTAATTCCTTTTTTCTGTTCCTTGGTTTGTAGGCATTCTTCCACTTGGTCCATATTTTGGGTCCCCCCTTTATCAGGGGGAGAGTTTTCATCCATTTTTGTAAACTACCACTACATACACACAAACAAAAACAATAATAAACACTTAAATAAACACAAAAATTGGGTTTATTTGTCCGGAGTGAAATTGGTTTATTATTGATAGTCACAAAAAACTGGTCGTAATAACTATTTAAGCACCTGTAAATATACGTGTTCTCTCTATGAATGATCGAACAAGACTGGATTATTTACTATAAAATCTAGAAAGCAGAGTCGATTATATAATATCCTTTTAATGTTTCATAACTTTCATCATAAAATTAAGTTTTATTGAGCAGTATCCAAAGTATGAGTCATTATCAGTTTAATAAAATAGTATTCATTAATCACTACCAATATTTCTATAACACTATTTATATATTATACAGTTTATTCCAATGAAAATTTGACCCCCCAGAAACTCAGAAACCAAGAGTTTCTTCAAAAAAAAAAACACGTAAATTTGTATTAGGAGGGGGACGAATTTTTATGCCAAATTCATGTCCACAAATGTAACCCCCTACTGCCTCTCACCAACCCCTTGTTTTTTTTAATAGCAAGTGTGGTCGAATGGTACATCAATTGAAAGGTATTTTTTTTTCTCTACACAACACTCTATTTTTTTTTTAATTTTTGGATATAACTTTGAAGATAATTTTGGATTTAATTAATTTATTGGTTGAACACAGTAATAACATAAAAAATAAAATTTTATTAAATTAACCAATTAAATGTTCGAAATGTCCTCCTGTGACCTTCATACAATAATACAGTATATTTTCAAAGCCTCTTCGTTTATTTGACAATACCTCCTTTGTCAATAATCGGCATTTTTCACAATTCTTTGTCACAACTCTGCAAGATCTGCAGGTGGAGTGGCGTATATTTTTGATTTTAGGAATTCGCACAAAAATAATCCTATGGTGAATAATCTGGTGATCTGGCCGGCTACTCTATTGGGACCCTTCTGCCAATCCAATGCCCTGAAACGCGTTGATTCAAAAATTGTTTTAAGCATATATCATAATGTGGGGGTGCCCCGTCTTATTGGAAAGTCAGTTCATCCCCTAAAAGATTATTATCAGATTCCAATGTGTCAGTGATAAGAGCATCAATAACGTCTTCTAACAAATTTAAATAAGTTGTTCCGTTAAGATTTCCTTCAAGAAATAATGGTCCAATAACGTGATTTCCTAAATTGCCAACCCATACATTTAATTTCTGAGAAGTTTGTGTATGTGTCTCTATGAATAAATAAGAATTATTGTTACTGCAATAACGACAATTATGTCTATGTACTTCAACATTTAACATAAAAGTACAATCGTTGAAAAAACACGTATTGTACAATCGATGTTGGTTTTATATATGATTTTACTAAATTCTTCACAAAATTGAAGCATACGATCAGGATCATCTTCGTTAAATTGATAAAGCTATTGATTAGCTAACACTAGATGCTGATACACCAGATGCATGAGATAGTTGTCTGATAGACTGTCGAATGTCCATTTGTAAATGACCCAATACCGCCACTTCAACTGCTTCATTTCGCACTTGAAGGTCTACTCCGTACTTGATGTTGTTAACGTCACCTATAACTTCAAACTCATCAGGTAAATGTTTAACGTATTGGTGACTTACTCTTTTTTCTAGGTGGTTGGTAATAAAGATCCTTGCCGCAGCCTTAGCACACTGATTATTTACATAGTATAGCTTAACTAATTCTATTCTTTCTTCACTATAATATCCCATTTTTGTGAACTTTTACAATAATAAAAGGTAACCTGGCAAACACTAAAGAAGATAATTAGGATTCATTATCTTTAAAAAAAAATTCATATGAAAAGTGACATTTTTACAAAAAAAAAAAAAAATTATTTTCAATAGAGTGGCATGTAGATATCGATTTGCAGGTTGATTGAATTATTGTATTGGAGGTCAGTTCTTCTTAACATGCCATACACCAAAGTGCGTAGGTGACTATCTCATTACTAGAATTCTGTTCTTGGCGGCGTGACACAGCTCGCCTGTATTGTGTATTCCTATCCATTCTTTAATATTCCTTAACCAGGATAATTGTTTGCGGCCGGCTCCTCTCCTACCTTCGATCTTCCCTTGTAGGATTAACTGTGGTATTTCATATTTTGCTCCTCTCAATATGTACCCAAGGTAACCAATCTTGGGTTTTTTAATTAGTTCAAAGATTTCTCTTTCCACGCCGGCTCTCTTAAGGACGTTATCGTTTCGAACTCTATCCACCCAAGGTATGCGCATCATTCTTCTCAATGATCACAAGAAGGACCATATGTAGCACTTGACCATTCTGTAGCGTATTTCGAAATTTAGGTTTTGATTACAAGGAGCAGTCTGAATTTCACAAAAGCTTGTCTTGCCATTTGTATTCGGGTTTTTATCTCATGTTGTGGATCCGATTGGTCATTGATTGTGGTACCAAGGTATTTAAAAGTTTTCACGCGTTTTATGCGATCGTCACCTATGCATATTATCGGGTTTTCTCGGGAGGTCACTAAGATCGTTTAATTAGTTAATTTGGTGACATTTTATATCTTTCTCATTATTTCTATTACTCAAACAATAAATTAGTTAAATCCAAAATTACCTATAAAGTTATTACGTAAATTAAAAACAAAAAAAATTAAGGGCCGTGTAGAAAATAAAAATACCTTTCAAATGATGTGCCAATTTACCACACTTGCCATTAAAAAAACTTGGGATTGATGCGCGGCAATAGGGTTACATTTGAGGGCATGTATTTTGCATACAAATTCGTCACCCTCCTAATACAAATTGACGTGTTTTTTTTTAATTTTATAACATTTTCTTATATACTTAATTTAGCTTTTTATTTTTATGTCTTAAGTTTTAAAACTATGATTTTTTACTCACGAAATAAAAGGACACAAAAAAGACTTGTTAAAGACATATTTAACATAGTTTTTACTTACACCGAGGAAGCCCTATGTATCAAGTTTCAATGTTTTTGGACTTTTTCTTATACCAAAAGGAACCTACGAACCAAGTTTCAAGATTCTTGGACTTTTACTTAAAGAAAACTAAATAGTATATTATTTTAACAAAAAAGAAAAATAAGACTTCAGTCCAAATTTGACGAATTTTTTTATGTACCAGGAGAAACCTTGTACCAATCAAGACTCTAGGATTTTTTCTCACCAAAAAATTAAGAAAATATATAAGGGTACTGTTAACAAATGAGTTACATAAATCTTGGATAAAAGAACTACAAAACACAGGTGGAGGATCGTAAATAGAAAACCCTTATTGTAATATTCAAATCAATGTTGTGCCTCAAAGAAAAACTGTAAGAAACAAAGGTACTAAAAAGAGAAAATAAAATGATATACAATTCCATCAACGCTAGATAGACGAAAAAATATTGCAGAATTAGGACAAATTGTATATTGTAAATGAGAAAAACAAATGGTAATTATTAATAATACAAAATAAATTATGAAATTAACCCATTAATGACCAATTTTGCGTTTACGCAATAGTTGACATAGCCCATTATGGCATCATCTTTTGAAAAATGACATGACTTTTTCGGGCAGTCAAAGTTAAGATTTATTTCACAACAGTTTCCTATGTATGCTTTAATGGGAATTGATCGCAAAACTTAGGTTTCTATTAACATATGGAATTGTTACGTAAAACAATATGAGTCATATTAAAAAGCATGTAAACATCTTGTTTATTCACTTCTGTTTTAGATTTTACGAGAGCCTTCGATTAGCCGGCAGAAATTTACCTGAACCGGTCGAGACAATGACCCGAATTATGATGAGTCATGGGCCACGACTCGAGGGTTTCCAAGCAGTTGGAAAACTAGTTTTAGCTGTTGACCTCCTTCTAGTTTATTCGATGGCGTTCCCGTTATGTTCGAGTCTGCTATAGGGAATTCCAGAACTAACGGAGGTTTATATAAAGAGAAATTTTATATGGAGGATCAGTCAGTTGATTTTGAAGACGCGCTCGCGGTTTTAATTGTTACGCTCGGCTATATAAATTATGTATTATTCTTTAAATAAATTAATATAAATTATTGTGCTTTTTAATGAATTAAGATAAGAACAAGACATTATAAATTAAAGAATTCACAACAAAATATAAATAATTATAAATAAATAAAAGACTTAACAGTGGTGTCAGAAGAAAAGTGGAATAAGTGGAAATTGTGGAAATGGCTACGATTTATGAGCTGACAGTGACTAATTTAAGAAGACATCTTGAAGACAGAGAATTAGCTTCTACCGGAAAAAGGCTGAGTTGGTCCAACGACTAAAGAACGCTTTGCTAGAAGAAGGACTAGATCCAGAGACTTATATATTTGAAGATGCTGTCCTCTCGTCGATTTCGAAAGTTTCTGGTAACATCGCATCATTAGAGAACAAAGTTTCTGGCGATATTTCGAAAGTTTCTGGTGACATCGCATCATTAGAGAACAAAGTTTTCTTCGCTGGAAAGCAAAGTCTCTGCTAATATCTCTTTGGAAATCTCTAAAGTAACTTCTGAGATGTCTGCCCTCGACGATAGAATGTCTTCGTTAAAAAACCAAGTTGCTGCCGATATGTCGGCCTTCGAAGAAAAGATTAAAGAGATGGAAAGGAAGATGGAGGAAACAGGGACAGCAGAGAGAGGAAACAATCCAGTTACAGTGGAGATAAAAGAAGACGAGACGAAATTTAAGTTGGAGACACGGCCGAAATTTGAAGGAAGTGGAGGTTCTATTCATGTTAAAGTCCCAACTTTCGACGGAAAATCATCATGGAACAACTACATGAAACAGTTCGAATCAGCCGCAAGAGCAAATGGATGGTCTGAAAAAGAAAAGGCTGTAAATCTGACTATCGCTCTTCGAGGAGATGCCTTAGATGTGCTTCAGACCATAGCCGTAGAGGAGACCGATGATTTCGAACAACTGAAGAAGAGGTTAAATATGCGATATGGCCACGAACATTTGGAGCATGTATATCAGTCACAGCTTAAAAATCGTAGACAGAAGAAAGATGAGGCTCTTCAAGAATATGAGGTAGATATTGCCAGATTAGTACGATATGCTTATCCAACAGCTCCCGAAGACATGATGGAAAAATTGGCAGTTCAAACGTTTATTGATGGTCTTCGTGATCATGAAATGCAGAGAACACTGCGATTAGCTCGTCACAAGACGCTGGTTGATGTCCTATCCGCCGCCCTCGAATACCAGTCAGCTACGCAGGCCTCTGGCGGGTACAGTAAAGTTAGGACTGTAAAAGAGGAAGGAGATGAAGATAAACTTGACCAGCTCGTTAATATGATGAAAAGCATGACATACAAGAAAACGAAGACCATCAGATGCTGGAATTGTGGCGAAATAGGACACGTACGAAGCTCCTGTAAGCACCCTAGGTACGACGCAAATCAAGAAACTCACCATCAGGAAAACTAGAACGGATCAGCCTTAGGGGGGCAGCTTCGACCCAGAACTTTTCCAAAGACCCTCTCATACTAATAGCTTCTTCGAAATGTCGTGAAGATAGTGTATATGTAGATGGAGACATAAATGGTAAAAAGCATACGTTGTTGGTGGATACCGGAGCGACCAGAACCATTATACGCCCGACAGTTATAAACAGCCGAAAGAAACTGTTACCAACGAGGTTGCGACTTCGGACCGCTACAGGTGAAAATGCCAACATTCATGGAGAAATCCAGATACAATTAGGAATTGGAGCAGAAAAGTTTGTCCATACTGTTATAGTTGCTGAGATCGAAGAGGATGTTATATTAGGAATGGACGTAATAAATATGCATGGATTCCAATTGGATTTTAAGAATAAGGTAATCAAAGTTGGCAACGAGGAGGTATTTCTCCATCCACATAATGACAACACTGTGCAAGCAGCCATTACAGAAGATACAGTCGTGCCTGCGAGAAGCGAAACGATCATAGTAGCGCGGCTACAGGGAATGGTGGACGAAGGGAGACCTCTTATGATGGAGCCTTGGAACCACGACGATGAGGTTGGTCGTGGAATCATAATTGGAAAGGAATTGGTGACTTCGGCTAAAGAAATTCCTGTGAGACTTATCAATGTCAACGACTACCCAGTGACCATAAAGAAAGAGACAAAAGTAGGAACTTGTATACCTGTGACATCCATAATCCGTCAGGTGACAACATCTGATAATTCCAACGACAAATTCGACCAAATGGTTGCAGTTGCAGGACAGTCTCTGAATCAAATTGAAAAAAGGAAATTAAGGGAATTTCTTCGGCAGTATCGTGATATTTTCGTACCGAAAGGGGGAAGAACTACCGTTGTTAAGCATAAAATTGATACTGGTAATGCTAAGCCAATTTGTCAAACAGCTCGACGATTACCGCAGGCGAAAAGAGAGGAAGCTGAAACGATTGTTCAGGAAATGAAGAAAGACGGGGTGATAGAACCTTCTACGAGCCCATGGGTCTCTCCGGTGGTCCTGGTTAAGAAGAAAGACGGAACGACGAGGTTCTGTGTGGATTACCGTTTGCTGAACAACGTTACCAAGAAAGATAGTTATCCTCTGCCTCGGATCGATGACACATTGGACACATTGGCTGGAAGTAAATTGTTTTCTACTTTGGATTTGAAGTCTGGATACTGGCAGGTAGAAATGGACCCAGTAGATAAAGAAAAGACAGCCTTCACCACAGGATCTGGATTGTGGCAATTCAACGTTATGCCATTTGGACTCTGTAATGCTCCTGCGACATTTGAGAGGCTTATGGAAAATGTGTTAAGAGGGTTATCTTGGAAAACATGCCTGGTTTATTTA
Organism: Diabrotica undecimpunctata; assembly: GCF_040954645.1. Lineage (NCBI taxonomy): Eukaryota > Metazoa > Arthropoda > Insecta > Coleoptera > Chrysomelidae > Diabrotica > Diabrotica undecimpunctata. The sequence continues at coordinate 57,331,173 of NC_092807.1, read as the reverse complement.
GATGACATAATCGTCTTGGGGAAGACATTTGAAGAACATTTGAAGAATTTAGAAAACGTTTTTAATCGACTTAAAGCCGCCCAATTGATGTTAAACCCCAAGAAGTGCCAGCTATTTCAAGGTAAAGTCAATTATCTGGGTCATATAGTCAGTAAAGAAGGAGTGGCTGTGGAAAAGGGAAAAATCGATTCCATTAAGGAATGGCCGAAACCAACTGAAAACATCAAGTGAGAAGTTTTCGTGGACTATGTACTTACTACCGGAGGTTTATTAAGAAGTTTGCAGATATCGCTAAGCCATTAACGCGACTTACAGAGCAAGCAAGAGAATACCGCTGGGATACAGACTGCCAAAATGCCTTTAAGACCTTAAAAAAGCATCTAATAACAGCACCAATTTTAGGGTATCCACTGCCAGAAGGAGAGTTCATCTTAGATACGGATGCAAGTAATGTGGGAATTGGAGGAGTGCTGTCTCAGATTCAAGGAGGACAGGAACGAGTCCTCGGATATTTTAGTAAAGTTCTTTGAAAACCTGAGCGGAATTATTGCGTCACGAGAAGAGAACTTCTAGCAGTAGTTAAATCAGTAGAGCACTTCTATCAATACCTCTATGGCAGAAAATTTCTAATCCGAACCGACCATGCCGCCCTTAAGTGGTTGATGCAGTTTAAGAATCCAGAGGGTCAGATAGCCAGGTGGATCGAACGACTCCAAGAATACGATTTTAAGATTGAGCACCGGGCCGGAGTTAGCCACAGAAACGCTGATTCTCTTTCCAGAAGGCCATGCCCAGCAGAGTGTTCCCACTGCAACAAAACGGAATCCAAGGAAGCAGCAGTGCTAAGAACGACGATTGTCAACGACGACTGGACGCCTACTAAGATAAGGGAAGAACAGGAGAGAGATCCAGTTATACAGAAAATCCGAAAATGGAAAGAGGAAAACCGTCGACCACCTTGGCAGGAAATATCAAACCTATGCTCAGTAGTTAAGACGTATTGGGCCCAGTGGGACTCATTTATCATCGAAGATGGCTTGCTCAAACGAGTCCTGGAAAATGATGACGGTTCAGAGAAGAGAAGACAGTTGGTGATCCCAAAGAGCAGAATAGCCGAAGTACTTCGTCAGTTACACGACAGTCCATCGGGAGGGCATTTTGGTGTAAAGAAAACCCTTAAGCGAATTCGGGAACGGTTTTATTGGATGAACAGTTCCGACGATGTAAAAGACTGGTGTAAGAAATGTACTATTTGTGCCACGAGTAACGGGCCTTACCGAAAAAGGAAAGCTCCTATGAGACAATATAATGTTGGAAGCCCGTTTGAAAGAATAGCTTTGGACATCGCTGGGCCATTTCCAGAAAGTGAAGATGAAGGCAAGTACATGTTGGTAGTAATGGATTACTTTACTAAGTGGGTCGAGATTTACGCACTTCCCGACCAGAAGAATATATCAGCCGATTTGGAGTGCCTTTGGAGATACATAGTGACCAAGGCAGGAACTTCGAAAGCGATCTATTCCAAGGAATATGTGATAGACTAGGCATGAAGAAAACAAGAACTACCGCGTATCATCCGCAATCGGATGGTATGGTAGAACGAATGAATAGGACAGTTGGTAAATATTTGACAAAGATGGTGTCCGATCATCAGCGAGACTGGGACCAATACCTTCCGTTCTTCACAATGGCCTACAGATCTGCTGTTAACGAATCAACAGGCCAGACACCAGCCAAAGTCCTATTCGGACGCGAAATGCGACTACCTTGTGATCTCGAGTTTGGATGTCGAACTGGAGAAGATGTAGCAGGTGAAGATTATGTGATCGAATTACGAAGAAGAATGGACGATGTACATGAGTTGGTCCGTTCTCACCTTCAGATCGCTAGCGACCGAATGAAGAAACGGTACGATACACAAGCCAAAAAGGGTTGCTTTAAGAAGAACGACAAGGTCTGGCTCTATAATCCCAAGAAGCGAAAAGGTTGTTCTTCCAAATTGCAGCAGTTTTGGGAAGGCCCATACCTAATTATGGAGAAGATCAACGATGTCATCTACCGAATAAGCAAGATTCCGAGGGGAAAGCCGATGATAGTACACCATAACCGGCTGGCGTCTTTCGAAGGTGACCACGACGTAGATGAAGAAGTGGAAGTAAACCAAGTCCAAGACATGTCTGACCTCACGTTTCAGGAATTCAGGAGGAATTCATGGGTGCCTATGGAGGTACCGGTAAAGCAAGACATGGTGTTACCACTGAAGAAAAGCAAGATCTACTCGCGCTCCCCGATGACTACTCGCTGGCCCTTACCGTCCCTGCCAGTATCAAAGACGCACCAGGGTTGGCATCCGTCTTTCGAAGGAAGTTTGGTCGAGTTGCAGAACTTCAATGCCAAGTGCCAGCTCCCGGTAAAACCTTAAAACTCCAAGATGCATCACGTTACCTTTTCTACCTGGTAACAAAAGACACTGCCCGTGACCAACCTACCTACCGAGATGTATGGGAAGCCTTACTTCAATTGAGAGAGCACGTACTAGAGTCCGACGTGCAAAAGTTAGCCATGCCAAAGTTGGAGTGCCGCCAATTAGATTGGAGGGTTATCCGAAATTTGGTGGAGGAGATCTTTAAAGACACCGAAGTCCAGGTGTTAGTCTGTTGCAATCCGCATAGTTACTGGTGCGGAGAGAAAACCGTCCCTTGTCATTTTTATACAACTGGAAGTTGTAAAAGAGGGTCCAGTTGCCGATACCAGCATACCGTTCCAGTTCTAGTCCCGACAAGGTTCCAGGAGGAACCATCTTTTAAGAGGGGGGCAATGTTACGTAAAACAATATGAGTCATATTAAAAAGCATGTAAACATCTTGTTTATTCACTTCTGTTTTAGATTTTACGAGAGCCTTCGATTAGCCGGCAGAAATTTACCTGAACCGGTCGAGACGATGACCCGAATTATGATGAGTCATGGGCCACGACTCGAGGGTTTCCAAGCAGTTGGAAAACTAGTTTTAGCTGTTGACCTCCTTCTAGTTTATTCGATGGCGTTCCCGTTATGTTCGAGTCTGCTATAGAGAATTCCGGAACTAACGGAGGTTTATATAAAAGAGAAATTTTATATGGAGGATCAGTCAGTTGATTTTGAAGACGTGCTCGCGGTTTTAATTGTTACGCTCGGCTATATAAATTATGTATTATTCTTTAAATAAATTAATATAAATTATTGTGCTTTTTAATGAATTAAGATAAGAACAAGACATTATAAATTAAAGAATTCACAACAAAATATAAATAATTATAAATAAATAAAAGACTTAACAGAATATTGAAAGTTGTAGGTTAATTTTGACTTCTGTGAACACGTGTTTTTAGTTAGTAGTAAGTCGTTTGTGTAAAAATTAACTGGACAAAAATTTGGTTTTTGGTAGCAACGTATTGTTAAATCATTGAAAAAGATATATCTATCAAGGAAGTGCTATTATTTTATCTGTGCTAGTTGGTACAACTGCCCAATTATTAGTGTTGCGTTTTCGCAACACTGGACACAAAGAATATTATTAGTACCTATATAAAATCATTTTTGTTCTAGAAGGTAAAAATAAGATGTCAAATCAACTTGCTCGACCAGTTTCGGTCATAGTAGTAATAATAGTCGCCTTAAAAAAATTTTTTTAATAAAGAACACATATAATTATGTCCATGCTGGATGAATCGAACCTTATAGAGTCGGTTTCCAGTGCAGATGTTTTCCTAGCATCTCCCGACTCCACTCAATTGACTGATGAAGATAGCGGATATGAAGACTGCGAAGGAACATTCAATAACCTAAACAAAAATATGTTGTTTAATTCATCTGTAATTCATCAAGAAGAAGAAAGAAGGATTGACGAAGAAAATATAAATTTATATGAAAAAGAGGCAGATCTTTAAAGTGTGATACAAGTTCGGGAAGAAGAACTTACGGAATACATTGAAATGGAAACATAAATATAAACATAAAATGAAGAAATTCGAGATATTTAAGGGGCATCTACTGAGATTCGTGCAAAAAATGTAACTCTTCTACCACGGAAATGGATTCAGGGATATTTACCAGATGAAAATTTCCTTTATTTGGATACTGAACATAAAAGAACTAACTCGACCCCTAAATCCTTTGCAGATCTTTGATTTTTTTTCAATGAAGAGCTTTTAACAAATATTGTAAAGGAGACAGTTCGTTATGCTCTTTAAAAAGGTACTACGTTAGAATTTGGAGTAGACGAGTTAAAAGCCTCCTTTATAGGGATTTTACTAGTTAGTCGGTACAGCACGAATAATATTTAAAGTAACATGCGTCGTAACCGATTTGAAACCATTATAAGATTCCTCCATTTTAACGATAACCCAAACATAGACAAAGCATACAAAATTTCTCCGTACCTTGAAAGTCTCCGCAAATCATTTACTGAATATACTGTATGGGAAACCGAATCTAGCGTTGATGAGGCCATGATACCATACTATGGGCGTCATGTATGAAAAAGCAAGCCCATACGCTTTGGGTATAAATCGTGGTGTTTAAATCCGAAATCTGGTTACCTTATAAATTTCAATATTTATCAAGGAGTCAAGGGAAAACCCAATGAATACAAAAAAGAATTTGGCCTTGGAGGTAGAATAATATTGCAGTTTGCTCAACTTAATCCTAAAATTCTATGCTATAGGGTTATGCCACATTGCTTATATACTGATAATTATTTTGCCTCTATGAAACTAATTAATTTTTTAACATCGAATGGAATAAGTTACGTAGGAACCATACGATTAAATAGAACAGAAAAGTGTCCATATAGTGAAAAGTTTAAAAAATCCATACGTGGTACTTACGAAAATTGGTACGACGAGAAAAAATAAGGTGCTTTTATGTAGGTGGAATGACAACAGCATAGTTACTTTGGCATCGAATTTCCATAAAACGACGCCAGTTTATTAAGCGAACAGATACTCCTTTGCCCAAAGCAAAAAAAATTAAAGTAACACAACCACATCTTATTCGGGCTTATAACGAAAATATGAGAGGAACTGATCGGATGGATCAAAATATTGCCTATTGCAGAACAAATATAAGATCCAAGAAATAGTATTGGCCTTTATTTATCTGGGGTCTTGATGTCTCCATACAAAATGCTTGGTTAATTTACCGTAGAATGAGACACATTATCTCTGAATAATCCGAAATGAATTTGCTGCAGTTTCGTCGACAAATAGCCAAAGCTTTGTTGACGATATTCGGAACTTCTCCAAGAAAACCTGGTCCATATCAATCTTCCATAAACAACATTACATAAGATTCGACAACATCGGCCATCTTATTTCTACCTAAGAAAAACGAACTCGATGCGTACTTTGTCACTCAATAACCAATAAAAAATGTATTAAATGTAAAGTTGCCTTACATGAAAAATGTTTTATTAAATTTCATGGTAATACTTAATAATTTTTGAAGTTATACTTCCATACGCGCGCTCCACGTTGGAAATTTGTATGGGAGTGAATCTGTGAAATCATTACATATGTAAGATAATGAGTAAGAGAGAGACAGAAGATATATTTTCTCTCTCTTCCTCTCTCGAATATAAAATGTTCCTTTTGTTTATATAATTTAATATTATATATATATATATATATATATATATATATATATAATATAAAGATATATATACATATAATATACATATAATAAAATATTTATTAATATTATTATTTATGTGATATGTTTTGTATTATTTATTAAATGTTCATAATTATATTAGTCTTTTGTATTTCAAAATAATAATCTCAATAAATCACTGTATGATCCAGAACTGTCAATTTTGAAATACATTTGTGTCATGTCCTCGTTAGTGTAGTAGTCAGTATCCCCGCCTGTCACGCGAGAGACCGGGGTTCCATTCCCAGTCGTGGAGGACTTTTTATTAATATTATTACATTATTGTCATTTTTAAATACTTATTGATATTGCATTTTAATTCGTATTGTATTATTATATGGAATTATGTTGCACTGTATTGTAGTGTATTTTTTTATGTATATTATTGTCATTTTTAAATACTTATGAATATTGCAGTTTAATTTGTATTGTGTTATTATATTAATAACAAAACAAACAATGTATTTTACTGCAGAGTGTGCGTAAAAAAAAATTTGCATTCAACTCCTTTCATACATATATGAAAATAAAAATATACATTTTCATCAAAATATTGATTCAATCCTTCATTGTTAGTAAGTTGTTATTAATTCTGTTTCTCTTTCTGCTATGTCTTACCTATAGAATTACATATGTAATGATTGTGCAGATTGACTCCCAAATAAATTTGTATCGGCGAATGCGTGTGTAGAAGTGTAACTTCCACCGGCAGTCCCACTGGACTGCCTGCCACACCCGTTTTTTTTTATATTATTTTAATATCCGTTTTAATAATTTTTTTGTATGATTCAATAAAACATTCCAAATAACGTATTTAATTTTTTTTACATCCTAACTGCCCAGTGTTGTGTTTTCGCAATAGTCTATTATCAAAAAAAAATGAAGTTTTTCATATTGTAAACGTCGATTATTGTTAATTTTGTGACTTTTAGAGTCTAAATTTTTAAGAAAAAAAAAAAAAAATAAGCATAAATATTTTTGGGCATGAATGGGTTAAATATAAATACTAAACTCGCTATTCTAGCTAAAACTTAGAAATAGTGGTAAAACAATAAACTTACATAGCTTAAAACTTGAAAACTTACAGTTTTGGTGTTGATGGTTCATTTCACAAAAGAAAGAGTCCGTCTTTAGCACAAAAGGTTTAGTTGGTAAAGTCCAATGCAAGTGCGTTGGTAGCCAATCCTGGAGTGTTAAATTCAAGTGAAGCACAAAGTATTGTATTCTGAGTGATTTAAGAAACAATGTATTGTTATCTCATGGAGATAACACTTTCTCACTTTACTATTATCTCTTACAAGGCAGAAGCTATACGTTACACAAAGTATTGTGTAAATTGAGAAAATATGTCAGAAAGAAAGTATTGCTTCTAACAGAGCACTATTTAAGGTGTTACCTTTAATGAATAAAACTATGCACTTTACACAAAGTTAGTTAAGAGAAGATGTGTAAAACAAATTATTTCTTGCACAGATCTATTTTACGTATTGCTTTATTAAGTCAATTCTTGTCACTGGGGGTTCACATTTTACACTGGCTGCCGAAAAGCTAAAGTTAAAGCCCCCTACAAAATTACAAAATGTTGCTAAGTTTCCCTTTATGAAAATGGAACTTGACGAAATATTTTTAATTATTTCGTATGTTTAAATTAAAATTTAAACAGATACGAAAACAAAAATAATGAACTTTGACTCAATACTCAATAGAATTTGTCCTTAAAGAGATAATTCATGGTAAAAATCAGGTATTATGGCTGCTACATACACTTAGTTTGTCAAAAATATATATCACTAGAGATACACTAAAAAAGAGAGAGAAAAAAAAAACACATACACTAAAAATATATACAAACTTTAGACAATTCACCAGTCAAAATTGAAATTTATAAAGTTAAACTTTAAAAGCATTTCTTAGTAATCTGTTGGGTAAATCCAGATATATTATAATAGCACTTACTTAAAAATAATAGTGTGAAATTTGCCATGATATTATATCCAAGTAACTTCAAAAAGTAACTAATTTTTATATTACTGAACAGATTCATAATAAAATTTATCTCAATAAAGATAAGATACGTAGTTTTTTAATATTTTTAATTCTTGTTGATTGCAATCACTTAGATATTCATTATTTTTCATTATCTGCGAACATATATCTCAGTATTTCAATCGTTAAAATCAATTGAAGTTAATATATATGTATACAAAATACAATAAATATTTATGTTATTTTACACTAAAAATTTTGTAGACAAAGCAATAGACTACAAATAATATTCCTTCATTTAAATTCAATCTCTTTTAAGTGAAATTATTAAAGGGAAACTATTATTATAAAACAGGTTCAAATGTTGGTATATAACAGATATAAAAAACTTTAATATATTAAAACATTCATAGTATATATATATATATATATATATATATATATATATATATATATATATATATATATATATATATACAGGGTGGTCCTTAAGTAATTGTACAAAAAGAAACAGTAGATTCTACACTTTAAAATATTACGATTTAAGCCAAATTGCTTTAATAAAATGTTGATATTAAGAAAGATACAGGGTGTTAAAGTGCAAAAGTAAAATTTTATTTTTCGCAATAACTTTTATGTTTGTTACCATTTCAACGAAGAAAAAATAGACAAAAACATTAATACTTCTGAATTTTGGTATAAAATACCTTTAACTAAAGGTAATAATTAACGAAACATTAAATAAAATAAATATATCAGCAGGATAATTAATAATAGGATTTGACAAAATAACAGAATAATAGGATTTTACATCTTACATAAAACGTAAAACATTTTACGTTTTATGTTAAATTAAAGTCATAAGAAAAACATTTTGTTTACAAACAAAATTAAGAAATAGTTAAACTAAATAACATAACTTTTTGTCAAAGTAAGTGTTCGATATGTCCACCATTTTCTTTAATTTATTTGTCAATATATTCCATAAAAGAATAGCATCATTGATTCTAAAGAAACTGCTGCAGTATTTATTTCTTCCCATAGTTGGTTGCGAATGTTTATGGGATTCTTGCCGTTGTTTTAATGCGCCACATACACCAAAATCAAGCGGATTAAATTGGGGGCTACGTGGTGGCTATAATGTATAATGGATGAATATATTATTTTGGATACATATCCAAATCTTATGGTATATTCTGAAACTACATCTTATTTGTCGCAGAAGTTAAATAATGTATTAAACTGTGATGTATCTCGTTCATTGGTTACTTATATACACACACGGAATAACCTATTGATGACATTACTTATTTATATGATTACGTTACAGCTTACGAGTAACTATAATTACATCTCGAATAAATGGACTATTATGATTTACTAACGAACTAATATTATGCTGAAATAAATTGCCTGTGTGTTTACTCTATTTATAACAATATCGGTTATTAGGACAACGATGATGTTTTTGTAAAAATGCTGAGTCTTTCAGGTTGGATTTGTAGCAAAAATATTATGAAACAGGACACATATATCTTACTCAATACCTGTGCTCTAGTTTCTATGTGTCCTAATAAAAATGGGTAAACAATTTACGTAGTGAACAATGAGTATTCTTTTCGGATTTTTAATTAATTAAATAATTATATCAATATCTCGCCACATTGCCAAGGAATATGACTACCACGACTAATCCAACGTTCAGAAAAGTATGTTCTAACTGCTTTCTCTCTAGAATGTGGTGTACCATCTTGCATAAACCACATTTTTTGGGTTGTTAGCATTTTACAATAGAGAAAAAGTAATACAAGGCCATTGTAGAAACTTAAGAAGCGATAGCAAAGGAAAATTGTAAACATGATGACGGCCAACGTCTGAATACGGACACGGCACCTAAAGAAGAAGATGAAATATCTTTTCTCCAATAAGACATTTAGCACCCATAACAAAGCATTTTGTGGTGTAACATTATCATCTTTGAGTTATTTTAGTAAGAATGAACTATGAATTATGCTTATCTAAAGGTATTCAGTGCTTTACCGCACAAATATCAAACTATGAATTATTGTGCAGCTGACTTATAAAATGCATTTATCTCGAAAACGGTTGAATCTTTAGCTTACTAACAAGTATACCTTTTCTTTGTAAAAATAATGTATCTTTAATATTGTTTAACACAAATAGAGCTGCTAACTTAAAGAGCAAAAAAGTTAAGCGCAAATTTAGGCCACACATGTGGCATATCTGACGCCCTCTATTAGTTACACTAAAGTAAGTATAAAATTATAATTTATCCCACTTAAAAACATTCAACTGTAAATTTTTGTCCAAAAATATTTACAAACGTAAAAGTTATAGCGAAAAAGCTATAGCGAAAAATAAAATTTTAAATTTCCACTTTAACACCCTGTATCTTTCTTAATATCAACATTTTATTAAAGCAAGTTGTCTTAAATCCTAATATTTTAAAGTATAGAATCTACGGTTTCTGTTTGTACAATTACTTAAGGACCACCCTGTATAGAATAAGAATAAATAATCTATTTATAACTACAGGCAGATTTGGATATGATCTCAATTGTTTTGACATTTAGGCCTCTATGGAGATCTCTGTTGCGACAATACCAAGGTGTATCGACAAAATTTTTTAATACTTTGTGCTGGAACCGTTGAGGAACTTAAATATTACTTTTACTGGCATATCGCAAAAGCTGACTACCCTACATCTAAACGGGTTTCAAGTTTTTAGCTAGCAGTGAATACTCTACTCTAAGTACATATTTTTATATTTTATACCACGGTTTTCACGTTTCCTCTTAAGATGGACTTTTCAGCGAAGCCTATCTCCTATGATAATACACAAATACTTTGCTGTATTAGCATAAATCATAATATGAGCGATATTTATTCTTAGATTAATGGGTTGGGATTTCTTGTCAATACAGTTACAGATTTCATTTTTTTAAGTTTACACGTCATATTTTGGTCCAGGTATAAAATTTACCTTCTTAAAAGTTATATATTTATAACATCGGAGGCCACATTCTAGCTTACATTTAAAATTTTATGAAACAAAGTTCGATTCTTTAGTACTTATATTGCGAAGAACGGTACTTCTCAAAGTTCAGCAACAAGCAGCACATTATTCCTAGTTGCCATTAACAATATAATAAAAATAATAACTTAACCAATAAAAGGCCGCTTTTATGCAAATGATCTAGTTATCTATATCAAAGAAAAAAACACCACAAATATGTCCTCTATTATGTCGCAACTGGAAAGTTGCTCGTTGAACAACGGTTTTCAGTTTACAGTTTTCAGTTTTATTAACCACTGCAATACTTTTTTTCCGATATTAACGGGATTATGCTCTTTATATATGCGGATTATATTAATGCATGTTTAACACAATCGTTTTTATGGTGAATTACGACAATACATAATCTAATAATCTAATATCTAATCTAATCTAGAATCTAATAAATATTAGAAACGGTAAAATAAAACTGCATCCAAATACACAATGCATGAAACTTTTAGATAATTTCTGCAATTTTGTTGAGCCAAACATTAATAATTAATTGGTAGTGTCTTTCCGGCTCTAACTGAAAAATTACTTGAATCATAATTAGCTCAGTGTGCGCGCAATTTTGGCGACGAAAAATTTTGATCTTAACGAAATTAACTTCCAGATTCCAAAGTTGTTACCATGTGATTTTTTATATATTAAATCAATTGACAGTATAATGAAGACGAAACCGTTAAATATCCAAAATAATGTGAAATTCTCTGGATGTACCGGGGATGCCATCACGGATTTCATGATATTTACGTAACTCTCTTATAGTAATGGTGCGTCTCGAGTGAGGGGAGTAGGCAGATTGAGACCCCGAACTCGAACCGAACCGTATCACTCTTGATAATGGCTCCAAAATGGGTGTCGAAACGTCGAGTTTTAAATTCTCAACGCGGTTCTTCCCGAGAACTCAGTAATTTTCATATGTATATATGTATATATAAATAAATATATATATATATATATATATATATATATATATATATATATATTTATATATTATGTACTAGAATATTCTGGCGTAGTCCACCTTTAATTCGTTCGAAGCGCCTCGAAGGCAGGCGCTATTGAAAATACCATCGACTGTGTATTCGAGAATCATCATTCTAAGAATTGTGACACATACCATGCATAGGAGATGGGCTATTTCGTTACAATATATTTATTTAAACCTTGTTTTGACTCTTTTGATGCGCTTGAGTCACCTATTTTCACTAGACACCACTGTGATGAAAATTTTATTCGTGATGTTTGTTTACTTTATTTCTTGTTAATCTATCTCCACTTTGATTTGGTTTTCCGTGCTTTTTTCTTTATTTACATTTAGGTTGTATTTTTTTATTTCGTGGTTCTGTTTTTCGGAATATGTACAATAGTACTATGCCATATGCAAATACGCATATCTCTGCATTTACCATTTGTATTATATTCCATCCTATACAGTATTTCCCATGTGTACTTTCGTCACCACTGTGCGGTACGTAATTTGAATTACCTGCAATAGTTTTCTTGACATTCATAGCTCCTGCATTGTGTTGCGCATTACTTTTTGAACAAACACAGCATTAAAGTCAATAAAGGTCCGATATATGTTTTATACTTTGTAATGCTTATATTATTAACTTTTTATCTTATGACTTTGAATTGTGTTTGCTCATCTTCTAATTTTTTTTTCTGCTTCTATTCTTAGAATTCTTTCTATTATTCTTGTATAAAGCTTTAAACACACCGAAGATAGGTAAATATCACTATAGTTCCCGTAAACGGCTTCTTCTTTTTTGTGTATTGGTATTAATCAGTTGTGTTCCCATTCTTTCGGTATTTTATTTGTGCTCCATACTTCGAGCTTCTGATTATTTCGAGCAGCCATTTATTTCCATCTTTTTCTGTCCATTTCATCATTTTGGGATAAATTTTATCTGATTAGCTGGCTTTTCTTACTGTTATTGTACTTATTCCTTCATCCAGTTCTTCGGTTCTTATTTCTTCTATTTGGTTTTTGTTTGCAGCAATTTGTTCTATGGTTCTCTTTATTTGTCTCTATATGTTTGTCTTTATTTGGTAGTTTGACTCTTACTTTTCTGGGCCCTTTTCTTTTTTTTTTCTCCCATACTTCTTACTTTTCTCCATTTGTCCATAAATATTAGAAATAGTGTTGGCCTAAGTGCTCCTTCCTGTCAAACTTCCATTTATTGTAAACGTAGCTGATGCTGAATTATTACTAATTACGGCATTGTTATTTCCATTGTATATTTTTGTATCATTTTTAGCAACTTGTCCATTCTTTTTTCTCTTAATATTTTTCATAGTTTTTTTCTTGGTACTATATCGAAGGTTTTTTCTAGGCCACAGAATGCAAAGTATATTCTTATCTGCAGCGCTTTTTGTGTTCTCTGTTTTTAAGTAAATATATCATCCTGTATATTCCTACAACTCCTTTTATATGGGTACTATTAGTGACACAGTATTGTTTTTCGTAATATTTATTTTTTATTTTTTCCTATGATTTTTATAATTTCTGCTATTATTCTACCAACTCCAAATGTTTTTCCATACTTCAACATTTTTATTGCTCCTTCTGGTTCTTCCTCGTTTATTGAGTTTTCTGTGTTATCTTAAAATATATTATTTTGTTCTTCATTAATGCCGTCTTGGTTTTTATCTGTTAATAGTTCTTCAAAATGTTGTTTTCATCTTTTAACTGCTTGTTTTATTTCTATTACTAATTCTCCATTTTTATCTTTAATGCTGCATGTTTCATGTTTTTTGTGTTCGTACCGTCTTCAGGGTTCTGTAGAATAGCTTTTGGACACTTGTGCTATCTATGCTGTTGTTACTAATATATTGGCCCTATATGACATTGCGTTTTTCTGCTTTTATGCTTTCATATTCTTTCCGAGTTTTTTGTTATCTCCTTTGTTTTTTATTTTTGTTACATAAGTATTGTAACAAAAATGTGCTAAGGAGTCTGGGTGACTCTATTCAGTGTAGCAAAAGGGTGAACTCTAAAATGTACCTTGATACACCAACGAACTAATATGGGGAATAACGGAAGATGGAAGGGGTTAGATAGAAATAAATTATGTAAAAGAAATAAATAAAGGGTAAATATGGATTTTAAAATATAGCAGAATTAAGTGTTGGCTAGCGACTATGCAGGAGAATGACCACTTGACACTCAAAGAAGGATTCGGCCAATTTGCATGCCCTACAGAGACCGTAAGATATAAGAACTAATGACAAGAAAACCACCAAGAAATAAACAGATGAAAAATAAAAGTTGCTCTAATGAATGCTTGGGCGCCAGGAAGATAAATGTTTTCTTCCGAGATATCTTGTATTGCTGAAATATGAAAGATAGGTACTAATTGAAATATTAAATTTTAACTACAACTTTAATAATTACCAAACTTAGGTACAGACTATTTTAAATGCTTATATACTACCCACCACCTCTTATGTACAGTTAACTTAGCTATATTTACAGTAAAATCCCTGAATATAATTATAAAACAATTTACCCCTGATATACCCCTTAATTTCAAATCGTGACAAAAGTTATACCCAATAATAATGTATAAATAATAAATATACTCACTAATAGTTTAGTTGTCGTTTAAGAATTGTTTAGGTTTTCAAGTGAAAACTCTCTGGATATGTGTGCACACGATAACCTAACAAAGAGAAATTCAAGGGAGAGTTATAACCTCATCCCTTGGTAGACAATAAATAATTAAATTAAGTTACAATGATTAATGTTTTAAGAAAATTGAAGGTATTTATTACTAAGGATATATTATATTTAAATTAAAAGTGGAACCAAAAGTTAAAACCTTGAAGAGGACGTAGCAAAAGTTATTTAAAATAATTGACTGAGAAACAAAAATAAAATTAAGTTCTTCCTGCCGGTTTCCGTAGGTTTCCCTTGAAGATGATCCGGTGGAGAACTAGACTCAGATGGTAAAAGGTACACCAAACCTGGATTCCCTGTATCAGGTACTCTTAGACAAATAAGTCAACTCAAAATTCTTCTTAAATTTCCAATAAAAACCAGTGAACTTAAAACTTCTTCTCCTTGTCCTTAGTAAGTACAACCCAAAAAAAAAACTAAAAAGATTTCTTCCCCTGACTTGCAACTGGATTCTGGGAGTAGGCTAAAAAGGAACAATTGTGTTACTTCATGTTCTTTGTACGTACAAAAGGTAAGGAAAAACACAAGGTTTATCAAACTTGAAATGCGATACAAGAAATGTCAACAAGTGACCTTAAATTGAAATAAAAACCTTAATGGTTTTCGGTAAATAGTGACCTTCGAATGGTGTGACAATGTTTTTATAATGTATGGATATATTAAATAGATAGTTTTAACGGAAAGCATGATCTTTATATATTATAGAATAGGAAAAAAAAAGAAATATTAGCCGGTTTAAACGGTATGAAATTGAAATAAATAATTGTTTGCTTTCACTCTTGAAAGGAAATAAAAATTTGAGATAGAAATAGAATCTGATACTTATAATTTATTTAGGTATAAAACATTTTCCTTATTGAAATAAGGTGAAATATGACATGTATAAAATATATGAAATACCTATCAAAGAAGAAATTAAAAATAGATCTGAATTTTACTAACAATGGCGGACGATATGAAGGATTTTTCCTTATAATTTATTTGTAATTTCATCTTACCGGCTAGGGTGACCCAACTAAAAGTATCCTCGTACAAACAACAAAATAACTTAAATGATTTCTTCTAAAACAAACAGCTCTTGACAATAAAATAAACTTAAACTCAATTCTGGAACAATGGCACTTCCCAGCCGCTACTATTCTGATCGAAACGATCTTTCTTTCTTTCAGTTGACAAGTAACCGTTAAGGTTCTACACGTCGTCGAGTGGATGTACTTTCAGAATCTTACCACTGGTGGCGCGGTTTAATGCCAACCTTAGAAAATAAGATTTACTGGGAGTTATTTAAATATTTAGTTTAAGAATATTTCAAGATGAATTTAATTTAGAATTAAATTAAAAGATTCCAGTCACAAAAAAAAGGTAAACGATTATTTAAGTAACGGACTCGTTACAGTATGATTTTTTATCTTTTATCTTTTATTTTCGTTCTCTTTTATCTCTTTTATCAGCTTTAGTATTTTTTCGAATTTATCATCAGTTTTATCATTAGTTTTAGTGGGAATTTGATGGATTCTTTTAATCTTTTGGAATATTTCGTAATTTTGAGCATCTCTTTTTCCATTCTGATCCTTTCAATAGTCATAGGAGTCTATGGTTTTTTCACGTAATATATGTAGTTGTAGTTCACTATTAATAATGCAGCCCCCTGACTGGTTATAATACCTCAGCTAGCCTTCTATTTACAGTGTTTGGTACTCTTAGCGGTGAAATATATCTAAGCGTTCTCGTATCTCCTTTAAAATTTTCTAATGCCGCCCCTGTTGCCTCTGATGATTTTTTCAGCACTTTGTTTACACCGGTAGACTAGTTTGATTGTCTGGTTTTTCTGCCTCGTCTATGAGGTGTATTGTTGATAAAGTGTTTATTTACAATTCTAAAATTATCACACTAAATCAATAATATCAATTTACAGGTTTTGGTTAGTTATTATTATATGTAGAGTTAATCCTAGCATCTTATTTATTAGTGAAATTTAAAGACATAAAGAGCTTATTTATGTAATACACTAGTTTTTCTATTATTTTTTATTTCTTTATTGTTATTTCTGTGTTTACACTTACGTTCATATTTTCCACAGAACCTATTTTTAGACTTCGTCTACTGTTTACACTTCAGGACCGGATCCAACGCAGTATTTTATTTCTTTTCATAATAAATATAAGAGTTTTGAAGTCTAATACATATAGGTATAGACCAATCAAGTTAATAAAAAATAAACCTTTTTTCGTCACAACTGTATAGGCGGGTTGACAGTTGAAATAAGTAGTATGAGATATTACATAAACACCCTCATCTAGGGATTTACTAACTTTTTAGAGGAAATATTTTCAAATAAACAATTAAAACATGCCTAGGGAAAAGGATGAGGTAGATAGGTCGCAAAATAGCGGATTGTTAATAGTGTAGTAAATATAAAAACTGAATACAGAATAATTAAAAGGAGATTTCCGGTAGAAATATTTTTGTTTTATTATTTACATAAATAAATATCAGTATGGAAATTGCTAACAAATCACCTTTTTGATTGATAATAAAAAATATAAATGGTTAAATAAAATGTTCTTAAAACACACAAATGTTCATATTAACCTTCCGCCGATAACATGAATTCTTGTAACATAGTTGGTAACGTCGGTCTACGACACCGACTTTTTTAATAATGAATATCTTAGGTTGTGATTTTCTGTTAATATTTTGATGTAACTAAATATTTAATGATCAATGTTTATTTTTTTTCGAGAAAAAAATGCACATTAAAAAAAATTGGCTTCTTTTAGGTCTAACATAATTGACAAACAATTTACAAAAACATGTAAAGTTTTTTAAAACAAAATATCAACAAACATAAAGACAAGGGTTGAAATGTCACAAAAAAAAATTTAATTATTCAACAGATGTCCAACATAAACTGAAACTATTGTCTGTTTGCTTCCTCATTTTCTTCTAGACTGCACACAACGCATAGTCCGGTTAAATCCAAACACATATATTTACCACACTGCCTATTAAAGAAACCGAGTTTTGCGGTTTTTCTTACTACTGCAGAACGTACATCTTCCATACACATTATTCTGGATAGGTTGATTTCTTGTCTGCATGCCACAAATTTCCATTAACCTCATTCGAATTGTCCTTGAAATATTTTGTCAGCGACATTCGACTGTAAAAAATGACCATTGGCCAGTGACGGGTTACTCTAGTGCAATTGTGTGCTGCGCAGAATTTGTCAACAACATCTACGCCTCCTTTAGTATTATTATAATTTATGCTCATTTATGGTTTACCTGTATCAATGTTTTCGTTGTAATGCATAGTAGATAACACTAAAACATTTTTAGTTTTCAGGGTACATACGATACAAGGGTACACTTCTCTTGAAATTCGAACATACTGGTTTTTTCTGGCCTTTGTTGTGATAGCACTAGAGGAATTTGAGGTTTATTCTTTCGTAACGTTCCTATAGATAGTTAGACGATGTAACAGTTAGACGATGTTCACGTTGAAGTAATCGCGTGAGCTGAACGCTTCTGGAAAAATTATTCATGGTAACGTTCCTTCCCGTTCCCCAAAACGGTTCACACAGACGAGGTACAAGTGACATATTTGACGTATCAACAAAATATTTTCCTGCTGGCTGTCTACCAACATATACTTCCATCTTGGATATATAATACATCTCAGCGTCTGCTAAAGCATATATTTTTATACCGTAACGATTTGGTTTATTCGGTATGTAAACCCTGAATGAACATTTGCCGCGAAAGGCTTCTAACTTTTCATCTATCGTAGTATATGCTAAAAGATTGTAATGCTTCGGTAGATTAGAATTAAAAGCTTCAAAAATGTCACGTATCGCGGCCAACTTGTCGAATTATTGCCTTTGTATTCTAGTACTTTTGTCATCGAACCGAATGTGTCTTAACATGGACTGGAACCTCTTTAGACACATCGTAAGGCGATAAATCTCCATTAACCTTCCATCTGTTCTAAATAAATCATCAGCATTCTGATAATTGCTTTTGTTAGCGCCAGATAAGTACAACGGCCCAAACAGAGCTTTTAATTCTATAAAATCAATTGGCCTAGCAGTTCTGTTATTGACTGTGTCATGGCGTTTCAATGCTATGAACTTACTGGTACATTCTACTATTTTTTCTAGAATATCTGTAGTGAAACAACATTCCCAAATCTCTTTTATCACCAATTTTCGCCTAATATCACCTTTTAGTCTTGCCAGATTGGGTACAACATTTTCAGTACGATTTCGAACGTTACGTTTAAATTCAGTATTCACTCCACCTTGTTCCATCTTTCCCAAAAAACGTGGTATGCGCGGTATTACATCTACTGATACATAATTTTTGACATATTCTTCATCACATAAATCCTCCTCTGAATTGGTATCATATTCTAGAACTTGTGAACAATCATCTTGTAAGCTTGCGTCGTCATCTTCTGGTTCCGGTTCGGAATTAGCAACAATTTCGTCAAAAAGTTATTGCAACCTGATTTGTTCTCTTTCATAAGCCATATTCACATACAACTCCTAAAATGAATATCTATTATTTAAATTGACTATGGACCAAAAACGGCAAAAACTTACCGTTGAGTATAACACAAATGGTAACCTCGGTCGCTCACACCGTCAGGTCGAATAACATATGAACTATCCGCACTCGGCTACAGATTTTTCGGATTTTCGGATACAGTAACGCATTTAATGAATCTGTTATGATAATGCACTTCATCGTTATACTCTTTTTGAAGAAGATTAGGGCTTCCAAAATAGCTGTAGCTTCGCCTGTAAGTATACTGCAGTTTGTTGGTATTAAGATACTATAATAAATTTCTTTACAGTAGTGGACAGCAGCGTGACCATTGGGAGTTTTAGAGGTATCGGTAAAGATTTGCAAATAGTTAGGATAATGGCCTAAAATTTACATGAATAGATGTTTAATTATTGCGGAATTTGTAGTTAATTTCAGCTACTTTGTAAGTGTTAAGTCAATAGTTAATGGGTGGTTTTATTCTTTCTATGAGGAGTGTAGAGTTTTTAGTCTTATTGTTAGAAGGAAGACCAGCGTTGCAGATGTGGAAGAATACAGGATGTTGTTTCTGGGATGATATCTTTGCAATATAGTTCAAGGATAGTTGCTGTCGTCTTATATGTAAGGGAGGTTCTGCAGTTAGAACTTGCACACAACTAACCGGACTAGATTTAAAAGCTCCCAGTGCTAATCTCATAGCTGTAGATTGAATACTGTTTAGTTTTTTTTAAGTGGATTTACATGCAGCATCGTAACACATACAACCATAATCGATTTTAGTTCCAATGAGCGATTTGTAAAGAATAATTAATATTTTAAGATCAGCACCCCAAAATTTGTTTGATAATATTTTGAGTTTTAGTTTTTGAATTTACAGACTCTTTTATTTTTGTTGCAGAAAATCGATCTTAACGCGTAAAGGTAGGAGTATACGTCAGGTGGAGATATGAAATGCACAATAATCATATGAATTTAGCCATAATACATGTCTTTCTTTTTGAAATACATAATGTACAACTAAAATAATAATACTTAAATTAATCTCCACGTTGTAAAAGTGAGAGCGTAATGTACTTCATTGTTAAATGTGATCACATGCAGTTTTTGGGTCAATAAGTTGACTAATTCTTGAGACTTTCGGGTGTCGAGGTTTAGTTATGCAAGGCTGATCCGAGTCTTCTTAATAGCTGTCTAAAATGAGAATTTTGAAATGAAGAAGAAAGAAGTGGATACCGACTATAATGTAAAAAGGTTTCTATATTATATATCATTTGTTAAAAAATATTTAAAATTAAAGTAATTGTACATTGAACTAAAGAAATACAAAAATTAATTTATATTTTTCATAAAATCCAAGATTTTCAACACCAGATCCGTGTTTCACCTCTAGATACGTTGAGTAGTTTAGTTACCCTATTTGAATACTCTCCAGACTGTTAGTTTTATCGTTAAAGTACAAATTATCATAACCACTAAAGCAGTTCACCTCGGCAACCTCATAATTCCCATTTTTTGACAGCTAAAGAGTCGGCTTATAGGAACTGTTTTGTGATAGTGTGGATACATGTCAGAATGAGTTGGTCGCCGCCGGGGTAAGAAGATAATCCGGAGTGAAAGAAGAAACTGGAATATATGGACTTCTTTCTGAGGCCAGATTTTGGATGGAGCTGTTTAAGCGAGGCAAGCGATTTCTTAGTTTCTTTGTCAGGTAAGTCGTTGATATTTGGCCATGTAAATATTTATTGATATTGTAGTTCATACTTTTATTGTGTTTAACAAAAATTTTATTGTTATTTGTGCTTCATACGTACAAATATTTATTTACTATATACTCAAATTATTAAAATTTATGAAAGTGATATTTGTTGTTTTCATTATCTGTTTTTATCGTTATATGTAGAGAACGATAAAAACAGATAATGAAAACCAATTAACCATAAAGAAACGCAAAAAAGCTATTAATAAGCATAACAATTATATGAAAAAAATTATTGTAACAAACCAATCCCTGACGCTGCGCCTCTGGAGTGCGAGACGTAATATTATGATTTTCAAATCCCAACATATGGCATCTCGAGAGTCATGTTAGATGGACCAGTGACCTAAGTGTAGGTGGTCTGACCGTTTTGTATATATTTTAGTATTACAGATGTGAATAGAACACAGAAAGACAGTATTCGCATTATATTTAGTCAGATAACTTTTAGCTTTCTGTAAAAGAAACACGACTATACAGCTCTATCCCAAAAAACCCTGAGATTAATTATTATTAGCATAACATCGTAGTCTATGTTCGACTACTCCACGTATTAATATGTTATAAGAAATGACGCCCAGCTTGTGGCTTTTATTTGAAAATAATTATCGGTGACAAGTTTTGCTGTGTTTCGGTAGTTCTAACGAAAAATCGCCGTAGAAACGTGTGCTTTCGCCCGGTGTTTACGTGAAAGTGAGTTTCGGTAATAGTAATTCGGACCATTTTCACGGGTGTAAGATCGTTAACTGAAAGTTAAAAATAACTAGGTGATTCGCTAATTACATTTCGTATTGTAATAATTAGTGGACCTATTATTTGTTAAGAAATAATAAAAGTGCTTCGTTAAATACTCGGACACTTTTTCTAGTTAAATTATTAGACAATTGACTGATTCAGTATTACTTGCTGGACTATATGTATTAAAACCTTCTGCTTTGTCGAACTCGGAAGTGATTTAGTGCTTTAGTGTTCCAAGGGCTATACCGTGTGGTGTGCAGAAAGTTATTTTATCCAAGATTAGACATCGCTATTTACTGGCAAGTACTTTCCAATTTTTGCATGCAAAATCATTTGTACAATTTTCGTTTTACGCAGAACAGAAACGTTGAACATTGATTGCTACAAATCATTCTGAGTTGGACTCTGATATTTCCAATAGATCCGTGGATATTAACATTAGAGGCATGAGTCAAAACGTCGTGTTGACCAATGAACAGACCCAACAGCTTTTGTCGAGATTGTCGCTACAAAATGCTCCGGTTTTGCCGGCGGTGTTGTTCCAAAGTGGCATAATATCAAAATGCCATTCACGATTGGACAGACACAATGACACTGACGTAAATGTCTATTAGCGTGGTAGAGATATATAAAGACTGTGCATCAGTGTCTGATAAAAATACGTTTCGGGAAATCGCGATGGTTTTCGATGATCTCGCGGCAAAATGGTATCAAGGCGTCAAAAAATACCATTTCGACATGGAAGGAACTTGTTTGCCTATTAAAAATTACGTTTGGTCTGAAAAAAACGGCATATCGTGTCTACCGCGAATTATTTGGCGCTGAGCAAGGCAAAAAACAACAGTGGACGTCTACTTTTGCCGGTATAGGGCTGTTCTTGCGCAATTAGAACCAGGCAGCCTTACAGAAATAATCCAGCTAGATATGGTGTATGGTTAACTACAAGAAGCGATTAGAAAAAAGAGTTCCCGAGAAGTCGAAAAAGGATGGTAGTACGAGACTTTGCGTGGACTATTAACATTTAAACGCCGTAAGTACTAGTGACTCGTATTCGTTACTGCATATGGACGATTTATTACACGCCGCGAAGCGAATATTTTATATGTCTACCATCGATTTACGATCAAGGGATCACCAATATAACGTCGCGGAGGCTGACCATGATAAAACTGCATTTGTGTCACCGTTCTGGATTTTTCGATATTTATGGATGCCTTTTAGTCTTAAATTAGCCCCAATGACTTTTTAAAACTCATGGGCCATTTTCGCCGTGGTTTTACTAACTTAAATAGAAAATAGTGCGTGTTTGATCGCGAAAAAGTGAAATATAAACATGCTGATCGACGTCTGAAGGAACTCAGTCTATTCAAAGAAGGGGATTTAGTATGGACCAAAACAACTGATCCTAGTAACAGGTCGAAAGGTAAGATAGCTAAATTCTACCCGAAGAAAGATGGACTTTATAGGATAAAGCGAGTGGTATCGCCTGTGAGCTATGAGTTTTGTGAAATGAACACATCTACTGCCCTTGGTGTGTCCCACGTATCCGCGGTTACACAAGCTAGCCTCAGTGACGTTGAAGCCCCAACGCCTGTAGTACCAAGATGAAGACGAGGACGCCCTAAGAAGAAAATCACATCTGCTCCCCTCCTCTAACGAGTTCGGGGACAGGGGGAGACTATAACAAACCAATCTCTGACGCTGCGCCTCTGGAGGGCGAGCCGTAATATTATGATTTTTAAACTCCAACATATGGCATCTCGAGAGTCCTGTTAGATGGACCAGTGATCTAAGTCTGTGTGGTCTGACCGTTTGGATATATTTTGGTTTTAAAGATGTGAGTAGAACACAAAAAGACAGTAATCGCATTATATTTAGTAAGTTAACGTTAGCTTTTTGTAAAACAAACACGATTATACAGCTCTATCAAATCATCGTAAATTTTATTATAAACTAAACCCAAAAAAACCTGAGAGATAGAATTTATTCATCAAAAATAAATAAGTTTACACAATTTTTACAAACAATGTATAAATTTTGTCGGACTCGTCAAAATTTTAGTACAAAAGAGTACAATATATAGTAAAAGTACACATGATTAAAATAAAACATTGATTACAATAAAATAAATAAGAAATAAGAAATAAGAGTTACAAATACAAATTTAGAACTATTGTTGCAAAAATGTTAAAAATTTAAAAATCCATCAACACTGTAGAATGTGTTGTCCATTAAAAATGAATACACAGTTCGGCGAAAACCTTTATGTAAAGAATTACTGAGAGTTAATATATTGACTATTTTATTGTATTATTTTATTCCAATATATTCAGGTGCATGTTGAGATATACCTAATCTAGAGAAAGGTTGTCGAAAATTTGATTTACTTCTAGTATCAAGTGAGTGAACGTCCTCATTTCTGTCAAACTTGAGTTTGTTTTCCTCAATGTGCAATATTAATTGGAAAATTAAAAGGCTAGGTAGTATTAACATATTAGACTTCTTAATTAGTGGCTTGCAACTATCTGAAAATGGAACACCATACATACTTCTTAAAACTTTCTTTTGAGCTATAAATGCCCGTTCAAGATGAGATGAGCAACCCAAAATATTAAGCCATACTAAAGTACAGACTGGACTAAACTAAAGTAAATCATTCGCAATATATCAAATGAGACAGTTTCTCTTAAATAACGCATTATATGGCACGATTTACCTGAGTTCCCCAAATAAGTTTATGATCTAGGGTTACTCCCAAAAATTTCGTTGTAGTATAACTTTCTACTGATTTGCCATACACATGTAAATAAAAGTCAGAATTTGGAGTTCAGTCTTTTGGTAAGAAACGCATAAAATGTGTTTTTGTTACGTTGAGCTTGAGTTGAATATTTTTACAATATGTGCTAAATTCAGTAGACGCAACATTGGTATTTTCCACCAGTTGAATGGGTTTACTATGAGACATGAGTATATTCGTATCATCAGCATACTGAACAATTTTATCTGGCATTGAACAAAACATGTTTAGGTGACTTACAAATATAATGAAAAATAACGGCGCCAGTATTGAGCCTTAAGGTACACCCATCGTACCTTGAAGTGGCCTTGACGTTACATTTTCCACTGTGACTACTTGAGTTCTATTACTTAAGCCACGTTTGCACGATGACAATTGACGAAACAATTGTCATTACGTGCTTGCGGATTGTCGGAGGCCAGTCCAGTTGAACGAGAAGATATTTATACGGCGCCAACTATTGACATGGCAGTAGACTGCTAAAACATGGCCGACTGCTCGTCATCTGTTGTGTCCGGTGAGGACTTAAAACTAATGTTAAATCAGCTTTACCTGGAATTTATTAGTGAGTCTTGCAATGTGCTAGAAGAGGAGTTAAATAAGAAGAGGGAGTGGACAAGGAAATGGCTTTTAAGAAGAAACAGTCACGGTGCGTCATCTTAATTGATAAGGGAACTGCGGATGGAAGATCCAATGGAATATAAAGCATGTTTAAGGATGTTTTGATTAACTTTTACAGATGGTTGAAAGTAAAATATTTAAAGAGGATACCTTAATGAGAAAGGCTTCAAAGGGGAAGCCAAAACGTCGCAAAATAAGTGAAACTTTACACAGAGATAATCAGAAAAACAATTCCAATATAATAGATAATGACTGTGATAATTTACGTGAATATATATATATATATATATATATATATATATATATATATATATTTATATGTATATATAATTATATATATATATATATATATATATATATATATATGTATATATAATTATATATATATATATATATATATATATATATATATATATATATATATATATATATATATATATATATATATATATATATATATATAGATCTAGCGGTTAATGAGAGCTCCGTACTAAAACGGTATTATACTAACTCCAGGTGAATATACACCGTGTATATTATTATTTGGGTAGCGCTTTATGTGGACTCCGACCAACACGTCGGATTAAGTGGACTCTGTAATAGGTTAAAACACTTTTGGGATCCGTATACATTTCTTTGCGTACCCAACTAAACTCCTCCGATGTTGCCAATAATTTGATTAGTCGCAGATTTTTAAATTTTACAGCAGTACGTTTCATGGTGTGACAGAGTAGTTTTAGGGCTCTATAGTTTGTACAGAGTTTAACATCTACTTTGTTTTTGTATACAGGTACTAAAATGCTACTTCTCCATTCATCCGGTATTCGCCTTACTTTCAAAATTCTATTAAATAGTCCTGTTTGTGAGCTGTAAAAGTAGTCCAGAGATGGAAGCCCCAAGGAAACAGAACAAGAGGAAGGCCCCGTAAAAGATGGATAGACGACGTAGAGAGGGATCTTAAAACCATGAACATCAGGCAGTGGCGAAGGAAAGTATCCGACAGGGCAGAATGGAAGAACATTGTTAAGCAGGCCAAGACTCACAAAGGGTTGTAGCGCCATTAGAAGAAGAAGATTAAATAGTCCTGTTAGCCAACTTGTTCCTGATTTTCCTAATGCTGATCATATATATCCAGGGATGCCATCAGGACCTATGCCTTTTCTTTTTTCATCTTATGTAGCTCTTGAATTACTTCCGCGGTCGTCATTTTCGGCACCATTGCTATTACTGTCTCTGTTGCCTCTATAGATGCTTTCTCAAACTCTTAGTTTAATTGGTCGTTAAAGAACTCCTTGTAGCTATTTTTAGATCCTTTCCTTGCATAAATAGTTTAATGTATTTATCTCGTATACATTTAATCTGATTAAAATCTTTGGTTTTCTTTGCTCCACTTTTAACAATTTTGTATATGTTTTTTTCTTAGTACTCAGTTCATTGTACAGCTTTCATGCGCTGCTACCTTAGATTGTGCTACCGCACATTTGCTTCCTCTTTATCTATTTGATACTTTTGATAATCTTATTCTGATATGTTTTCTTGTCCCTCCTTATATAATCTTCTCTTGTCTTTTATATTGTCTTAAACATCGTCTGACTATCTATATTTACCAATTTTTAAGTAAATTTTCTGAGATTTTTTCAAGTATTTTAGTTACTCCCTCTTTAATAATTTTTGACACATTTCTCCAAATTTCATTATGACCTTTTTCCATATTCCAACACATTCTTTTTTTATTTCTGTTCTAAATTGAACTACTTTGTCGCTTGTTAACGTCAATTAATTGTTTTTGTGACTCTCCTCGATATTTTGGTTTTATTTCATATTTTACTTGTATATCTAGTACCAGCACTTTATGCTGTTGGCTTATAGTTTCACTAATTATTACTTTAGAGTCTTTACATAAGGGATTGGCTTACGATCCATATTTGGAATTGATTTTGTCTGCTTTTAAATTGGATAAGTTGGCTTTCTCTTTTCTAAAGCATGTACTAACAGTGGACTAGGTATGGCCACTGTTAGTACATGCTACTGCTAATTCCAGCATATTATCTGCCAGATTATTTGCTGCTAATAGCATTCTAATATTTCATCTATAGATTAAATCCGTATAACAAATAGATATTTTTCACTTTCTCGGAGTAATAATATTCTAACATACAAAATCCTATTAAATTGCCAAAACCTTCCTTGCATATTTTATTCACTTATAAGGGACAGCAGCAATATTAGTACCATAATAAGGGTATAGTCCTGGACTGGCTAATCGTTGGATAATAGGAAGCATGAGTGTAGCAGTTTTATTGTTTTCGGGACTGCTACCTGGTATGGGGGAGCAGAGATATCAGTACCAAGTTATTGCATATATGAATTGTTGCTTGAACTTTATTATTATTAAACAGCACTATATAAACAGCACTATATTCTATAACACAAGAAACACTGTTATAAAACAGTCGAATAATATACAGATTCTCAATTCAAATATTCAAAAAATTAAAGAACAGCTTACTAAAATAGAAATCGCCTATTTAAAATGCAATCCATTAATGGCCCAAAGTACCAAGCACTTCTAGCATATGGTAATGATATTGATCTCATAAGAAACTCTCTCCCGTCTGCGACATCTTCAACAAAGTGAAGAGAACACGAAAAATGTTTTACTTAAAATCAACAAAATGAAAAACAAATACAAGCGAATCAACAGAAGAGAGCAATTCAATCTAGATTGTGAATAAAACAAGTGATGTTTTTATCTAAGGGGACGTCATAGAATTTTTGGAGAAATTTTCTCTAATTTAATATGTCGTAAGCGGCATTTCGATTGACAAATACTACCCCTAATACCTGATATCTTTCGTACCCGTTGTTGATTTTTGCAACAACGGGTACGTTATTACATACTTTATAAGTATTACGAATAAAAATAAATAAGCAAGAAGAATGTAAGTGTACTATATTTAAACCAAGTGACAGAAAAAAGAATATTATACATACATGTACTTCTAAATTAAAAATTATATGCCTGACAACGCAAGATACAAAAAACAATGATTTAACATTGAAAACAATGATAGCTTGCACAAGCGACAAAGTATTTAAAACGATAAGGCCGAACATATTATATGTAATTGTAATAGATATGTTGGCTAAAATTATACCATAAGACACCAAAATATTATATCTATGTGTTTATGTGTATCTAAAGTATAGTAGTATATTGAATTCCCTACATTAAAAAATCGAAATATTTAAATTAGACAGTAAAAAATTATAATTTTAAGATTGATTTATAAATTATTATAATTTAAATTTTACTGCTTGATGAAACAAATATTGTAAGTCATACACTATAGCAATCGAAACATCGGAAAGTACATTTATAATATAATAAATATTTCAGTGCCAATGTATTAAAAAAAATTCTAGTACATAAAAATGGACACTTGCCTATTCAAAGTTTATAATAGACACTAATTTCAGTTTATCTATAATTAAAGCAAGTAATATAAATTATAATTATTAAAATATTTAACTACATTAACCAAGTACGTATTTGTGAAATTTCTCGATGACTAAATTGATTGATATTTAAATAAATTTGAAGTTCCAAAACGTACCTGCTGTAAAATTTAAAAATCTACGACTAATCAAATTATTGGCAACATCGGAGGAGTTTAGTTGGGTACGCAAAGAAATGTATACGGATCCCAAAAGTGTTTTAACCTATTACAGAGTCCACTTAATCCGACGTGTTGGTCGGAGTCCACATAAAGCGCTACCCAAATAATAATATACACGGTGTATATTCGCCTGGAGTTAGTATAATACCGTTTTAGTACGGAGCTCTCATTAACCGCCTAGATCTATATATAATATATATATTATATATATATATATATATATATATATATATATATATATATATATATATATATATAATGAAGTTACCACTCTTAAGCTTCTCAGTCGCTGTCGGTGAAATGCGACAGTAATTTAGGTACCACGCCGAACGAGAAAAGACAGTAACCTTGAGGTCAAAAATTTGACAGAACAGCAAGGCATTTTTTAAAAAGTTAATGTTGTGGCAGAATAGCCAGCAACAGGTGAAGATTGATTCAACCTCCATCAGTCCAAGGTTTATACATTTGGAACTGAAAATAATATAGATTCTATGAATCTATTTTATTATAAAATTTTATTAAATTATTTGAGCAGAAACAATTATTTAAATATGTAAAAGTAACATTGACAAAATAATCAATAAAATGTAAGTTGAATAAATCTAAGTAAGTAAAGTAAGAAATTATTTTATTTTATTTAAAATTATTTAATATGAAAATATGATAGAAACTACACCTTACGGGACAATTTTTAAAGTAAACAACATATTAAGCCTAATTCTGCTATATTAATGATTGATAAATTTGGCTCAAGTTACTAATGTCCGTTCTCTTATTGAGAGCGTTAGGGTGTTTAAGTATTGAACACATTTTCAAAAACTGTCTTTTAACGATATTGCGTTCATTGCCAAGAATCTTAACTTCATTAAAGTCCACTTTTTTAGTGTTAATAGCATGCTGGGCAATAGCACAAGTATGCTTAGATAAGTTGATCTCCCTGTCTACTCGATGTAGCATGAGTCACACTCAGCACAAGGTATGTGATAGATGACATTTACTTGTTTCAGAAGGGACAAGGGTGTTTTAGTTTTAGAAAACAAATTCCTGACAGTCTTAGCATTTTTAACTGCAATTTTAACCGGTACATTTTTCTGTTTGTACAGTTTAATAAGTTTTTCAGTAACTTGAGCTTATATATATATATATATATATATATATATATATATATATATATATATATATATATATATAATATATATATATATATAATATATATATATATATATAATATATATAATATATATATATATATATATATATATATATATATAATATATATATATATATATATATATATAAGCTACACGCTCCCGAAGAAGCTAAAGCTGTTTTCACTTGAAGATCCTTTTTGTGTTAGGGATCATCCCATTTTGGGTTTGGTTTTACAGTTTCTGGTGTAACTCCGCTGTTTTCACTACTTTTCCCCATTCTTCTCTCTCTTTGATTAACGTTTCTATATTTCTAATTTCCATACTCCTTAGGTCTTCTTCCACTTG
This sequence comes from Diabrotica undecimpunctata, assembly GCF_040954645.1. Lineage (NCBI taxonomy): Eukaryota > Metazoa > Arthropoda > Insecta > Coleoptera > Chrysomelidae > Diabrotica > Diabrotica undecimpunctata. Next base: position 57,301,093 of record NC_092807.1, on the reverse strand, counting down.
TTATCTCCGCTTCATTTTACGTCTACCTCTGATTCTTTTACCTGGTGGTATCCATGTCGTTATATCTCTTAACGGATTGCTCTGTTCTCTTCTCATTATGTGTCCATAATATCAAATTCTTTGTGCTTTTATTGCTCGAACTATGTTCTCTTGACCCATCCATTCTTGTATTTCGTGATTCATCCATTGCCTTGCATCCTCTTCGTTTTCCCTCTTTGGTCACAGTATTCTTCTGATACATTCATCTTCCTCTCAAAAACTTTCAATTGCTTTTCTTCTCTTGCTGTTAATGTAAATGTTTCTGCAGCATATACTACTATTGGTCTTATGGTTGTTTTGTAGATTTTCATTTTTGTATTTCGGCTTTTCTTCTTATCTCTTAACATTTTTTTATTTATATAAAACGCTGTATTTTCCGATTGAATTCGTCTTTTTATATCTATCCTTTCATTTCTTCTGTTGACTACTACTCCCAAATATAATGTTTCAACCTCTTCGAAACCGTGTGCATCTATTGTCAGTTCTGCCATTTGTGTCTTCTTTTTCTTACTTACGTTAATGTAATTTGTTTTATTTTCATTTATTTCCAATCCTCTTAGTTTGGCTTCGTTTTATATTTCTTGGAAGGTTTTCTTTAATGCCTCTTTATCTGTTGCTAATATGGTTATATCGTCCACATATCCTATTATTTGTACTTATGATCGCATCTCCTTGTCTTACTCCATTTTTTATTTTTATTACTTCTGTTCTTTTTCTCTAGACACTCTTCCGGTGTCTATTATTGTATGGGAAACTCACATTGTCATTTCTATCACTCTTATAAGTGTATAATTTTATTTGGTATAATACTCTCTTGTAAGTCTTGAATCATTTTTCTTCTGTTTAGTTTGTCAAACGCCTGTTTAAAGTCTAGGAAAAGTATGTGTGTTTCTCCGTTGTACTCGTATGTTTTCTCACTTGTCATTTCATCACTTGTTTTAGCGCATGTATAGCGTATATCGTGAATCTTTCTTTTCTAAAACCGTACTGGTAATCCCCTATGCTTTCTGTATATTATATTGTTAGTCTGTCTCTAATTATACCAGTCATTACTTTATATGTTTCATGTTTCATTCAGTAAATTAATTGCTCGGTAGTTTTTGCATATTCTATGGTCTCCTTGTTTTGGGATTTTCACTATAATTCCCTTTTTCTATTCTTCAGGCATTATTTCTTTGTTCCATATATTCTGTATTGGTTCATAAATCTGTCTGTATAGTGCCTCCCCACCGTATTTTATAAGTTCTGCAAATATGCCGTCTTCTTCCGCTGTTTTCCCGTTTTGGGTTTGCGTATTTTCTCTTTCACTTCTGTACAGGTCAATTATTCTTCTTCTGCATCTTACTCTGTACTGATTATTGTTTCTGTTTCTTCTTCTCTATCCGTTTCTTGATATATTTCTTTGAAATACTTCTGCCACTTTTCTGCTTCTATAGCTATATTAGCTGTCCGTTTTCGGTTACTTTAAGTATTGGTACAATGGTTTTGAGCTGTGTCTTTTATTTTCTGCTTCTATCTCATTCACAATTTGTTCTACTTTCTGATTTTTTTTTTCGATTTAAATAATTTCTTGGTCTTTTGCATTTGATCTCTGTGTTTTTCTCGTGTCTCTTCTTTGTTTGTGCTTAACCATTTCAATATTGTTTTATTCTTTTCTTCCACTGCTATTAGGAAAAATAAAAAATATCTAGATTTATCGCGAAAAAGTATAAAGTAACTAACATCGGTTCATAATAATGTCTCATTAGTACCGCCGATTTCAAAAATCCGGACAAGGCAATTATGCGCACAGCAGAATCAATTCGAAGTTATGTTTGGGCCCAGTCGAGTGTGTCCCAATCGTACTTTGGAAAAATAAAACATGCGGACCATGGGCGACCCACGTATACATACAAGATAAATATCTAGGTATAATAATTGATAAACATAAAATTTAAGAATTTAACTCATTTAAGAATTATTTATTATGCACTTCTACAATCTCAACTTACCTATGGCCTTACTCTGAGATAGCGCG